>NW_028190379.1:600000-1160000 GCF_048542155.1 Nylanderia fulva | reverse complement strand
TGTTGCAAACATTTCAAAAATCGTACGTATTGTTATGCTGAACATCGTATTAATATATATATATATATATTGATACATATATATTGATATATATAGTTGGTGTAAAGAAAACACATATTTACCTTTAAAAAAAATATGAAAATTGCAATAAGCAGTTAGATAATTTTTCTTTAAGACAACTATGTGTTTTCTTTACACCAATTGATTCGTCTCATTATTCTGTGCATAAAAGTATTAAGGTATGATAATCGAAAAATGAATATTTCCCAAGATATTTTCTATTTTATGTCAAAATACTGCAAATTTGCAGCCTTATAACTCGAAAAATACTTAATGAAAAAATATTTTATTGTAGTGTTTTGGAAAGATCTTAAAGTCAGCTATAAAAGTATGCAAGAAAAAATATAGTGTTCCATTTAAGAAATTGAAGTTGACCGTCACGTAACCTTCAAATGGCTATTCAAGGTCAAATCAATGACACCATCTTATGTCCCCCTTGAAACCATACAACTTTTATCTGAAACATTTTTGTCTTAAACTTTTGAATTTTGAGAAATTTTAGTGCAAAGATTAAAATGGTTTACCCTGTATATAAATATATATATACATATATAAATATATATATATACATATATATATATATTTGTATGTATGTATGTATGTAGGTGTAATTTTATAAGAACATTCAAATAGACGTTCAAAATGCAATTTTTATTTTTATTTTTAATTTTTATTTTAATTTTTTTTTATTAAAATGCAATTCTCAATTTTTTTTATCTGAAAGATAATGCAATCCTTTGTTTATTTTTTCATTAATTGATAATTATTATTATAGTTTTTATAGTAGTTAGTGCCAGAGGCGGTCTATTCGTGTGCTGGTTTAAAAAATAATTCCAGAGGCGATCTATTCGTGTGCTGGTTGTTTTAAAACTGTAATTCCAGAGGCGATCTATTCGTGTGCTGGTTGTTTTAAAACTGTAATTCCAGAGGCGATCTATTCGTGTGCTGGTTGTTTTAAAAAATAATTCCAGAGGCGATCTATTCGTGTGCTGGTTGTTTTAAAAAATAATTCCTGAGGCGATCTATTCGTGTGCTGGTTGTTTTAAAAAATAATTCCACAGGCGATCTATTGGTTTGCTGATAACTGTACAAAATATTTTACCCCAGATGCAGTTTGCATGTGCGCAAAATTCTCAGAAGCGATATTGCAATGTTGAAACTTTATAACTTATCATGTGATAGTGACTTTCACGTAATCTTTATGACTGTGCAAGGTCAACACTAATGGTACTATTTTATAGTTCCTTTGAAACCGTATAACTTTTGTTGTTTTATTATAAAATGCATTGAAACAAAGAGATATTAGGGGTAGTAAAAATGGGACACCTTGTATAAATACACACACACATACATATGTGTATATGTATGTGTAACAACCTGTGTATATATAATTTTTATATAATTATAAATTATATAAAATGGGACACCCTGTATATGTATGTGTGTGTCGATTGACAACTTTTTTATTGCGACATCTGTAGAGTTTTGTCGATAATTATATTTAAAAAATCTTCATTATCGACCCTATCGGAGTTCGCCCGTGCATTTAGATAGACAGATCGCCAAAGGCCTGCCTAAAGAAGAGACCGCCATCTTCGTGCGATAGACTTTGCCCCTTACCGACACACTTTGCCCCTGGTTCGAGTCCGTGCTAAATTTCGTAGACTTGAACCAAAAGACTTTGCCCCTGGTTCGAGTCCGTGCTAAATTTCGTAGACTCGACCAAAAGACTTTGCCCCTGGTGCAAGTCCAGGCTAAATTCGTTTGACATTACCAACAGACTTTGCCCCTGGTGCGAATCCAGGCTAATTGATCATGAGACCAATTTGAGAGATTTGGCCCCCGTTGTGTGTGTGTGTGTGTGTGTGTGTGTGTGTGTGTGAGAGAGAGAGAGAGAGAGAGAGAATATTTTACATATATGCATATATATATAAAATTTATTAAATATAAAAAATATATTTTTTACACATAAAATGTTTTTTTTATTGAAATAATCACAATTTTAAATGTGATATAACACAGTGTTCAAAAATTTTTTAATTAAATTTTTTAATTAAATTTTATTAAAGAAAATTACTTGAAATTTTTTACATTAAGAATTTAAAGGCTCCTTATTCTCTTGTAGAAATTTATCACTACGCCAATTAATCACTTATTTTGAGTATTTAAAATACTATAATATACAGTAATTTAAGTATTCGAAATAAAAGTGATTAATTACTCGAAATAAGTGATAAATTGGCGTTACTAGTAATAAATTTCTATAAGAGTTGAAATAAAGTATAAGAGATAAATAGGCTATATGTGAGCCGTATGCGAAATGTGAGATGTAAGACGCATATTGAAATTTAATTTTTCGATATAACTTTCAAAAATGTACACGAGGTACAAAAAATTAGCTTGGACATTTGTAAGACTTAAAATTGGGATTAATTCTCAATTCTATTAATTAAATTTCGATATAACACACCTTACATCCGCGCACGGCTCACATATAGCCCATTTATTAGTGCAATTTTTAAGTTCCTTATTTTTCAAAGTTCACCTTTTTACGTTATCAAATATTTTTGGTACGTTTTCAAGAATTTTATATTTTTACTTACCGCAGTTTCTTATCCAAATGTAAAATCTTTTATCGCAGTCTATAAAAAATTGAAACAATTTACAATTTTATGATATAATATTATTATTATTACAATTTCTATATATATGCACATCTGTCAAATATCGTGATTTATTTCACATTATTATTATCTATTTTAATAAAAAAAAAACAAAAACACTTGCAACAATCAAAAATAAACCGCCTGCCGCGAACGGAGAGCGAACGAGATGATGAGCTTAATAGCTCATAATGTTATAAATAAATAAATAAAAAATTATAACCTGACCTACTAGTTATTGAATCTTTTTTTAATAAAATATTTCATTATTATTATCATCTAAGTCTAAGTCGTTTAATTACTTTTTAGTTTTTTAATAATTAATTTAATTTATTCTAGTCATTTTTATATGAGAAAAATAATATCACGTATACGTTTTATAATGAATTAATATATTTCGGGAACCGAATTATATATTCTTAATAATATAAAAGTGTTCAAAAATTATATTTGACTTTTAATTTTAATTATTTTATAGCAAAGAGTTCCGAAATCTCTTACACACATAATGGGGATTTTTTTCATCCATATAATTCGCAATTAAGTATATATGTTAATTATTAATTTTAATAAAATAAAAATTAAAATTAAAGGTCAAATATAATTTTTAAACACAAATATATTAAATTAATTATAAAACGTATACCCATGATAGTATTTTTCTCGTACAAAAATAATTAGAGTAAATTAAATTAATCATAAAAGATTAAAAATTAATTAAGGGGTTATACCTACCTGCAAACTTCAAAAAAATCGATTTTTGGATTTTGATATTTTCTTAAAGTACATACTTTCAAAAATATTCCCTGCAAATTTCAAGTCGATTCGACAAAAATTAACGAAGTTATGTGAGTTTAAAGGTATACTGGTGTGAACGTATCCTGCTGTTTAGAAGCAGGGTACAGAAACGGATCTCAGGTATCGAACGGCAGCTGCGACGCGGACAAAAGCGGTCTCTATACAAAGCCAAAATATATATAAATAAATAATATATATAAATATATATAAATATATATATAAATATATTATTTGGTTGTGAACTTAATTTGAAACTTCAAATGCGTTTTTCTCAAAACAGCATTTTTAAAATCGGTGACCAAAATATCTCGAAAACCGCTGCATCGATTGAAATAAAATTTGGTAGACATCTTTAATACTAAAAAATCTAGTGCCCGATCGTGGCTTTTGTTTTTTCGTTGCGTATTTTTTTTTAATAATAAAAAACGAGCGAATTTTTGGTAGCAAAATCATACCTTCAAATTTGAACAGCCGCCATTTTGTCGCAAATTAATTTTTCAAAAAAATGAACGAGCGGGCACTAGATAATCTTATATATTAACTAAATTTCTCGGGTTTTTTGATTTCTGGTAAACCAGTTCAAAGTTAGAGTGGTCACCGCAAAACGCTTTTCAAAAAACTGCTTCTGGAAGATTAAGCATATCTTTTTTATTTATCAACATTTTGCAATAAAAAAAATACTAAATAATCTTTGAAATATATATATTTGAAAACATAAATGTTCCTTTCCAAAGCACTTCAAATATTTAAAAAAAAAATTCCCAAAAATACGTGTTTTTCAGACCTTGCAGGTAGGTATAACCCCTTAAAGAATTTAAACTTATATTTTATATAATAATAATAAAACATTTTATTACGTCAAACCGTCGTGAAATAATTAAATAAAATTTAAGTTGGAAGAGCAGTCGCCCGGCAAGCGAAAGGTCTCGGGTTCGATTCCCGATTCTGCGACTTTCGGATCTATATTTTTCTCTCGCACTTCATTTCTTTAGGGGGAATAGGGGATACATGGAATTAAAAATCTCTTGTAGAGATTATTCCAATTTTATATCTTGGCCGTGTCCAAGTAAAAATTTGGTGCCTTGTGCACAGGTATTTAATTCTAACGAAAAAATTTAGTTTCGTTTAGAATAACGCACTGTCATCCGCGATTTGGCTCTTATTGCCTATCTTATATATGTTAAATTTATATAAATAAAATTTGCTAGTTACGTCAAAGTCAAGTTTTCTAAGCTTATAAAACATTTTATTAAAAAACAGATTCAATAAATATAAGTACATGTTATATATATACTTATATTTATTGAATCTGTTTTTTTTATAAAATGTTTTATTATTATCATATATAATATAAATTATTTAATTATTTTTTTATTTTTTTATGAGTAATTTAATTTGTTCTAATTATTTTTGTACGAGAAAAATACTATCACGGGTATACGTTTTATAACGAATTAAATATATTTATGTTCAAAAATTATATTTGACCTTTAATTTTAATTTTGTATTTTATTAAAATTAATAATTAACATATATACTTAATTGCGAATTATATGGATGAACAAAATCCCTATTATGTGTGTAAGAGATTTCGGAACTCTTTGCTAAAATAATTAAAATTAAAAGTCAAATATAATTTTTGAACACTTTTATATTATTAAAAATATATAATTCGACTCTCGAAATATATTAATTCATTATAAAACGTATACGTATTAGTATTTTTCACATATTAAAATGATTAGAATAAATTAAATTAATTATTAAAAAACTAAAAATTAATTAAACGACTTAGACTTAGATGATAATAATAATGAAACATTTATTAAAAAATAATTATAATAGGTCAGGTTAATATTTTATTTATTTATTTATTTATTTATTTATAACATCATAAAATTCTGTCCTTTCCGAAATACGCGAACGCTACGAAAAGATAAATCTCGTACATGCCGCCGGACGAGTTCATGAGCATGAGACGCTCATCTTAGGAACGTATTAATAGTTACTGCATTGACCACTACCACGATATGGCGCTGAAATCAGTGAGAAATGCTGGTCTCTCCTTCATCCAGACTTTTGGCTATCTGTCTATTAATCTGTGGTTAAAGTAAGATAAGTATATTTTGTTTTACTCTAACTTATTGCACTAGTATGCACTAGTTTAGTTCATCAGTGCAGCAATAAAGAACAAACCTATGCTGTCGTTGACTATTTTTAATTTTAGGCGGGAAAAAGAAAAGATAAGTTCTTCGATTAGATTGATTTCTTTTTTTAATCACAGTTTTTTTTATTTTTAGTAAATATATACTCCAGTATTACTTTCAGTAAGTTTTTATTTAGATGCTTGCAATTATTTTAGTAAATAATTAAATTATTTTAGTAAATACTTATAATAATACGAAATATGATATATAAAACTGTGAAAAATACAGTAAGAGTATGCTTATATATGGAAATATATTAAGATATTTTATATATTTACATATAGTTTTAGAATCGTTTACTATTAAAAAATATTTGTTTCTGAAAAGTCTCTTATATAATATGTTTGTTATCACAGTAATAAATTTTAGTACTTAAGATATTTTACATTTTCTTTCCAAGATGAGATAAAACGTTATCCATTAATCTAAAATTCAATTAGTTCAATTGCTTCGTAATTGTATGCTACTATGTATATGTATCGCAAAATAATAATTAAATTATTTATAATTATTAATTAATATAATTATCAAATTAATTTATTAATAATAGATATAATAAATTCTAATTATCTTCAAATAACTCTATGTGCATTTTTGAATATATTAAATTATAAGTTCTCAGTCAATATACTAATTTAAAAGATTATATATATATATATATATATATATATATATATAATCTTAAATTATAGGTATATCTTCCAAATTTTTTATATATAATCTTTTAATTATATATAATCTTTTAAATTAGTACATTATGACCAAGAAATTATAATTTAGTATATTTGTAAAATTTATTTTTCTTCCTCTGGTTACCTGTGGAGAAAGTTTCAAACATTGTCTATTCGTATTAATTTTTGTTATAAGGTGGTCGATGTGACTGCACTAACACCGTGCACCAAAACTGTTGGTGGTAGATCCACAGTCAATTCCGTCAACAACTGCAGATACTGTCGATACATATCATCCTCGTCCCAAGTGTTCGATGCTGGCGGTGCAGGTAGATAAATAAATGTCGTCGCAGTTTGAGAAGAATATTGTCTTATCAGTTGATTGACGCTGAAAAATAAAAACAAGAAAAAAGTATTTAATAAAAGAGAATTTTTAAAATTTTAAAAACTGATTAAAATTAGTCTTATATATATAAAATTATATTTCATTTAAATAATAAATTTTATTTAAATAATAAAATGTATTAATTTAAATATAAAAAAACATATATATATATATATATATATATATATATATATATATGTATATGTATATTAAAACATTAGATTGTTAATTTAAAAATATTTTTTTCTTTTTATTAAAAATATTATTTTATTCCTCATATAATACCAATGCTTTGAACATCAATAATATTATCCATTTTAATAATTTTATTTATTATAATTTCATTAATTTATTTTATATATATATATATATATATATATATATATATATATTCCTCTTTTATAATAATATTACTTTAAATAATTATTTATCCTGCAAATTTAAATAAAATTAAAAATTATAATAAACTTATTTTCTCTCTTTGATCCATCAATGAATATAGTCTTTTCATTAAATTGATTAAGAATATTAATTATTTAAAAAATTTTTCCTTATCAATTTTGAATTATTCCATCTTGATTTATTATATTTTGAAATACACTATTGACTTTCTGATTTAAAGAATTTAAAATTCTAATTAATTATTGACTGTGAGAAAAATTGTAGTCAAAGAATAAGCTAATGCTTACCCCAATATATAAGCTCGAGACATGTTGCTCAATAAACTGTTTGACTCGGTGCTCGATTCATATTGATTTTTTGGTTCAAGCAGAGATCTGCCCTTCAATCCTCGAACTTGCTCTGCCCATTCCGGGATCTTTTTAATTGACGCGGAAATTCGCAGCAAGTTCAACGATTTCCGTATTCTGTGCTCGTTCGAGGTTCTCGGATATTCGTTCATCGAACTGCGGGAATCTGAGATACTTAGGCTCTCGCTGCCGTCCGCGATCTCGCAATGGAACACTCTGAGATGCAAGTTCTTCCAACTAGATACCATGTTGATGATGCAAGCGAGCTGAAGCATGAATAGCGACGTCGTATCGAATGGATCCTGATCGGTAGGTTGAAAGAAATTGACTGGCCACACGTCGATGTATTTCAGATTTGAATTTCTGAAAACAGTCATATATTAATTATATAATACATGCAGAGTATCCTATTTTATCGATCATCCTCAAAATTTTCTTTTATTCGTCAAAAGTTTTTATCCACCTTGTTAACTGCGCTTTATTCAATAGATGGAAGTTTCTACACAGACAGAGATTCTTCTTCATTCTCAGAATATCCGAGCACATCCCGACATACTGAATCTGATCCAGATTCTTTTCGCCCGTTGCTTGCCTCAGAGGGAACACAGCGTTATTCGGAAGCGTTGTAGTATTTTCAAACATCGTCGTCGCGTACTGAGAATCGAGGAAGAAGTCTCTTGGCGCTTCCTCGTCGTAAAAACCAAGAACAATCGTGTTCGGTTTCATCGCACCCATTCCGGACAGTCTTATCAAGTGATGCATGCCTTCGCGCACAGTCTTCGTCACGGTCAACTCGATGAAGGCCTTAACTCTCATGTGATCGACTAAACTTAGCCAGTGCGGATACTCGTCTATCGTAGGATCGCTATTCTGACCGGCAAATTCGCCGACCTTCACGTGTCCGATGACGTAGAGACCTCCTTTCTTTAGGTCATTTACAAAATCAATGAGAGGACAAGCGGAACGCGGAGACGCGACCATCAGCAGCATCTGCGGACGCCAGAACTTGACGTGATCTTTGCGCGAGTCCAACATCAACAGGTACTTCCTGACTTGATGGAATATCAACGCTTGAGATATGCTGCCCCATGGAGCGTTCTTGCTCGGCGAGAACAAATGCAAGACGATGATCAAGATTAAGCACAATATTATGCTGCTGGAAGCGTAAATGCTGTTGATGACGAACATCATTATCAGTGTTCCGAGGAGACCTATAGTCGCCGTGTGCCATGTAAAGTAAGTAAACGTTGGTCTGCAAAAAAAATTTAGATCTCATGAAGTAGATAAATTATATATTATATAATTATTATAATATTTAATAATAATATATATTTTATTATATAATTCCTTAAATATATTTCAATAACATACCTAAAGTTTGGTGCACTAGCGAGTTCCAATCCAAGACACGCAAGATTGGTAGCGAGATAACTTAAGAGAAATAGTACTGAATTAATTTGAGCGATAGTATTCAATGAACCAATGAGTAAGATTGTCTGCACCAAAAGCCACGAAGTTAATACTGCTGCTATCGGATTGCCACGCCATGTACCTTGAATTATGAAATTCAATCCCGAACCTAGACACGAGGAATAAAGTAAAGAATTATTTAGTTATTTAAGATATTTAGCATCTCTCTGTTATACAGTGTCCCATAGGAAATTGCTGAAACTAATTAGCTGTCATTTTTTAATGCATGCAGTTATTGAGAAAACAAAAATTGTGTTGGAAAGGAATAAGTTTGCAGTTTTAATAGATATAAATAATATGTTTGTATACCAGTTATTTTATTGATTGAAAAGTAATAAAAAAAGTGCTAATAATCACATAAACAATAAATATTTTTAACAGTGCCAGATTTAAAAGCAACTATTAAAAGGATCGTCAATAACATTAAAAATGACATATTAGAAAAAGTTTTTACGAGTTTTCATAAAAGAACAGAATTTTGTACAAATTCAAATAGTGCGCACTTTGAAAATATTTATCATTAGTTTACTATATGTAATTATTAACACTTTTTTCATTACTTTTTTTAGCTGATCAGTTTCAGCAATTTCCTATGAGATACCCTGTACATTTTGCCATTAATTATTTACCGAATACATTATCCTTGGCCAATGCTTCCAATACTCTGCTAGAACCGATCAAGTTGCTTAAACCGGCGCTAAAAGTCGCTGTGAGAATCCCGACAGCGACAAATGGTGGCCACATATTGATCGGCATCATGTATATAAAATTATTTTGCAGCAAAAAGCGACTGGTAGTAGCGGCCGTCAATACGGACAGCAATATGTAGCACACAAATGTAAATAATACTGCGGATAACGTCCCACGCGGAATGTTTTGTCCAGGATTTCTCAACTCACCTGTTAATCGTTAAACGGATAAGTTATTTATATCAATCGTAAATGATATAATTTATATTGTATACATAATTTTATTTACCACTCATATTGGCTCCAGCCATTATTCCAGTCACACCGCTGAATAGGACACCAAATACACTTGCAAAGTCCGTTATGATGCCTCCACTTGAGTAATCCGCGCTGTAATTTGCATAGAGATTGCTGGAAAGTGTAGCAGACAGTAGACCTGTGTAACTTCCATTTACATGCTCTGTTGCATTTTGCACCAATGTATTCGCATCTGGTATTGGTATCTGGAAGGACATAGCGTAAGAGTATTAATTTTATAACTCAAATAAAATATTTAATTAATTAATAAGAAATAAGTTAAAATAAATAAAATTAACAACGCGCGAAATCTTTATTTTTAAAAATATTTACCTCCATCGCGCCTTGAGTCAAAAAACTGATAAAGACACTACTTAGACAGATGCAGACAACCGCCAAGATTGCGACGCTAGTTTTTGCGAACATTGCGGCTCCGATGAGACAAACTACGAGATTAGCGGTGTTTAGTATGGAACAATACAAAAATCTCCACCAACGACCGTCCGGTATAAGTCCAGCTTTGCCGCTCAAATAACCGGATGGACCGAAATTTTCGACCAAACCCTCAGCGCATCCAGAGATACAAAGTGCACTGGACACTATATTAGCCATGAAGAAAAGGGTACCGATAGAACCGCCAAATTCAGGTCCTAATGTTCGACTAATCATAACTGTACAAGAATTAATAGGAAAATACTCTTGACATTTTTAGATTCAAGTCTTATAAAGCTTGTTATAATTAAATTGGCATTTTTTTAAATAGATGTGTGTTTAGAGATGATGGATTCATCTCAATTATATGCCAAATATAAACAGACTAATGTAATTTGATCTATTGATAAACTATCTTAAAGAGATAAGCTTATGAAGAGATAATTAGCTGAGCTGGCTTATTTCAGATAAATAATACATAGTTGCCATTGCTGCTCATGTGAGAAAAGGATACAATAAGCACCACCACCCTCCACAGCTCCATTTGTCGAAATAGCACAGACAGACGCGACTGTAAATAACAAAATACTATATGCTATAATAAATTGAACTAAAGTGACAAGTAATCCTGCGTTGCCCACAATGTATCCTGTAATGAAATTTGCCAGTATTAATAACTAATAGACACTTGTATATTATAGAATGTCAGACTTTTATGAATCATTACTCACCCATTCGTATGAAAACTAAGGCACTGAACATAGACAGTGTAACTGGGCTGAATACACCAGCAAAGGTTCCCAATGTACGAGTGCTATCCACACCAAGGTTACCAAACTCAACATAGCCATCTCCCTCTGTATGTGGCGTCCTTCCAAATTTAAAAATATTACTCAGTCGTTGAAGTACCCCTCTACCATGGATCAGCGGAGCTTTCTCACTTGTAATCCTGACATGTACAGGCTCCGCATTCGTGGACCCAACTTCCGATGCAATCATTTTGAAATTGCTAGATAAATTTCAAGGCAATTAATAATTTTATAAAATCGAATAAGGATCATTCTTCTGATATATAAAAAATATATACATTGTACAGTTTTTAAAATAAATAATTTTATAAAATCGAATAACGATCATTTTTCTGACAAAATAAAAAATGTATATGTTACAACCTTTATTAAAATAATGAATAATTTTATAAAATCAAATAAGGATCATTTTTCTGACGTATAAAATAAAATATACGTTACAATCTTTATTAAATTAATAATGTTATAAAATCGAACAAAGAATCATTCTTCTGACGTATAAAAAAATGTACACGTTGCAATCTTCATTAACGACGCAACAGTTAATTAAAATACATATCGAACACAGATTTTCAATGGAATTAAATTTACGATGTAAAAAAAAGAATAAGAGAATCGAGAAAATCAAGAAAAATAACTCACCTTTGTTACTTGTACGCGTAACAAAATATAAAAGGACATATAATGAAATTAGTCATGCAAGTGTGATGTCACACGTCAAGCGTCCCACGCTCTGTCAAACTCGCATTAAGGTTAATAAACTCGCGATACACTTGGCGTCGTGTACGTTTTCATATCTGAAGCTAAGAGCTTCCGCATTATAGTGCACGAGATAATCCACATCCACGTCACAGATTAATAGATCTATTAATCTGTGTCCACGTTTCGTGATTACGCGGAATTGCCCAGCGTTAGGCGTGAAGATATATGTGACCTCCAGTTTACATACAGCCAGCTGATAAAAAAAGCTCTCTTTCGTCATTGATAAGCGATTTTTTTCTACAAAAGCGATCTGACCTCAGGTTAGCCAACGTAACATTAGAGGGGAAAAAAATTCCCCATGGCACGCGGATCATCCAATTTAATATAAAAATTCCCTCTAGATGGCGCGACATGTCCGTCATCTAGCAGGGCATCTCCTGCCTAAGCAAATAATTATATATAATATAAATTATATAAATGTACAAGTACATAACTTTATTTCTTTATTATTAATGTTTTACATTATAGTTACAATATATAGAAAAAATAAAAAGATTATTTGATATAAATTTTTCAAGGAGAGAATTAAAAGGTAGAAATATTTTAAAAAAAGTTAAAGAATTTGACATTTCATCAGTTATCTCTCTACCATTATTTAACAGAATAAGATATTTGATATTCTTAAGATTTCCCAGCAAACACATTATATAAATGTTATATACTTAAGCATGTTACATGTAATGTATATGTTAGTTGTAATTTCCCACTCATAGATGTAACATTTTTAATATTACATATTCACGTTATATTACCTGTTATATTCCGTTTTATTATAGCAATGTAACAATTATATATATTGGTGTTTGCTGGGTTAAATTATCATTAAGAACAAATAAATATTAATGAATCAACAAAATGTTTTACATTATAGTTACAATAATATATAGAAAAAATAAAAAGATTATTTGACATAATTATTTTCAATGAGAGAATTAAAAGATAGAAATATTTTAAAAAAAGTTAAAGAATTTGACATTTCATCAATTATCACTATACCATTATTTAACAGAATAAGATATTTGATATTCTTAAAAAAATTACTTTATCACAATAAATGAAATTTAAGCTATATATACATATTTCAATAATATACACATATATATATACATATATATATGTACAGGGTATCTGACATAAGGTGTCACACCGAAAATATACAGAGATGTTCTTATTTGGAGACAATTTTTCCTCGGTAAAAACCTTGAGACGTCAATCATTTTCGAGTTAAAAGCGATTGAAAATAAAGGGTTTTTCGGAAACTCAGGCTTGTGGAAATAAAGTATTAACAAAATCACATTCTATCTCCAATTAATTTCAAGTAGAGTTTACTTTAATAAAATTTTAATATAAGGTTTAGTTATAATAATGGCAAAAATTAGGAACATGCAAAAAATGATGACTTCCTTCGACATTTTTGTTGAGAAAAAATCGTCTCCAAATGACAAGATCTACTCGTATATTATCGGTGTGACACTTATATAAAATTGAAGTTTGATCAATTTAGACTTGTTCATTATTTAGGACGCGACGATCGGCCAATCACAGTCGAGGACAGTTTATGATTACGACACGGCCATCTCAATCACACGTGAACGCTGCTTACGATTATGGTGTATCGGTCGGCCTATCACAGCGCGAGTTTACAATCTTGAGATATTCAAACGCGAAATTTCTCAATTGCGCGCCCAAACGGATCTTCGGATTCCCGGTCGTGTCGGTGCTCCGAGAACAAAAGCGTAAAATTGAAGAAGCAACAGCAGACGGCGATGATGAAGTGCGACTTTGAGGAGATGGTTTCAAAGATCGAGATTACGAATCTAAATTCGACGCATCTCCTGATAACCTTGCCTTTAGGTAATAATGAATAAGTAGTTGGAATAATTTTTATATGCGAATACTCGTTTGTTGATTTAATAAATAAAACTTACATTAAAGAGTTAACATGTTACGTTACACATAGCATTTACTTGTTTGTTTCTAGTAGGAATATATAACGTCGCTTTACAATACATATGTGGTTTATGTTGGATCTTGCGATATTATTATCAAGGTTTGCATGGAGATGTTATTTCCCTTATCGCTATGCACCGTTTGCAAGCGATTTTATTAACATCGGTGGTCTCTCTACAGAATTCGAGAAAGATACTATACCGGTAAGTCTCGGCAAAATATAAATGTATAATATTTCTGCATATCTAGCTCATGATTTAATGATGTTTTGTTGCAGTTTCATTCATTAAAGCAATTGATGGGTGTATTTCCTGCTGGTAGTAAAAAACATTTATCTGCACCATGGGTAAAATTAATGATCGATCCAGTATGTATAACAATTAGAGGAATGATTGAAAAGCATGATAGTATAAAAACATTAGTCTGTTGATACACTCGAATTCATGATTTGACAAACTATGCGTCAAATTGTGATACTTTGTGATTTTAGAATTTTTCTTATATATGTATACATATTTTTATCATGTATTATTTATTTACAGAAATCTTATATTATCGACTTTTATCCAGAAGATTTTAATTTTGACTTAAATGGAAAGAAATTTGTATGGCAGGGCGTAGCTCTGCTTCCATTTCTTGATGAAAAAAATTATTTAAAGCTTTGGCACATTATGATAGCTTAACGGAAGCAGAAAGTGAGTGATATAAAAGTACATTTTAATGTAATTCCGTTTTAATTGATATTTCTTCAAAAATTAATGTTAATCTGTTGTATAATTTTTTGAATCATAAGTTTCGAAGATACTAGTCGTACAGAAACAAAGATTTTATATAAGTGTTGCATTGAAGCTTGCTAGCGTTGCATCAATCTTGTTAAATTAATATTACATTGTTATTTTTAGAAAAGAGAAACATTCTCTGTGGTGATGACAGACTGTACATCGGACTAGGGAGCAGCAATTATAAGTTTATAAAAGATTTATATATGAATCACGTAGGATCTAATAATGAGGTTGAAATAAGCATAAATGGTATGCGAGGCACTGTACGTACTCTTAGCAGATGTGTGAGTGACAGGAGCACGTTGCCTTCACCTGTCAGGTTTGCCAGTTAGGAATAATGTCTATTGGTTCGTATATATTTTTTATTATAAACGAAAATATATAATACAAACACAGTAGGATACGGATAGCTCGTTGCATATTTTTATCAAATATCGCTAATGTCATTCTATATGTATTATATTATTAAATGACACGCAGTTATAATTAATTAATGTTACGCGTTTGACAGCATCACATGTGCAATTGCATTTGCACAAATGTGCGACGATTGGGTATTGAAAAACTTTGGCGAGTTTTTTAATTTGTGCGATAGATCGATCGATGAATTCAAAAATTCGCGCCGTTTTTTCTCATTCAAAAATTTTCTTTCGCCGCCATCTTGTATAATACTTATTCAGATACCGCTGTATCGTTAACTAAAAACGTAGTATTATTTAGCGTAATTATAATTTTGTGGACATTTTCTTTAGAAATGTTTATTTGTTTCGAATAGTGTCAAATACCGGGATCCTATAAGTACAGTAGCAGTCATGTTTTCCTCGCTCGTAAACTGAAAGGGGCTAAGAACCGCCGCGCTTTTTGAAACCGCAAGATTTCGAGGCTATGAATCGCAATAATGGGAATCGGTGGAAGCCGCAAATCGGTTTCACTCGATCTTCGCAATCCGCTTCGTTAGGACAGGCAGGACACAGAACGCTCGAGTAAGTATATCATTATTGTAATTAGTAAGTCCTATATCATGAATATAAAATAGATGAGTTTCAAAATTTTAATTTCTTATATTTATTTCTTGAAATTCTACAATTATATTTCGTCGGATTACATAATGAAGAATTTTGTTAAGAATCCTATTTAATGTTAAAGAAAGATTTGGTGCTTTTTTTATAACTAATAAATTAAATTTTCATGTAAATTTTGTATAACTTATATGATCATTGCAATCATAGAATGCAAAGCATGTCTTTGTGAAGAATCTATTGTATGTGTATTGCTACTTTTTATTATAATGATGAATAAAATGACTAAACTTCGGATTATATGCAAATTGCATATTTATTACTATATTATGAGAATATTCTTTACATTACATTATATCATTGTAATTTACTGAAATCTTTGCAGGCTCTTGGACAGGCAGTAAACCTGTAGAAAATGCACGTTACGAGGCTTATTAAATGCGCATACAGGGTGTAGGAATTACAATACGAATGCTGCTGATAGTACAAATGCAATGTTAATACCCAAGGTAATATTTTCATTTTTTTCTGACAATATGATACATTTCTGTACGTTTGAGAAAAAATCGCGTTCTTTAATCATATATTTTATTTGCATATAATTGTAACTTGTATATCTTGTTTTCATTTTTATATATTATTCTGTTGAATGCAGGCATGGGCGCCGCGAGGGGGGTGCAAGGCGGTGCATTTGCATCCCCCTGGCTTTGTTCTATAAAATAAATGGGGAAGCAACAGAGAAAATATTTAGTAAAAAAAAATCATGTAATATAGAATAAAATCAATTATAATTTTTTTAATTGAACAAAAATGTGATGATTAAATATAACTATTTGCAATTGTAAAACTGCAATTCTTTAACTATATTAACAGATCTGCAATATAAAAATTAGAATTTTTCAATTATTAATGCATCTTTATTAAGATTCAATAAATAACATAAATGATGTTAACAATAATATAATTATAAACTAGGGAAAAAACTGTTTTTCCAGTGCATCCTCTTTAGGGTGCATCTCCCTAAAAATAATTCTGTCGGCGTCCATGTCTGTGATTGTGTGATCAAATTCTCATATACATTTCGTAAAACCGTCCGAGAGAAATACAAAAATGTCGTGAATTAACGATATCTTTCGATCAATTTATTTCTAAAGTGTTTATGGTAAGTAAATTTATTTAAAAAATCTTTTATTTTAAATCTATATTTCTCGCCCATAAAATAATGATAAAGATTAATAATAAAATATAAATAAAATATGAATAAAATATATAATAGGATAGAATAAAAAAATTTGAATTTATTTTTTTATGATAAAAAAAGGATATAAAATTTTATATTATTTATATAAAATTATTTCAAAAAATTTCTTAATTATAGTTATTTAATTTTTTGTTTTTTTTTTTCGATTCTGCAT
Organism: Nylanderia fulva; assembly: GCF_048542155.1. NCBI lineage: Eukaryota > Metazoa > Arthropoda > Insecta > Hymenoptera > Formicidae > Nylanderia > Nylanderia fulva. Next base: position 1,142,842 of record NW_028190379.1, on the reverse strand, counting down.
ATATACATTGAACTAATAATCAATTTATGCATTATCATCATAATTATTGAGGTAATTTGCATCCTCATTGAAGGAACTTGTTATCTCATCTACTTTTTCTTGTTCAATAGGAAGATCTTGTTTGTCTTCGCTTTCCTGTTGTACAATATAAATATTTTTTACATATTAAATATTATAAAGATATATACATGACTTAGGAAAATCGATAAAATGTGTAAAATATAGTCCATACTTTCATTTTCAATTTTTCCCTATTGATCAAAAGTTCAAAATCACGTTCTTTCTGCTGCATAATTCGTTCTTCGCAAATCTAAAATTTATATTTCTTATTTATATAAAAATACATCTATAGTAAATTGAAATTCTTATTTAAAATAAAATTATGAGTTGTTAGAGAATCACACAGATATATATCTTTCTATCATTGAAAAAAGTTGAATAAAAAAAGATTATTAATTATTTTTGTGACATGAAATATAACATCATAAATGCGTAAATAGATTCAAAACACTTAATTATGACTCATTGATACAAAAGTCATCAAGCATTCAATAGTACAAATTATAACATACATTACATATAATGAAAAGATTTTGAAGTTTGTTCATTTAGTTATCAATTTTGTAAGCTGAAAAGAGGACTTAAATAAAAATCAAAATTTGTATTCGACATCAATAGAATTTTTCAATTAATAGAAATCGAGCTAAAATTTACTTTCTATTATTTTTCTATTATCTTTTATTATCTTTATTCTTATCTATATAAGTACATAAATTAACACACAATGTAACTTTATATTTTTTTATTCTCGTATATATATTCAATGAAAAATTCTTGTATTTTTTTAAATTAACTGACCTTAAAATGAAGTAACCAATGGCCCAAATATTCCACGGGATCAGTCGGTTTCTTTGCCACAATTTCGCAAAGAGCCTGGATCAAAGGTTTGCTCAAGACTTTTCTTAGATAGACACTATTCGGTGACAAATGTTCATCAGACGACGAATCGTCGAGTGTAGAGGAATTAATAGAATCGCTGTTTTTGCTAACTTCGATCTTTGTTCGCCATAAATCTCGCAAATTATCAATGTCGTCATCGGTTAGATTTAAAGCTTTTAAAAGTCTGAGAAGACAAAGAGGTTTAAAAAAGAAACTATAAGAAAATAACATGTGGAGGGATAATGAGGATTTATTTTTTAACATCGTCTTTTTATGTTATTTTAACACTTATTTATACACTGTAAAAAAATTTATTAACTTGACTAAATCTTTCAACTAAATATTATTTTGTTAATTGAACACATAAAAATATTTAAATTAAATGTAACATATTAAATCTAACAAAATGTATATTTGACTTAAATACTAATATATGTTTAATTAACAAAATAGTGATTTAGCTGAAAGGTTTAGTCAAGTTCACAATTTTTTTGCAGTGTATCGCATATGAAAGTAATTCCTCTTATAATATTATTTTAGTTAAATATATATATATATATATATAATAAATATAATAAATAATACAAATATAAATATAATAAATTACAATTTTGATTAATTAATACAAAAAAATAATGTATCTATGCAATTTATGAATTTTTAATTAACCTGACGTGTTCATCCGTAAGACCAGTATTAATCAATGTCTCGATGAGATTTTCACTCAAACCTTTGTCACGCAAAAATGTCGCAATGCTTTTATCTATTTTCTCGTCCCTTTCATCGCTCTCTGTTTCTTTTATTTCCTGAGTCACTTCCTCTATCTCTTCTATTGATCTTTCCCCCAACTGCTGTTCTTCATTCTCTTCATCATATACATCTTTCTCTAATTGCTCTTTTAAAACTGTGTCATCGCTAATTTCCTGCATATTTTAATAATTCCTTCTATAACATTCTGAAGTATGTATAAACATAGAAAAATTTTATATTTGTCACTAACTTCTCATAGCATTTGATTAAAAAATGACTAGAATTATTTAGAGAATCTTAGGTAAAATATCATGCTTTTATTCATTAAAAGTTATCTGGACAAAAATAATAAAAAAAAAAATAATTTTGTGCGAACACTAGAATAAATAAATAATTATGTAATATATAAAAATATTTTTCCAAAATGAATTTTAAGTGACATTATCATGATGTCATCATGAATTTTATGTTCCATGCATCCTTGGGGACACAAATAAAAACTCGCGATACAGGAACTATTCTCGTACCTTAAAATTATCGTTCTAATACTTGATTTAATTTCCTTTTCTTTTATTTACGATTTTAATCGCGATTTTTCGGCGACTTTTCGTTCTACGCGCGATTCGCAAAAAATTCGCGCGGATTAACGCGACGAAGACCTTCGCCGCGTTTAACGAACGGATGGATCATCCTGCACTTAAATTTGCATAGTTGCCGAGCCATTTGCGAGCCGTGTATATACGCATCGACGAAGTCGCGTACTCGTGCACCGAGAGAGCGAGCCTCAATTTCTGGCCGTTTTAGTTACATAAGAATTAGCGTAATGCGCGCCAATGCGTTTTCGCGCAGCCATTGTAATTTATGCATTTCTTGCGCAAAGGTTCGTCGTTTCTCGTTTAGCCGAATGCCGCTAATCTTCTTAAGACTCTGACAATTCCGCATTGTCGCGTTATTTAGGACAGGACCACGATTTTCGTCTCTATATATAACAAAATTTATATTTAGCTACTAATTGCGAACAATAAGTTCATGAATATCGCGAAGAGATATTAAAGATGTTATTTTTAAGCAACAGAAAAGTTTGCGCGCGTGTAAGCTAATTTTTATTGAATAATCACTTGCATTTTTTTCAAAAGCATATATGTGCAAAAATTTATTTATAACTTTTGGTACTTGCAGCTTTGATTATTTTTTGTACAAAATTTATACTCTTTATTAGCTGTTTTTTTAATCAATCGACTTTTCATATTATTATGAAAATTGTTAAACCTGTATTTTTATGTGATAGTAGAAGTTGGCACTTTATAACGAAGTTTAACGTTGTTGATCTATCGAGCATTTAAGTCAAGTAGGTGAAAATGGGTCATCTCGTAAGCTATTCTATTAAAGTACATCGCGACACTTGATAATTCGATTGAAAAAAGCGCGTGTGCGATAAGGAAATTTTAATTTCTTCGCTTAGTTCTTCATAAGACACAAAGAAAAAAATTGCGATCTATATAAAAAATTCTCTTGACATGAACAATAAATAATTAAAATTCAAATTTTATCATGTTTGATAATAAACCGAAAATTATCATACTGCATGTTAAAAATATCATAAATGATTAAGTTGGATTAAAAATATTATTAAAATTTATATAAAATATTTTATACGTTTATCACTTTTTTAGTATCTATTCTATTTAAAACACTTGAAGAATCATAAGTGTTTAATAATTTTTAATGTATTTTAAATTATTGAAATTTTACTATAGATTTTAGTAAAATTAATCGAACATATTTTATATCTTATTGTAGTAGATATTAATATTTTTATTGTACCTAATAAATATACTGAAAAAAAATTATTGAATTCGATTAAATATTTATTTTAATACTGCTTAATAAATCATTTATTCGAAACTAATGATATTGATTTGATGTGAAAAAATATTTATTTGATATAAGAAAATCCTTTCAAAATAAATAATCATTTGTTTCAAATAAATGATTTATTAGGCAGTATTGAAATAAATATTTCTTAATTTAATAATTTTTTCAGTGTATTAATCAGAGAAACTCATAAAATTCTTTCAATACCATATATTGTCCCACGATTAGCATGATTTTCATGATAAATTCTAAGAAAATATTCTTTCTATGTAGAAATTATTTTATTGCAATGCGAATGAACATTAATATAATATTTATCTTCAAAACGTGACTTTTTATCATCAAGGTCACGACGTTACTAGGCCGATCGTCAAAGGAATAAAAGGATTTGATATACTTTCCGTATCAATTGCATCGGGATCAACCCCTAATTATTTTCAATAGAGAGTCTCATTGCGCCGCTGGTCTTGAAAGCCGGCTCCATTATACTCGCGTACAATGCTCGGATTATGGGATAATAAAGTTTAATGATTTCAAAAGATTCACGGATCCTTACTATCTCAAATAAGAGCCTAAAGCACCGACGTTATTTCTATTATATGCCGATTTATTTTGCATGTATTTCGAAGATTATCGATGCAAAAAGAGATCTCGCGTTCTTTTCCCTCTCGTTTTTATCAATTTCAACGAGACTCTCTATCGCGAATATTAACAAACTTAACTGAATAAAGTTGCACGATAAGAACTCTCTATCTTATCAGTTTGACGATGTAATCAGTATAGAGTCGAGGTGTAGTGTGGGATAAATAACGTTTTCGCATCCGAATTTCTCGCGGAACGAAATGAGATAATTGTCGATATTGGTTGAATTTACGAATATCATTTATTTGTGCATACACTGTAGTAAAATTTGTGTTTTCTTGTTAAAAACGGTCCCCGTTAAAATTTTTGTGCTAAATATTTAACTCATTCATGTGTTAATTTAAAATATTGCTGTTGTGTTAATTGAACTTAAATGTTAAATTATTAAAATAAAAAGGATGTAAAAATAACACAATATACATTTATTTTTAACAATAAATATTTTTTATTTTACACAATAAATATATTCTGTTTTAGTGACACGATATATCTGTTCAAATTTGCAGAAAAAATGTTGATTTTTTATCTTATAATATAAGTGGGAATGATAAAATCTAAAATTAATATATTTTTAATTAATTTTTACATTAAAATTCTATGTTAATTTTACACAAAAAAATTTATTTTAAATTACTTGAAGTTTTGCATTTATTTCGTGTTAAAATATTAACACAGTATATATGTCTCCATTGAACATGTCCATATTATGTTAAATTAACAGAAAAATTTCTGTGGACCGTTTGGGACATGTGATATCTGTCAAATTTAACACAATTTTTTCAACTATGTAAGTAAATAAATATGTTACGCGTAGTCGTGGCGTTTCATTCGCGATGTCATCGATCGAAATACACTCGGTGAAAATGCAGATATCGCATTTATTGAGATTGCTGCCTTATTTTGCTAATGTCAGGCGATAACCGTGACACAAGAAGAATATCAACAGGACAAAAATTACAGAAACGATCGTTCGTAATAGTTTTTGCACATTTCTATGCGTTATCGATTCAACGTACGAATATTGTGCATTACATCATGCGAGTAAAATAGTATCGCAGCCTTAAACTCAGTGTTATCGCAGAGTCTTCTTTATTTATGCCGCATTTATTTAACACGCATACATATTTAATAAAATTTGAAAACTATTCTTCGAGATTAGAGATATGGAATCTTTAGAAATTAAATATAAATAATTCTTTTAAATATTTTATATGAATATAAATAATTCTTTTAAATATTTTATATATATATATGAGAATATGTTTAATTTTCTTAATGCAAAATTCGCGTCTGTACTTTTACTTGCAACTTTTCTTGTGTAACTCTCTAAGCCAGTTCTACTAACGCCTACCTATGCGATAAAACATGCATTCTGAGTTTAGAAATGTGCGGGCTTGCATTCAGTCACCATTAGTCAGCATTGAGATTTAATTATTAAATAAATGTTTGATAAGAAGACTATTACAAAAATGACACTTTATTTATATCAAACTTTTCTTCTACGCGGAGAGAATTTTCTCTTAGAATTTATCTTGAAAATCATGGAAGAATTTTATAAGAATTTCTCTGATTAAATATTTATCACAATAAAAAATATTAATATGTACATACATATAGTAAATTTTTTACTATTTTTATATAGTAAATTTTACTATTTATATAGTAAAATTAATCGAATATATTTTATATTTTATTGTGGTAGATATTTTAATATTTTTTATTGTGATAAATATTTAATCAGAGAAACTCTTACATAAAATTCTTTTAATATCATATTCTCACATAATTTTTAGGGTAAATTCCAAGAAAAAATTCTCTCTGTGTACAGATCGATTTATGAACAAAATAATTTAATTTATATTTATGTAATCTCTTCTTATTTTTTATCTCCCAATTTATTGTTGGTTAACAACTTCTACAAAGCTCATTATCTCTGCTTATTAATTTTCAGGTTAACTAAAAAAAATCATAAGTAGAACGATAAAATGTTAATTCTGTATAGATTAGCGTAACAAATTAGTACAAATTTTTAATGAAATCTTAATTAATTCACGACATTAGCTATGTATAAAAATAAATGCAATTATATGCGATGAAGATATCTCTGATGAGTTGCGTTTTAAAATTTACTCTTCGGAACAGATGAGTAGCATTTGATTAACCAATCGAAGCAAAGAAATTTTTATCGCTTTTTTCTGTCTTGATCGATCAATCGAACGCAATTCGTAAATAATTAATTAATAATAATTAAGAATAATAATAATAAATAAATATTAATAAATATAAAATAAAATAAATATTATTTTTAATATGATTATTTTTATAAATATTTATAATATATTTATAAATATTAATATTAATATTAATAATAATCAGGGTTGGGTAAGTTAATGATTTTTTTAAAACTAAGTTAAGTTAAAGTTAATTGCTTATAAAATTTAGTTAAGTTAAAAGTTGTATGAACAAAAAATTAACTCAGTTAAAGTTAAGTTAAGATTAAATTAACTGAAGTTAAATCAAAAGTTAATTTTTAAAAACATTTATATTAAATTAGAATTTTGTTTGTTAGTTCTTTTAAAATTTATAATACCAAACAACAAAGAAATTTTGATTTTTATATAAAAATATATTTTTTGGTAATTACGACAATTGATGACAAATGAACATAAAAATTAATACAATACTTTATTTAAAAAATAATACGTTTTTAACTTATAAAAAAAACAATAATGTATTCAGAGATAAAAGAAATTTAACTTAGGAAAAAAGTTAATAAGTTTAAGGTCAAAACTAACTAGTTGAAGTTAAAAATGAATACATTTTAAATTAACTAAGCTAAGTTAAAAGTTATTAACTTTTTTAACTGTTAACTAATTAACTAGATATTACCCAGCTCTGATAATAATTAATAATTTCTTTAAATCGCGGAACGCAACCCCGAAGTTTGAATGTTCCGCATCGAGCGCGCTCGGCTGATATCGGTCGCGGGGCAAAATTCGCGCGCGACCCGAAGTTGGCCGAAGGCCGCGCGACGGCGGTCGAAGCTGAGCGTCGACGCGGCGGAGCCGGCCGCAGTTCGCCGCAGTTAGCCGGCGTATCTCGTAGTGGTAGGATGTTTTCGCGCGTCGCTCGCGCTTGCCCGCTCGCGAAGTCGCATATTGAACTTTGATTGTCGCCCCTCGCGTTTTCCCATAACGGATGTGATCAGTTTCGTGAAAGTGTCTCGTGCTCGATTGTGCCGCGTCTTTGAAGACGATCGCGGTATAGTCTTTGACACGTCACGGCGACAGCAACACACACGCACTTACGTAAGTACAATGACTTCGCAGCGAGTTTCTCGTCTCGGGAGCCTAGATTGAAACGCAAATTTTCACCGCGTCTTATTCTCGACGGGATAAACTGTGCGTCTTGGCAGACGATGTTATTGCTGCATCAAGTGTCACTCGCGTATGCACTTATACGTGCGTATATAAGTGCGACAGGTTTTCGACGAGTTTTTCAAACGCGCTGACGTGTTTCAAATTAAAGACCGTATATCTTAAACACGGAAATCGAGTATATATTCGTAGATTTAATATTAGCATAATGATCCGGCACGTTCGCGATAAGTTCGCCCGCGGCTTACAACAAAAACGTGACCGTTGCAAGTCACTTGTTACCGTCATACCTAAAAATTGCCAATGAGATAATATGATAAAGCTCCGGGTATACGCTTATATATATATATATATATATATATATATATATATATATATATATATATATATATATATAAGCGTATAAATTCCTCTTCCGTCTCATAATTCCAAACGAGGCGATATTTGATTCATTCTATTCGTCGAATGCGCCCGCGAATCCTTGGCCCGCTTTATTCGTTCGTAATCAAGTTATTAATGATTGATGTAGTGTCGCAAATATTTATATTGCAACTCTAACCACCCACATGCGATGGAATCCATTTCGGAATGGCGAAATAATTTTTGAATACTTCTTCGATCATCTCGAGTAACAAGATTCTATTTTTGGATGACTCGTTTCGAACGACCTCCTTTAATGAAACCTCCCCGAAGTTTAAGAATCGCGTGTACGTCTCGCACTCGTATCAACAATCGCATCTACAAATTTTACGGCTGTGATTTTTTTAGGAATCTCTAATGAAGACCATCAATCGATATAATGCTTGTTCTAATAACACTCAAACACGAAACGCGCGTCAATATCATAGTGTTGCATCTGCATTTAACAGTTGCTCTTATCTACGTTTTCTATTTATCAGAATTGATGAAAAAATTTCACTCAACGCGAGAGAGAAAGAGAAGCAAAAAGTAAGATTTTTTTCTGACTTGTGCTGGCATTCAGAGATTACGCTATCTGTATTAAATAAGAAGAAAATATTTTTTAAATTTACGATATCAAGCACAGCGCGTGTTTGAGATGCTGAAAAAAATTATATGAGGTATGTCAACAATAGTCACGATTTCATAGAAAATGCAGAGATAATTCCTTATTTTTTTTTTAAAGAACGTGACTTTTTATATCAATTTTATAAGCTTGTTTTACAATTGAATCTCTAATCAGAAAAAATGAAGATAATTTTAGAAATTTTTTTTCGAGCGCATCCATGATAATTTATTCGGAATGAAAGGAAAATTTCTCTTGGAAAAAAGAGAACCGCGACATCCTGAAGAAGAAGAGTCATCGCCGAGCACGTGCGACATAATTTCGTTAAACGGTTCCCGAGATCCAAAAATATATCGCCGGTGAAATAGAGCGGTCGTAATTCTGGGTCGTAGCCAGAAAATCACGTTTTCACGCGCGAGGCCAGATTATCAGTTTCCTACTTTTACAAAGGCTTTAACAAAGCCTCCTTATGTATTCTGAATTGACTTTCAACTTCGCTCACACAATTATGATGCGATATTTTTTTATACCTTTATGAGTTGATTTTATCTGTATTGCGATTTTTTAAAATTATTTAATACTTTTATCAATTATTTTAATAATATTTTATTAATATTTTATTGATAATTTATATTAATATTTTTTTTAAGTTTGCCTAATGCTCTGTTTAATGTGTAAGTTACGATACATCACTATTGAATACTTTCTTTGAAGTATATATATTTGTTATAATTTTTAAAATTTATAATTTTTAAAATTTTTAATTTTTGTCATTTTATACTATGTGAGAAATCAACTTTTCTCTTTCTCTCTCTTTTCTTTTGTTCTGAATTTCGGAAAAAATATAGGATACTCGATAAAATTCGAGAAAGATTTTTTTATATAGAAAAATATCTTTAATTTATTTATATATATATATATATTTTTTTTATTATTTTTATCGTTGGGTTTACTCGATTTTTAATCAGTTCACATTCCAGTGCGGCGTCAAATGACCGATGAAAATAAGATAAGTTGCATTGTCGTCCGGGAATGGGACAATGAATCATTGTGGTTAAACTTGGATATATCGCTTCTTTAACTTATGCACAGCTGGCATTTAAATGTGGTCGATCGCAGTTATTATTTTTATTATTATTCAATTCGACTTTCAAGGACGATTTACCGCCACGTAAACTCAAATGTAAAATACGAAAACATAATCTCGCGTTTACCAATATACATATATATGTGTATATATATATATATATATATATATATATATACAGAAAATCTTTTTGTTAATTTATTTTAGCTTCGTTGAGGAAAAGAGAAAAAGGGGTACACGGTTTCTCGTATCGAAGAATACCTCTTTTTCCATCGAAATCAGCGATCGATTCCACACGTCATCGTGAAGTGTAGCGATTAAATAAAATGTGGGGGCACACTCTCTTACTTATGCCAGTGAAATTCTCGTCAACAACGATAAAAAGAGAGAAAGAAAAAGATTAGATTAAATCCCCTCCGCGCGCGATCGACTTTGCACGGTTACAGAACTTTGTAATGACTTTGGCGGTATTTCGCGCCAAATACGATAAATTACAATTAGGTCACGCAACAATTATTCGGAAAATAATAGGCGAAGACAAACACGATGGTCGCATCTATTTCTCGCGTAAGGAATTATATATAGATATATACTCAACTCGTCACGCCCGAGCAGGGTTGGGTAATAACTAGTTAATTAGTTAAAAGTTTAAAAAATAGTTAAAATGTCAATAACTTTTAACTTAGTTTAGTTAATATAAAATATATTAATTTTTAATTTTAACTAGTTATTTTTGACCTTAAACTTAAGTATTAACTTTTTTCTTAAGTACTATAATTAAAGTACTATTAATTTTTATGTTTATTTGTCATTATAATTGTAATTACCAAAAATTATATTTCTATATAAAAATCAAAATTTCTTTGTTATTTGTTATCATAAATTTTAAAAGAATTAACAAACAAAATTCTAATTTAATACAAATAATGTTTTGAAAAATTAACTTTTGATTTAATTTCAGTTAATTTAATCTTAACTTAATTTAATTTTTTTGTTCATGCAACTTTTAACTTAACTTAGTTTAAAAAAAAAATCATTAACTTACCCAACCCTGATATTTAGTATGCCTTCTCATTATGCTCGTTACGTTAGCGACACGCTCTGGTCGCTTCTCGCAAGTGGTACGTGCCACGTGGTGCATTGTGGAGCACAGGGTATATGAACGACAAGGGGGGAGGAGTAGAGGGAGACGATGCATGTTAACTCGATACACAAGGAGATCTTTTTCCAACGCCGAGTTGCGAAATCTCGCGGCATCGCACAGTTACGTTATAATCGAGCGATCGATCGATCGATCGCTTCTGGCGTCCGATAATCTCTGCGTAAGTATACAGAGCATTTCGGAGTAATTTTATCATGCTATTGTCTGTCTATGAATTTCGACCAGTGTTTAGAATTGAATTTCAGGGATGCAAAATATATCTCAGGATTTAATAGAACCCTGTTCTCTCTTTGTCGAATTTATCGAAACATTTCTAATATTTTTAATAGTTTCTAATGTTTTTAATTAATTTATTTATTTATTTATTGTATTTTATTTTTATTTACTTATTTATTTTTATAATTTTATGATAAATTTATATATATTTTATATATTTTATAATGCGTGTGTGGCCTACTTACAAAGATTATTTATCAAACCTATCATTGTAACATCGATGTAGTTTACGATTGATGATGACCTTCCTCGATATTTTTGTGAATTTCAAATTCCATATTGGGCAAAAAATATCTAGAGTTGAAAGGTCATTGTGTTTATGTGTGTGTGTGTGTGTATGGCATATCCTGTGTAACTGAATTGCTCGTCGGATTACAAGGCGGAACGATTCAGATGACTATTGGATAATCGCATGCCTTATAAAGTTCACTCAGGTTAACGCATTCCAAAACAATCGCGGAAGATTGTATGTTTAATCGAATGCTTTTTATAACGAAATTCGTATTTTGCCAAAATAAAAGTTTTTTAAAAAAAAGATTACAAAAAATTACACACACACACACATTTTATATATATAATTTGATCAAGCTTTTATATAATTCTTGACGTTTAGCATTGATAAAAATATTACTTGTACTTCATTTTTAATTAAAAAAAATAGAAATAAAAATGTAGTGTGTTTCGCAAAAAAATTGTTATAATTTTTTTTGATACTAAAACGAAAAGAATGTAATATATAATAAATATATAATATAATATATAATAAAAGCTTGATAAAATTTTCATTTTTTTTCTATCTGGCAAAAATATGTACACTCTTGCTGTACTCATGCATTTTTCTGAGATCATCAAAGATTTGTATTCGTGAATGATTCGCGTGTGCATCAGCAATGACAACGCAACGGCAGGTATTATTAACATAGAACCTTCAAATACGTATTTTCCGTTCTATCGTTAGAATAGATAATAGAACATGCGAATCGTATTTGAAAGTTACGCATGATCGAACGATTCCGAATCGCGTAGGATGAACAAAACGAAGCGCGAACGCAGACAGCTAATTGAGCTAATTGCATTTGTTAGACATTATTTGCACGCGCATTTTAGTGCCGCGTGCATTCGTTCGTTCTTTCGCCATCTCTTAAGATCCACGAAGATCTATATTTACACTTCCTAAAAACATATGATCTATATCTAAACTCGATTTTAAATATTTTAAAATGTTTTATTAATATTTCAAATCATTTTATTTATTTTATTTTTATTATTTATTTTATTTTGTATTATTTATTTTTAATATTAATATTCTATTATATTAAATATTTTAAAAATCAAATATTGTTATTTCTCATATTTTTTCTCGATTTAAAAGATTTACAGTTGAAAAATTTCTGTTAAATTTGACAGATATCACATGTCCCAAACGGTTCACAGAAATTTTTATGTTGATTTAACATAATATATGTTAAACACACAAATACTGTGTTAATATTTTAACACAAAATAAATGCAAAACTAAGTAATTTAAAATAAATTTTGTGTAAAATTAACATAAAATTTTAATGTAAAAAAAATTAAAAATATATTAATTTTAGATTTTATTATTCCCACTTATATTATAAAATAAAAAATCAACATTTGTCTGTAAATTTGAACAGATAAATCGTGTCACTAAAACAGAATATTATGTAAAATTAAAAATAGATGCACATTGTGTTATTTTTTCTGTTGTTTTAATAATTTAACAGTTAAGTTCAATTAACACAACAGCAATATGTTAAATTAACATACTACCTAATGTGTTAAAATATTTAACACAAAAATTTTAAAGGGAACCGTTTTTAACAAGAAGACGAAGTTTCTTACTGTGCTTTAAAAAATGGAGAAAAAAATATATCATCACCGAGACAGAAATAAATATCGAAGTGTCATTATTGCACTGCGTAATTGAAAGGACAAGAAAAAGACATCTTGCACACAGCTATATACATTATGCAAACGATATACAGCTGCGCGTATGTAATACAGTGGGCGATTAGACATCTCGTTAACCGGGTTAACAGTGACGCGTGTGTGTTTATGGCCTTTTACTGTCGCCGGATTAATTCGTCGTCGACTTGCGGCGGTATCGGACGTTCTGCTTCATTTCAGGTCATTCAATTTGAACCCGAACAATTGTCACAACGATCAAAGTAAACGCACGCATGCAGCAATTATATCGTTTCAAATCGCTCTTCTGTCTCTCTCTCTCTCTCGTTCATCGTCTACGATCAAACCGCTTGATAATAATTAATTGCGAATGTGCCGAAACGAATTTCATCATTCTCTCGTGATTGCAATTATAGTGACGTAACGAATTAATTAAATAAAATATTAGCAATTCATATGAATTGTACATTGTACTTATATATAACGTAGTTACATTTTTTATCATATTTTAAATATTCAAATAAATTTAAATATTCGCGCAAATAAGTATAAATACGTTGAAGGCGTAGTTTTTCACGTCACACGTGGCGATACTTGAACATTCTTATGCGCATTTTTAATACGGAATATAAATAGCCGATCCGATCAATCCGGATTAATATTCCGGCGAAATTAGTTTGCAGATCGCGAGGTCTGGATGGGCGAAGCTGTGACGAAAAATCGATGACCTGTGCACGAAGGGGGTTCCCACGACATTTCACCTGACATCTCTCTCGAGACGCCGATCGAAATTTAACGGGTGAATCATGTCGACCCAGAGGCTCAGACGACCCAGCGTATCGATCTACGATTATCCAGAACACTTGAATCCATTCAATGACGACACGAATTCTCAATTGCAAGTACATCACGACAACACGTCAAAATCGTCGAAGGAATCCAAACACAAGTTCTGGACGTTTGGCAGAAGCCGAAAGAAAAGGTCGAACAGCTTCTCGATTAAATCTACTTGGTGAGTGATGATTGAATAAATATTTTTAAGACTGTATGTCTCGTAATATATTAGACGTGGAGATGATAAAGAGCTGATAAAACGTGGAAATGATAAGAGGAGCAATAATGCGCGAATAGGGAATACAATCCCGGCTACTTTTCTAGTTTCGACAATTCCTGGATTTTCGGGATCTTTAATAATTGTCTTTTAAATATTTGTATATCTATTGAAAACAATTTTTATTAATGATAAGTTGTGTGTGAATTTAAAATAATTTTTACTGACTTAATTTAATTATATATATAATTGTTTAAATATATTTTGCATATGTTTGTTAATTTTCATTCATAGATCCGCTCATTTATAGATCCTACATATATTATTTATTTATTTTTATGTTCGATAATATTTTTGTTAGCCGCACAAGTTATTTAATTACATGATTTGATGATGATCAAAAATTTTAATAATATAATAGTTGCTAGTTTAACAACAGTTATAAGAACTAATTATTAATATAAGCACATTTTTTGTTTCAAAGATTAATTTAAGTTTCTACAGTTTAAAATTTAGAAATGTAATATTAAAAATATAGTTTTGATATAAATGCAACATCTAAGTTTTTAATAAAAAAAATATATTTTTTAAATTAAAATTATTTTTTTCAATCCCGGAATATTATTTTACAAATCCCGAAATCTCGGGATCGAACACAGTTGAAAAATTTGTGTTAAATTTAACAAGTATCACATACCCCAAACGGTCCACAGAAATTTTTGTGTTAATTTAATATAATATGGATATGTTAAATGGAGATATAATATAATATGGATATGATAAATATTGTGTTAATATTTTAACACAAAATAAATGCAAAACATCAAGTAATTTAAAATAAATTTAGTGTAAAATTAACATAGAATTTTAATGTAAAAAAACTAAAAATATATTAATTTTAGATTTTATTATTCCCACTTATATTATAAAATAAAAAATCAACATTTTTCTATAAATTTGAACAGATAAATCGTGTCACTAAAACAGAATATTGTGTAAAATTAAAAATAGATGCACATTGTGTTACTTTTTCTGTTGTTTTAATAATTTAACATTTAAGTTCAATTAACACAACAGCAATGTGTTAAATTAACACATATATTTGTTAAATATTTAACACAAAAATTTTAACGGGGACCATTTTTAATAAGAAAACACAAATTTTCCTATTGTAAAGATGAGGTCCAGGATTATATTCCATATGCACGAATCAAAGTCGGCGAATATTTCAAAGTTTTCGTCGCATCAGGTTTATTGAACTTGAACCCGCTCGTAGTTTTAGATTATCGATAGCACCGCTACTTGGCGAATGTCCAAAGGACAAATCTAGACTATGCATTAAAATTCCAACGACGTGCATCGTGTCCGGTCAGCATATAGTTCTTGTTCATGATTTTTACAGAAGAAAGTCCGAAGAAAACATAAATCATCAGTGAAAGCTGGTTCCGATATTATGAAAGATAACTCTGGCATTCTTTCTTTTTTTTTTAATTTTGAATTGAATCTATTCTTTTTCTAAAATAACGGGAAAATTAATTATTCGCACAATTATGTATATTGCATGAAAGTCGTGCTACATTTTTTCTCCTGGTGGTCCGAGAGTCATTCTCGCATTATTTACGCGGCTAAAAATACTTTCATTAGAAACGATGAGAGTTCTGGTCTGATTGGCAATCGGAATTATTCGGAATTGAACTGCGAGAAACCGAAGAATCTGCGCTGTAAAACGTGTCGAATCGAAAGTTGAAATTATAAAACACATCGGAGAGTAACGCGGAATAGGACGAATACAAGTGCGCTTCAAATTATCCTCGGCAAAGTGGAAGTGACATTAAGCGGGAGAATGAGGATGAATATAATCAACGCGCCTCTAACAATAGCGAATAGGACGATTTTCATTGTACGTCGTGGTTTTTTTTTTAGGCAATTTGTTCTTTGTTTTTTTTCTTTTTCTTTCGCGCGAATAAATCTATTATATATATGTATCTTTCTCGCGACAGTGTCGCGATAGATAAAATAAGAATGCGTTTGTATGACGTCATAGACTGCTGATGTTGTATGTATATATATATATTTTCGATGACTTATGATTATTTTTAAATTCAAGTAATCGTCGTTTAATTCTATTTGACTTGAAAAAAGTCCTTTGGCGCAAATCGGCAAAATTTTTTTCACGTCTAGTTGTATGTTAATTTGTTGATTATGAATTTTCCAGGATTGGGTAATAACTAGTTAATTTTTAACTTCAACTAGTTATTTTAAATACCATTATTGTTTTTTTATAAGTTATAAACGTATTATTTTAAAATAAAGTATTATTAATTTTTATGTTCATCTGTCATCAATTACCAAGAAATAGATTTCTATATAAAAATTAAAATTTCTTTGTTGTTATAAATTTAAAAAATTAACAAACAATCCTAATTTAATATAAATAATATTTTTAAAAATTAACTTTTGATGTAACTTTAGTTAATTTGATCTTACTTTAACTTTAACTGACAATGAATTAATTTGTTGTTTATGCAACTTTTAACTTAACTAAATTAATTTTATGAGCAACTAACTTTAACTTAACTTAATTTAAAAAAATAATTAATTTACCCAACCCTAGAATTTTCCGATGTATGTGTTCTAAGTATGTCAAACGACGCGGCTCGCAACTTCATCATCATCACGTGCGCCTAAGTAAGTGTTGGATCCGTTAAGGAGCCAACGCGAAACGCGATTGTTATTATCGTCTATACTGGCAGAATCAGAGCGCTCCTAAGTGAATGACATAATCAGTATAATCATAAACATTAATCCTAAATTTTAACTAAACGCCGTCCACACTTTTCTGTTATATTCATTGTCAGTATAGGATTAGATTAAATAATAAAGTAAAGCGCGATATCAAACAGCTGATACTGTCAACATTCAGTTCAATGATGAATTCGATTTTCGTATTTTAGGAATGGATTATTTGGGAAGCGCAAGGAAGTTTCAGAACCGGTGGAAAAACGCTCGATCACAACAGGTTTGTTTACCCAATCAATTAAACTCGTTTATAAAGTATATATTTTGTATCTAATAAACCAGAAAAATAAAATTAAAATTATTAATGTGAGATAATATATGATTGTTATAATAAATGAAAAAAATTACTTTCTAAATTATATTATAGCTTAAATCTAATATATTTTTAAAACTCTTTATAAGTATTATATGTATATATTTTATATTATATATATATTTTAATTAGTATTATATACATTTTCAAGTATTTTTTAAAATTAATTTCACATATTGTACATATTTAAGACGATCTGAAAATATAAGCTCTTTAATCTCAGATTGGAAATAAAAAGCGGAGCGTTTGCGTAACCGATGATCGCGTAAAATAAAATGCAATTTATCACGTGCTGCAGTTTCGACGACGTATAAAAGAGAGCCTTACGACAGACCAGCAGTACCGTCGCGTTTTTCTAAGGATCAACAGGAATTCGATGAAGCCCTAGGTACTCTGACGAGGAGAAGGAAATACACTCTCGATAATAATTCCTCGAGATACAGCTCGAATTTGACGGTGAATGGTGATCCCGCTAAGATCTACGATGGAAATCCACAAGACACCACGATGTCTATCATGGGTGACGATCTCACACCAAAGCCACCGGTCCGAAGGTGAGCTTAATTAAAGACAGAATTAAATTATTATAAATATATTATCATATATCAGTCGATATTAATTTATATGTATAATTATAGATATAGCAAATATAGAAGTTCTAAATCTAAAAAAGAGGAAAGATGTTAAGATTTTGTACGATTAAAAAGTTGGCGTACAAATTAGAAATTTTATATACGGGAATTAAAATTAGTGTCATTAATCTATGACAGAGATACGATTTTAGGAGATGCATTGAAATTGTTTTCATTGAAATCAAAATCATAATTCGATAACTTTGTTCAGGTTCGGACAGGTAAGCCCGAGGTCGACAGACAAGATACCACCTTTGGATTTCGAGGAAAAACATCCGAAGCAAAACGGTGACCTTCGTGACAAATCGGAAAGAACGCCGGTTCCACCTATGTAAAATTCTTTATTTCTTGTTTTATATTAATACGTGTGATAATTCGAAGTTTCAGTTGTTGCGCGAGTATCATTTAAATAAAATTAAATAAACTTAATTATAAAATTAAATTATTACATTAGTACATTATATAATTATCACATTATTTAATTTATATAAATTTTTATATAATTATTATGAATTATACTTTAAATATAAATTTATAATAAAATTAAAGAATGTAAATAATTAATATATAAATTAAATTTCGATAAAATTGAGTTTTTTCTAATAATGTAAAATGTAATAGTCCTGTTTGTAATTAAACATTTTACTAAAATTACATTTGTTGTCTCAGGCGAAGGTTCGGCAATAGATCGTCGCAGAGGTTGAACGGAACCACGTCGGACCTCGAGGAAGATCCGGCCAACCGGTCCGGTGTGAGCTTAAAGGACGAGAACGAGAACGTGCCTGAGGATTACGTCTTCAAGCGATTCAGCCAGGATGCTGTGAGAAAATCGAACTTGTCCATCAACAGTTGCGTGTCTGTTACCAGTACGGCGAGCACGTACGGACGCAAAAAACGTAGAGCGCCGCAACCACCAAAACGGAAGGAGCAATTGGACTCTCCTTTAGTATGTATGGAAATGGAACTTGATAAATGGATATAAAATTTGTCGCAAAATATATAATTGGAATATTAATATTTGTAATTATAATTATATATAATATATAAAATATATAAATTATAATATAAATATGTATATTGTAAAATATAAATTATAATATAATTATAATTTTTTATAGGAGGGTGATAGTTCTCAACCAGAGAAGAAAACAGTAAATTCTACGCCAGAGAATTCGAATCAAATCGAACTTCAGATAACCGAGCCTATCGACATTACCAAAGCCACGGAAAACATCGACGAGATGACGAAGAAAAGCTGCGAGGAATTGAATGAAAAGTCGCCACAAAAAGAAGAGAAGGATAAATTATTATCGAAAGTCGAGGATACATCATCCGACGATATTGCGAAGAGCACTGTGAAGGACGAAACATGTGACGTTTTGAAGGATTGTGCGCCTGAAGTGAACGAGAAAAAGGATTCTTCGGAAGAAAGATCAGCTCCTAATAACTCTGATGAAACGTCAGAGAAAGTCAAACTCGAGACGCAAATGGAGGAGAAATCAAATAAGGAACAATCGAATATTATCACCGAGGATCCTATCGAGAAAGATTCCGTAAACATAGAGTATAATAGAACATCCCAGGAGAAGCTTGAGATCATCAAGGATATCGATCAAGAATCTGATGAAGTCTGTTTGAGAAAAAAGGATTCGTCCAGCACGTTATCGCGATGCGACAGCTTTTCCGTGAAGGAGGAGATTGAGAAGATCGAGAAGCAGATTAAAGCTCTGGAGAGCAAGCAACAAACTAGCAAAGAACAAGAAAAGCTCGACGATGACCAGGTGACGAGCACCCGGTTGTCCATCCAGGAGAATCGCCGGCACTTCTTCGAGAATATGGTGGACGATCCATCCGGTCCGGTTAAATTAGAATTTAAGAAACTGCCGTGCGAGCAAAAGGACATTCATGTGGTGCGATTGACAGATCCTCCGGTACCGATGGCGGCACCCCGGGACGCGGTGAAGGTGATCGAGTTGCACATCTCCGAGCCGATCCGACACAGACCCGAGCTCCTAGACGAGGTGAATCCCATCCCGAAGCCTCGAAGACACAGCGCGCAGAGTCTGAGAGACGCGTCCGAATCCAGGCTCGTGAAGAACGGAAACAAGAGTCCGGAAGACGATGGTAAGAGAGGATCCTTTTGAAATTTTCGAGTTTTCGTTTACGACTTTCGGATTTACCAGTGAAATTTAATTTTTGTGATTTTTTACGCGCAAGTGTATAATTATCTTTAGCTGTAAACTTTGATGCAATGTGAGAATCTATTGTGAGAGTCTATACAGACGAGCTATCACTCGAAGGCTGTATGCAATAATTACGCGTCTTCGCTTCAGACGTTTCGACACATGACGTTTCCTTGTTCATTAGATTTATTGATGATTTCGTACTAACGATGCATATCCTTCTGGGAGAGAATTCAGTGCAGAATTCTTGCATTTCTGTCATGCTATTATAGTGAGTCTTACGTTTTCGATATATTGCGATATATTACTGTGAAATGTTTTAGGTTTAATTTTCATTATTTATTAATATGATAAATAAAAAGCCTAAGCCTCCTATCGTAGAAATAAAGTTGAAATAGTCCTATCCTGTGATAAGAAATATAATCCTACTTTGAGTCCATTAAAAACGCAATAACTGAAATAAATCTATAAGGATATGGAAAAAGGGATACGTACATAAATCTCACTTCTTTGGAGAAACTTTAAATAAATTATTTATTGTAAAAATATCTCCAATCTCATCATCTCTACAAATCCTTTTTCGTAAAATAATCATTTAATGGAGTTTGCTTTGTTCACTAAGGTTTCTTATTTGCCTCTGTTTATATTTTATAAACCTCGTTAAGTTTGCATTCACAGTTGATACTACTGAAATGCCGTCTTTCAATTTTTTTTTCTGCTGTCGCACCTACAAAATAAGAAATTATAACGATAGTACATTTTTATATGTATTACTCTAAAAAAAAAACCAAGTTTACGCAAGATAATATATTTACTTTGGTTTTAAAGCGCGGTAGTAAAGATGACAGTGTCTGCACCAACTCGATATCTATCGCTAATTCGTCGGTCTCATCCTCCGCGAATATGTCCATAAGTGCGTCTAAAGATTCCGCAATAACCCACGCGTGAGTCTCCACCGTGCAGATGTTTAGTAAGAACGTGGAAATAGACTGTAAACGATAAATAGCTATGAGAAAAATTTTAATTGAACAAGAGAAACGCGAAGATCGTCTTTTTGATTACCCTTATTATTTCGTCATTCTTGGAATTTTTGTCATTCTCGAAATTTTCGTCATTCTCGAAATTTTCTTCATTCTCGGAATTTTTGTTATTCATCAGGATTTCTACCACATTACAGAGCATCCTTATCAAATTGACACGAACACTCGCGTTGGAACATTGACGTACACAATTTAACATCGGTTCAAAGTCGTCGATGGTCAACTTTTTAAAAACGTTCGCCCGTACTTTGGCCAATTGTTGAAGAATAGCCCTCATGGCAGCTGTAGCCGCTTCTAGAAGCTCTATATTGGTCGAAGCGACGTCTTTAAATACAATCGCTCCGATTTCCACCCATTTTCTGCGAATGAAGCAAATAGCCAGAATTAATAAAATGAAAATTATTAGAAGCACGTGATAGAAAAATAGCATCACTTACTGCACGAAGAATTTGGAGATAATTTACCTGTACAAATTATCAACGCCACCAAAAACGTCAACTTCCAAATTGCATAGTAAGTTGTTTAGACATAAATAAGCTGCGCATTGAATATCATGAAATTGTTTCACTACAGTTTCACCTTCCACGGTTTGAGTCAATATTTCCTGGTTGTCTTTATCCATCACGAGTTCAGTCTTATTCCAAATTTTATCAATTAAATTACACTTGTTTATAACTTCAACCAATTCCACTGGAAGCGTCGACGTCATTTTCAAATTGTCATCCATAGAATCATCGTCCATGCATTCAGACTCTATATCCATTTCCTCAGAATCATCAATATCAGAATCAATATCTTCACTGTCCTCGTCTTCATAGCATAAGTTTGCTAAAATCTGCAAAGCTTGTTCTTGTAATCCCAACATCTTTTTATTTTGTTGCACCTTTTTCCTTTTATCGCTCGAGACAGCATTTTTTTCATGGGGCAAGATGGATGTTAAGCATGACAGCACTTGTTTATGATCAACTGCAAGTACTTCGGAGAGTACTGACAACACTTTGCAAAATATATGTGTCTGGTTAGTATCTGCATAATTATTTATATTAATTAAAAGATCAGCTACTGCAGTTTTTACACCTAGCACTTTGCAGGCAGTATTATTATCCATTGTCAAATCCAGCAAACTGAATAAAGTAGATTCGTTCTGCTTGATTTTCTTAATGGCAGTGTTGTTCTCATCCGACAGACATATCATACATTGTGCAGTAATAGTAACAGTTTCAAAGCCGTAACTATTAATATCTAAAAATTTCATTAAAAGAAATGCTAAATCCTCTTCATTGGCACATTTGAGTGCACTCTCATTATTTGCACATAATATCCGCAACAAACCAATTGCCTGAGCAAAAGTCTCCTTCTCGTCTCCTGGTTTTTTTGAGCACCAATCTAAATGATACTATAAATAAAGACTTTATTTGAGTCTATAATATTGCATATAATAGTGCATATTATAATAATAATACATTTTAATTTAGATATATAAAGGTATTATTATAATAATACATTTTAATTTAGATATATAAAAGTATATATTCATAATAGATATCAGTTATTATTGATGTTTAATACCTGTTTCAATAATGCGATCAACGGAGTCATAATGTCATCCTTGAGAAAATCAATATATGCATCTTCTCCACCATTTTCAGCAATTTCCCTCAGTGTATGCGCAGCATTGGCTCGTATAACAGCATTACTATCCATCAGCATCGGTCCAATTATTTTTGCTATACCATCCTTAGCAATTTGTATAGCCATAGAGGAGTCGCACGACATTGAAGCCAATATTTGCAAAGCGGACAATTTCTCTTCAATATTACATGATTTAACCTATATAAAAAAAAAAAAATAGCAATATAAATGGAAACAGGAACCTCTTTGTTAATATATAATTAATAATTAATCTATTGGTTTCAGTGGCTTAATATGTTCTTTTGTTAGATGACAATTATCATATTGATAAAATTTTACATGCTTACATCTCCATAAGCATTTTGCAAAACCTTTTCTCTGGTTCCCTCCGTAACTTCCTCACTCAATTCGAGCTCCTTGACAGATGGTAATCCGATAGGACTTTTCATGTGTCTCTTGGGTCGCTGTCGCTTTTGCTTTCCCATTGTGAAACAATTAATTTAATATATAATTGAAGACGTTGAAAAATTGAATGCGGAGGTTAGATGTGCACATGTGTGCGCCATAGATAATATAATATAAGATAAGATGGGCAAACTTATTCCGAAATGTTGCTCCCAAAACAGTCATTAATGAACAAAATAACTAGACGCGATATGTGTCCAATTTTTATTTCACCCGGAAGCGGCTATCTTCAGGTCGAGTATATACCAGAGAGAAAGATGAGAGCGGCCAGGCCGGCGTTTTGGCTGTTACCGTTTTTACGGGACTGCTTGAAGCGCCCCTCGCACCCGTTTTTAATATCGGAACTAACTGCACACCCATTTTCTGGCAGGGTCGATAAAGTTTGTATTTGGTGCGAGTCCGTGCTACGCCCATAATTTTCGTGTTAACACAGTATCACGTATTCATTCTGTATATGTGCGATCTTTTCTCTTTATTTATATATATATATATATATATATATATATGTATTTATATAATTTGTATAAAAACTAAAATATAATTATTAAAATATATATATATATATGTATATGTGTAATGAAATATATAAATCTTATTTTAATTAAAATAAAAAAAACGATTAATTGTTCGACCACCTGGATTTTGGAATGTAATTTTTAATATATATTATATTATATTTAATATTTATCGCCGCTTCTATTAATATGAAGTGCAATGTCAACGTGCAATAATGTACAATTATTTAAAGTTTCCATGCCTAATGTATCATGCCGGTATAAAAGAACGTCAAGTAGCATGCGTAGCCGAGCAACTAAGATGACGAGCTGAAATCGTAGACATTTCAAGTTCAAACCCCTACCTTTTTCAGATTTTTTTTTTCACTTTTTTCAAATAAGTTATTATGTGTATAAATGTGTAATAATCAATATATCATTATTTGATAATTTTTTTTGTAATGGAACAAAATAAATTATTTTTTAATTCTGCAAGGAATTTAATTATTAATGCAAACGCCCACACACATAATTTAGATATTCAATTTTTTTTAGTTCAAATGTTTCTTGCAATCTGTATACGACAATCAGTCCACTCGCTGTGCCACAGATTGCATCGCATAATACGCTCAGAGTTATAATACGATAGAGATCGCTTTACGCTGTTTTTCCTTGAAATAAATAAATTTTACGTGTTGTGTACGCGTGTTTAGTATATTTGTTTCTTTCATATTAATTTTAACTATAATTAGTTTTTTAATTAAGATTATTTTAGTGTTAGTTGTTTATTTGTTAGTGTCCTGTTTTCTTTAATTTCGCATTTTTTAATTTTCTTTTTTTTTTGGTGTTGGTGCTAATTATTATTTTTATTTTACAATGTCGAGTAAACACCGGTTTTACGATAAATGTGTGTATTTAAATTGCACAAATATTAGGACAAAAGATGGAAAACGTTTATTTCGATTTCCATTACAAACGGGTGCGAGACATGATTTATGGTTACGCAATAGTGGTGAGTTTATAAAATTGATTTACTTATTTATATCAATATATAATATATATTGATATGATATATGAAACAAATATATATATATATTCTTTGTTTTTTTTAATAAAATATGTCAGATATTATGTATGTTTACGTATGGATTACGTTGAAGTGTTTCTTTGCCGCGTTTTTCTGATCTCGCCGAACGGTTCGCGAATCCTGTGCGAATAAAAAACGATGCGCGTGTGTGTGTGCGTGCGATTGTGATGATCAGTTTCAGTTCGTCTTCAACGCTTGACGAGAGAAGAGGTCCCGAACTGCTGTAAGTTTATAAAAACATATTTTTGTATAACACATTAGAACGATTTTATATTATTTTTTTTTGTCTAGAAAACGTTATATTAATAACCGTTATGAAAACGATCTTGACGACGGTCGTCACCGGCATCGTCGCCGTCGTCGAGATCGTTTTCATAACGGTTATTAATATAACGTTTTCTAGACAAAAAAAAATAATATAAAATCGTTCTAATGTGTTATACAAAAATATGTTTTTATAAACTTACAGCAGTTCGGGACCTCTTCTCTCGTCAAGCGTTAAAGACGAACTGAAACTGATCATCACAATCGCACGCACACACACACGCGCATCGTTTTTTATTCGCACAGGATTCGCGAACCGTTCGGCGAGATCAGAAAAACGCGGCAAAGAAACACTTCAACGTAATCCATACGTAAACATACATAATATCTGACATATTTTATTAAAAAAAACAAAGAATATATATATATATTTGTTTCATATATCATATCAATATATATTATATATTGATATAAATAAGTAAATCAATTTTATAAACTCACCACTATTGCGTAACCATAAATCATGTCTCGCACCCGTTTGTAATGGAAATCGAAATAAACGTTTTCCATCTTTTGTCCTAATATTTGTGCAATTTAAATACACACATTTATCGTAAAACCGGTGTTTACTCGACATTGTAAAATAAAAATAATAATTAGCACCAACACCAAAAAAAAAAGAAAATTAAAAAATGCGAAATTAAAGAAAACAGGACACTAACAAATAAACAACTAACACTAAAATAATCTTAATTAAAAAACTAATTATAGTTAAAATTAATATGAAAGAAACAAATATACTAAACACGCGTACACAACACGTAAAATTTATTTATTTCAAGGAAAAACAGCGTAAAGCGATCTCTATCGTATTATAACTCTGAGCGTATTATGCGATGCAATCTGTGGCACAGCGAGTGGACTGATTGTCGTATACAGATTGCAAGAAACATTTGAACTAAAAAAAATTGAATATCTAAATTATGTGTGTGGGCGTTTGCATTAATAATTAAATTCCTTGCAGAATTAAAAAATAATTTATTTTGTTCCATTACAAAAAAAATTATCAAATAATGATATATTGATTATTACACATTTATACACATAATAACTTATTTGAAAAAAGTGAAAAAAAAAATCTGAAAAAGGTAGGGGTTTGAACTTGAAATGTCTACGATTTCAGCTCGTCATCTTAGTTGCTCGGCTACGCATGCTACTTGACGTTCTTTTATACCGGCATGATACATTAGGCATGGAAACTTTAAATAATTGTACATTATTGCACGTTGACATTGCACTTCATATTAATAGAAGCGGCGATAAATATTAAATATAATATAATATATATTAAAAATTACATTCCAAAATCCAGGTGGTCGAACAATTAATCGTTTTTTTTATTTTAATTAAAATAAGATTTATATATTTCATTACACATATACATATATATATATATATTTTAATAATTATATTTTAGTTTTTATACAAATTATATAAATACATATATATATATATATATATATATATATAAATAAAGAGAAAAGATCGCACATATACAGAATGAATACGTGATACTGTGTTAACACGAAAATTATGGGCGTAGCACGGACTCGCACCAAATACAAACTTTATCGACCCTGCCAGAAAATGGGTGTGCAGTTAGTTCCGATATTAAAAACGGGTGCGAGGGGCGCTTCAAGCAGTCCCGTAAAAACGGTAACAGCCAAAACGCCGGCCTGGCCGCTCTCATCTTTCTCTCTGGTATATATATTATTTATATTTATGTATGTACAGTGATGAAGAAGCAAAAACACCGATTCTGATAAAGAAAAAAAAAGGAAAATGGAGCATATGTTTCTAAAAATATTGAAACTGTCTGTTGAAGAAGGTAAAAGAAATATATGTATAATTAAGAGTATATGAAATAATAATTATTATTATATATTATAATAATTAATAATAATTATTATTATATACATATATTATATTATTTAATAATATATATGGCTCGACATTTTATGGTTATATGATATGATATGTGATAAAATAACTCTGAAAGTATTTTCTCTGATAATGATTAAAAAATTAATTAAAAGGTGAATGAAAATTATTCAAACAGTATTAATATTAAATCAAGAAATTTATATTAAATTATTCAATTATCAATTATATAATAATATATCTGTCATTGTATTTTATGACTATATCTGCTCCGCTTTGATATAATATATATATATATATATATATGTACATATTCCGCTCTTTTTTCTTCTTTTACATATATAGATATGTATATATATCTGCTTTATTATCTAACAACGGTACGTTAAATTTATTCAGTTTAGCCTTTGTGACAAACAAAAAAAAAAGTAGTGTATATTTTATCGTTCATCTCCGTTAAAACTATCATGACTGTCAAAAGTGATTAATTCATCTATCTCTACGTATCTATCTCTTGGACGCGGAACAGCTGACACGAAAATATATATGTATATCGCGCACCAAGTCGCTTCCAAGTATCGCTCGCTCGATTACGCACGTCGTCGAGGCGAACGAGCCGCGGAATTTGCAAGTCATTCGAGTCATCTACGGTCACGATTGCTGTTTCATGGTCCTGACGACGAAAAGAACGCGAAATTCTTCCCTATCACTATACATATATCTACGCGCGCCTCTCTTAATTCCTCTGTCGTTCTCGCGAAATTTTTCACGTGGCGCACTTTATTCCGATGATGATGTATCTGCCTATAGATTCTCTCTATCTGTAGATATATTCTCTCCTACGTATGTAAAATATCTCCGAAAGGTGAGAAAATTATATTTTAAACATTATATTTATATATTGTCTGTCCATCGTTCATATGTGAATATCTCGATTTCACACGTCCGCAAAATACCATATGCCTTCGTTAAAATATATGTAACACAACACTATATGACTTAATTAATGACAATAATATGTATATTGTCCTAAATTCACTGATATATATATTTACATTTTAAAAAAGCAAAAAAGAGAAAAACAGTGCATATTCCTTTTTAACTATTTTTCTTCTTATTTTAAATTTTATAGAAATACGAGGAAATGTAGAAGAAGTTTAGCTAAATTTTTGCTCTAAATTCAGTGTATGTTTAAATTTTTAAAAAGAAAAAATTTTAGCAGGTTTCTTTTTATTTTAAATTTTATAGAAATACAGAGAAAAATGTATAAGATGTTTTGCTCTAAATTTACTATAATATATGTTTAAATTTTTAAAAAGCAAAGAAAAGAGAAATGCACATTTATTTTAGCAATTTTTCTTTTTATTTTTAAATAGAGAAGAATATAAGAAACATAATATTTAAATTGCTCTAAAAATTCATTGATATATTCATAAATTTTAAAAAAAGCAAACAAAAAGAAAAACAATGCATATTATTTTTTAACTATTTTTCTTTTGATTTTTTAAATTTTATGGAAAAGTGTATATAAGAAATGCAACTATAAAAAAAGAATCAAAAATTTTAAAAATAAAAAGAAGAGATTTTTTTAAAGAATTCTCGCAATAATAGAAATAATTAATCAAAGATTTATTATTATTTAAAATATTCTTTTATATTAATCAAAGATTGGATTCAGCAAAAAATATTTTTATTCAAGAGGAAAAGATCTCGAGAAAATTTTAAATGCATTGTGTTCCATCGCATATATTATTTTTGCTTCACGTTATTGTAATTACACAGCTTCATACGATTATTAATCCATTCTACGAAATCGATCAAAGAAATTCAATGTCACAGAGAGAAAGAGAACCGACGATTTTCCCGTATCCACACTAACATAAAAAATCTAAAAAAAATACATAAAAAATCCAAATAAATAACGATTTAAAAATTAAATAAATTCGACGCGTTCGTCTCGAAATGAGTAATATTTTTAATTGCAGAGGGAGGTCTTTTATTTTACACATACTTTTACGCCGCGATATTTCTTCCTCGTTTATTTATTACCGAGTCACCGTCAGGGACACATATATCATATACACACGATGGATTATTAACCAGCCAGTTAGCCGACCACTATCGGAGGTGCGGACTAATAAGGTACACCGGCCTATCTACAGTTCTACAGTGCAAATCGTGACGAAGCGATCTCTTGTCGCGGCTCCAAAAGAGAGACCATCCCACCCGCGCGTGTCCGGGACACCCGATCGGGCACTCGAGTCGCGATCGACAGCGGCAAACACGTGCGTATGCAAATCGTCACGCATCTATATAATATATATATATATATATATATTATATTACATTATTTAGTGCGCACACGTCCGCGTGACGCCGCATCTATCGGCGGAGCAGAGTCGGCGTCGGAGGATGCCTGCGTCATCGTCATCGTGTTGTATCACTCTCGGCGAGCTCCGATCGCGAAACATGAGTTTCCCCGTCTCGACGATTCCTCGACGCCAGTAGATCGCCCGCGATCCTGGCCAGCCGGGTAAGTGTCAAATAAGTGTCAAAGTGTCATGTGTCATGCGCGCGCAGAAGGGAAGAAAGAGAGAGAGAGAGAGAGAAAAAGAGAGTCCGCGCCGATGGGAGACGACGATGACAAAGATGATAACGACGACGATGATGATGATGATGATGATGATGTCGCGAGTTTCGCCGCCAAAACATCTCGCGATCACGTGTGCGAAGTATCTTCGAGGTTTCTATTTTTTTATTTTTTTTTACTTTGACATCTGTAGATTTGAAGGACCGGATCGGTTCTGAAAAAGTGTGAGCGGTGTTTGTTAGCACTTCTGGTATGTGGAATAATAAATGACACATTACGTGTTTTGAGAGAGATACGTGATCGATTGTATAGTCATTGTTTGGTATAATGACACGAGATATGTAAATGTGTATATATATATATATATATATATATATATATATATATATATATATATGTATATATATAAATATATGTATATGTATATATATATATAAAGGTGCACTTCTCCACTTGTCGCTTTGCAGCTCGATTTAATGGATGGGGAGAGAGATTATCAACAGAAGAAAGGGGCACGAAGTGGCTTCCCATCTCAGAGCAATAATGCGTCGAACACGCCACTCGTATCAGGGGAAGAAACGGATTGGGAGGGTATGCTCAATACGGAGAAGCACAGAGGCGACCTCGGGGACATGACATTCTGCATGGCAAATTATCTTAAGGAAGCCATGAAGATGATGTTCATGATGCGCAGCCATCATATGCTGACTGACGTTATACTGGAAGTTGGTACCGAACTGTTCCATGCGCACAAAGTTATTTTAGCAGCTGCTAGTCCCTACTTTAAGGTGAGTTTAACTAGCCATAAAAAAGATTATTGTGCATTAGTGTAAATTATTTATTTAGTCAAAATTTAAGCAATGGTCAAATTCCAGGCAATGTTTACCGGAGGATTAAAAGAATGCGAGATGACAAGAGTGAAGCTCCAAGGTGTCTGTCCGACAACAATGGCTCGTTTAATGTATTTCATGTACACTGGTCAAATAAGAGTCACTGAGATTACAGTGTGTTCACTGCTATCAGCAGCTACCATGTTCCAAGTATGTGAAAATGGAGATCACAATTGCAGAAAGTGATATGCATTGTGTCAATTATACATGAGTAGATAGCAGAAAAAAAAATGATCTATCATGTATCTGTGATTTAACATTTAAATACTGTTGCGATACAGGTCACTAATGTGATAGATGCGTGCTGTGTTTTTTTGGAGAGGCAACTGGACCCCACGAATGCGATTGGAATCGCCAACTTTGCGGAGCAGCATGGTTGTCATGATTTGTACCACAAGGCAAATCAGTTCATCGTCCAGCATTTTAACCAGATATGCCAAGAGGAGGAATTTCTGCAACTGTCTGCCATACAGCTGGTGGCGCTGGTGAGGAAAGACGAGTTAAACGTGCAAGAAGAAAGGGAGGTTTACAATGCTGTGCTAAAGTGGGTCAAGTACAACGAGGACGCGAGGCGACCCAAGATGGAACACATCTTGCACGCGGTACGCTGCCAGTATCTCACGCCGAATTTTTTGCGGGAACAGATGAAAAACTGCGACGTGCTGAAAAAGGTGCCGGCCTGTCGCGAGTACCTCGCGCAGATCTTCAAAGACTTGACGCTGCACAAGAAGCCAATTGTCAAGGAGCGTACACCGAATACACGGCGAGTGATATACATTGCTGGCGGTTTCTTTAAGCATTCGCTCGACGTGCTGGAAGGCTACAACGCCGATGACAAGACGTGGACGCAACACGCCAAGCTGATCGTACCTAGATCCGGTTTAGGCGGCGCCTTTCTAAAAGGAATGTTCTACGCGGTCGGCGGCAGGCATAACTCACCAGGAAGCAGGTTAGCACTTGGATGCCAATTATGTGTGTTGCCTAAACAGTCTACAATTATATATCAAATGTAGTTATCAAGGAAAGATTACAATCAGCAGATTGTCTTTACGCAATTCATGATTTCTGCTAATACTGAAGCTAGAGATATAATTTTGAGATGTAATACAAAAACAATCATGTACTTTTCAGGTACGACAGCGATTGGGTTGACAGGTACAACCCGATGACGGACCAATGGCGACCTTGCAGCCCAATGTCGGTACCTAGGAATAGAGTCGGAGTCGCCGTGATGGATGGTTTATTGTATGCTGTAGGAGGTAGCGCGGGTGCCGACTATCACAATAGCGTCGAATGTTATGATCCAGATCAAGACACGTGGACCAGTGTCAAATCTATGCACATCAAGAGATTAGGCGTAGGAGTAGCAGTAGTGAATAGGTATTATATACTAATCATCGCATTGAAAGAAAAGTTGAGCTATGTCAAAATAGTATAGTACATTTAAGTATACACAGTTTTTAAAGTAAATCATATTAATTATAAGATTATTAATGAGATTATATTAATTAAATGAATTATTATATATAATGAGATATATTATTAATACTAATTATATACATATATATTTAGTATTGCTCTCAATTAGAGATAGTATACATGTTTCAATTTTATCTCTAAAATCATATCCGCTTTTTGATTAAAGGAAACCCTATCTAAGGTATTTGGTAAGGCTACTTGACATAATATAATAGATATGATATGTCGAGATCTTATTGCAGATTGCTATACGCGATTGGCGGTTTCGACGGCAAGGATCGTCTCAGTTCGGTCGAGTGTTATCATCCTGAGAACGACGAATGGACGATGGTGCCGCCTATGGAGTGCAGTCGCTCCGGGGCTGGAGTTGCCAGTCTAGGTCAATACATATATGTTATAGGCGGATACGACGGGAAATCGCAATTGAATTCGGTGGAGAGATACGACACGGAACACGACGTCTGGGAAAGTGTGAGCAGTGTTAGTATCGCTCGCAGTGCGCTAAGCGTCACCGTCCTCGACGGCAAATTATATGCAATGGGTAAGCGTACGATTTTGTTGATACCTTGAAAAATCTTGAAAACCTGGTAAAATTTTGACTTTTTAATTGACAATCTATTTTTAAAATCAAGATCTTATACAAATAATAAATTTTATAGAAAATTGTTCAATTTTCTAATAGATAATATTTAAATAAATTAGTATTTCTTTAGACGTTTATAATAAATTATATTTTGTTTTATATTTTTAATTTTATTAGGGAATATTTTATATAATTTGAATAGACACCCTGTTTATGAATATTATTTTTTTCAAAAAGTACATTATATATATGATTGCTAACGCATGTTCCCTTCTTTTCAGGAGGATATGACGGCGCGACGTTTGTAGATATAGTAGAAATTTACGATCCGACTCAGGACCAATGGATCCAAGGTGTGCCTATGACATCAGGGAGATCTGGCCACGCCAGTGCAGTATCGTACTATCAGTGTCCCATACATTGCGATCATTTGGATCATAATATTTCGCTAGAGAAACCACCATCGTGATACATAGACTGAGTCAATTTTTTTCTTTTTTTTCTTTTTTTTAATTAACGTTCGATAGCAACGATGCCATTAGTCTTTCATTTACGAAAGAGAAGTGTAAAACTAAAACTAAGAAAACAAAGTAAAAATACGCGTCAAACTTCCCAATCGACATTTAAGGGAACTCGACTGATAAGTGTATTTATAGCACACTACATACTGCGATGTGTCATTGAACTGGACCAAGATGGTTGATTAGAAAATTGTGACTAGCTGACAAAAAGTGCATTCTCAACAAAACGAAGTAAGTTTTGTCGACTTATAAAGGACCAATTTATTGTATCCATTAAGATAAATATGCGACTGTGCTACTTTACAGCTTTTACAGCTACTTTACAGCATATTTTACAGCTTTTTAATTATAGATGACGCTATAATTAATATATATACATAGACAGAGAGAGAGAGAAAGAGAGAGAAAAGAAAATAATATATGTATAAAAATATTTACATATTGTGTAAAAAAATTTTTTGAAGAACTTGCAAATGTCTTTTTTTGTCAGAGTTTAATAATCACATATTGAATCTACCATCTTTTGTAAATAATACATTATAATAGTCTTATAATTTATTTCTATTAATTTATCTGATTGAAAAGAATATTAAAGTAGTAATATTCGTTACAATTGTTACATATAAATAATGAATGTTAACAAATGTTTGTTCAGCATTTATGTAAAACTTTATAAATGTTAATATCGCGCATCTGCTTGAACTTATCTAAATGCTGAAGCAGGATGCTTTTATGGAAAGTTATGCAAGCGATGCTTGCATGTTTAAAATGGACACTTAAAGACGAAGATAATAAAGCGGACAAATTCCTGCAGTATTGAAGTAATCGCGAATTTTTTCTTGCAAAAATATAATCCCTTTATACATACTGCCTTATATTCTGATATAAATTTGCAATGAGATGGCGCACACGGAATGCAAGAGATTTATTACATGTCCTATGTGTAAAGGTGCAGGTAGGGACATTTAGACGAGCATAGATAATCTTTGACGCGTATTTTATTTTGCGATAAATAAATATATCTCGAAAAAAATAAAGGTAAGTCGACAACAATGGAAACGGCTTCTGTATCTATTCAACGTGAGAATACAAATTCAACGCAAGTTATGAGAACTCGATTTGTCGAAACAGCGTATTCGGGGGCCTCGGGAGATCCACGATTAATCGATAGGTATTTCCGCGAGCATTTAATTTCTTAATATATTTTGCTATGCAACTAGAATTTTCCTCTAATATATTCACTATTTATATAACACTTTATTTAAATTGCAATAGAATGTGCATTATATTAACATATAATGTATATTCTATAGCAATTTAAATAAATAGTGTTTAAATAAGAAAAATGTGTTTTATAAAAAAATAGAAAATTTTGAATTACTTTTTATGTTATATTTAAATATTAATTTGTATTTTTTTTCCTTTTACAATGTAGCAAACATACAAAGGATCCTAATTCTATCACCAATTATGGAGATTACACAACTCTACTGGAGAATGATTGTACAGGAATATCAGAGGAATTTACGAATCTACAAGAAACTCTAAAACATGCGCTGCAAAGCTTAAAACAGGGTCAATGGCAAAGCACCATACCGGCTTTAATAAAGCTCGTGCATATTTCAAGGATTCAACCAGAATTGCTGGACTCTAATATGCCTCGCATATATCGAAGTTTGTGCAGGTCTCGACAATTTTCATATTTATTTCACTATATTTCACTATGTTCAACATGTTTCTCAATTGTTTTCTTTTTATTATTTTCTATTTTATTATATCATTTTATTTATTATTTTTATTATTTTATTTTGTTTTATATTTATATCTTACTAATTTGATATCTTTATATTACAGTTTACTGAAAAATACAAGACCTCATGTCGTTAGGTCTGTCTGTCAGGTGACGATGGAGTTATATAAGACAGTCCAGTGTACACAAAGACCTGAATTTGATGAACTTGTATCTATGTTGCTTTTAAAAAGTACACACACGAACAAAGGAATTCGAAATGATGCTCAACGTGCCTTGGATTCTATGGTGACACATTTGCCTCCTGCAATTTCTATCCGGATATTAACCAGCGAACATGGTGCCAGGTAAATGAACGAATTTATTTCACCATTAATACATAGATGTGTCTATATTTAAATGTATATTTATATATTGCTCTACGTTTATTATACAGAGTTTTTGATTAATCATTATTGTGTTACTAAATTGTAAGCTATATGAAATTTTTGGTATCATATTTTTTATATACAGCCACAAGAATCCATTAATAAGAGCGACTGTAAGTCGACTGCTTTATAATATTATTAATATTATTGGAGTGGAATGTTTACTATCAAACCCAAATCTTAAGGATTGCCGCCGAAAAATATTTACAATGTGTGCCAAATTTCTTCTTGATGGTAATAATGAAACAAGGTATCTAATCAATAAATATATCATTATATTTATAAGAACTTTTTGTAACTGTGTAAATATTTATATGAATATTTTTTATATTTCTATGAGAACTCCTTTTATAAAACACATTTTTTTGATAAATAGATATTTATATGAGATGCTTGTTTTGCAGAATATTATAAGAGTAATATAAAAAATATATTTTAAATCTTTTATTATGTAATATTATTATCTTTAACATTAATTACTTTTATTATCATATCTTAAAACATTAAGATTTTAACTTAATTCTTTTAATAATTATAAATAAATTTAAAATATGAAATAGAAACTACGTATAAAATTGAAGAATTGATTGCTGAAATTGATGAAATCTAACTTAGCAAATGATGTAGAAATATATATGTGAATTGTTTATTCTTTTATAGGAACGATGCAAAAAAAACACTGAAAGCAATGATGAGCCATCAAGATTTTGATACTCTCTTCTATCAAGATGTAGATTGGAAGATAATTAGCAGCATAGAGAAGCAATTACTATCTTTAAAGTACAATCAGATTCATAGCGTGTAACATTATTCATTATCATGTCCGAATATAATGATGATCTCTATTAGTGTGCATATCTTTTGTAATAACATATATCAATAATAAATCGTGTTGTAATTATATATAATACATAACTTGAAAATTTATTCTATTTTAATATTAATTCATTATATTAATTATAATATATTATTATTATTATTATTATATCTCCTAACACACAATTGTTACTATTAATTTATCGATATTACTAATTTATTAGTTACTAAATATGCACATGTGCAGTGACATTCTGTCATTGTGTTGTCTATTACTAATATTAACTAAAAAATCAATATATCATAAAGTTTAATATGTTATTTTAATATTTATTTATTCTACGATATTGGATTGTTTAAAATATTAAACATATATACATATTACCATAAAATTATATCATATGAGGAGGATAGAGATTTCGAAATATTTATTTTTACTGCGCAATCCGAATTACATATTTATTTATTTAGATCATCGAACGAAGTATATATAGTTTTCTACAACTTGCTATAAATTCTTAATTTGATTATTTATGTCATTTCCATTATACTTACTTAAATATAAATATATAAAAATGTATTATTTCGAGATCTACAATCGTGATATATTCAGTTACGCATAAATGGGAAAAGTTAATAAATAATTCATTAATTTTATTATAAAAAATAATTTCCATATATACTGTTCGTAATTCGTAAATACGACTTTTTAGAATCTCTTTACATTTCTTTATATTCTCCTAATGCACATCTCTTTGCGCAATATGTTTTGCTATATAAAATTAATGATAAGAAGAATGCAAGTACATATACATAAATAAAATTATAAAATTTGAACACGAACCATATCACGGAATCGAACCATTTACCGTGCTTTTTACCGAGCGTGACGACGTAGTTCACGTCTACTTTCTCAGGGGACGCATTAGTAGACATTAGTAAAAATTATTTTATTATAATTATAAATAAAAACAATAATAAATAAGAAATAATAATAAATAATTTATTATTATAATATTCTATTATAATAATAATTTATTATAATAATTAAATAAATTGTAAATTATTTTTTATAAATGTATAAATGATCCGAGAGGAAAGAAAGAGAAAGAGAGAGAGAGAGAGAGACAGACTGTTAAAGGTTATGTCAAAATGGCGTTTGCTATCTCCTGAGCCCAGAGATTCAGCATCGACGACGCGGTGTTCACTGCCAGCGGATCCGAAATGCCGTCCAGGTCGCTGCCAACCAGGTCGCGCGCGCGATAGAGTGAGCGAGACGGAGAGAGAAAAAAAGTGACAGCTCTTGTGACGTAACGCGCCACGCGATGAGATCCGTTTACAAGTTGTTCCTGCTGTGCCTTATCCTGGCCGCGCTGATAATCCTGCTGAACGTGACGGCGAATTTTTCCAGCAAGGTGAACGACCAGACGCTCGCGAGCCGGGAACGTCTGGTGCTGCAGAGGAATAAGTCACCAGGAGTCGCGTCGACAACGACGCCGTCGTCGTCGCTGTCGTCGTCGTC
The DNA here is from genome assembly GCF_048542155.1 of Nylanderia fulva. Taxonomy (NCBI): domain Eukaryota; kingdom Metazoa; phylum Arthropoda; class Insecta; order Hymenoptera; family Formicidae; genus Nylanderia; species Nylanderia fulva. The sequence goes on along the minus strand of NW_028190379.1, from coordinate 1,105,301 downwards.
GTCGTCGTCGACGGGCGAGGTGACGATATGCGTCGTGGTGTGCGGGGACAGGGTGCACGAGGCTCTGACGATGCTCAAGTCGGCGCTGGTTTTTACTAACAGGCCCCTGCAATTCGTGATACTGGCGGAGCACGATCTAATTCCGGCCTTCAGCGAGAAACTGTCGGAATGGAAGCACATGTCGAACAAGACCTTCAACTTCCTAGTGCGACCCATCACCTTCCCGGACGGCAGCGACGTGGCCATGTGGAAGAAGCTGTTCAAGCCTTGCGCAGCTCAGCGACTCTTCCTACCAGTAAGCAACCATCAGCTGATTGCATTTATTTGAATTTATTTTTTATTTTATTAGGATATTTTATTTATTGGCTTTTATAAATTTATTTATTTATGCATCTATTTAGGAATTTATTTATGAATTTATTTATTTTAGACTGTGCTGAATGATACGGATGCGGTGCTCTATGTGGACACGGACACTCTGTTTCTGGCCCCACCAGAGAAGATCTGGGACGAGTTCAAGAAGATGAACTCCAGCCAGCTGGCAGCCCTCAGCCCGGAACACGAGGATCCCAACACCGGCTGGTACAACAGATTCGCCAAGCATCCTTACTACGGCAAGCTGGGTGTCAACTCTGGAGTGATGCTGATGAATCTTACAAGAATGCGCGAGTTTCGATGGACTGACTACGTGATTCCCATACATAAGGAGTACAGACTGAAGATCACCTGGGGCGATCAGGATATCATCAACATAATATTTCACCATCATCCGGAGAAGCTGTACGTCTACTCGTGTAGATACAACTACAGGCCTGATCACTGTATGTACATGTCAGTGTGTGCGGAGGCGGAAAGAGAGGGTGCCCTGATGCTGCACGGTTCCCGTGGCACTTTCCACTCGCAGAAGCAGCCGCCCTTCAGGGCCGTCTACACTGCCATGCAGGAGTATCAGCTAAACACGGATCCATACGACGAGCTGCTTGTGCCGATGAGAAGTTACCTGGCACTGGAAGACAGGTCTAACTGCGGTAAAGTTCCCAAAGTGTTCATCATCCAGCCGGAGTTGCATTTAACTCCCCACAATTTTTGAAGCTTCCATTCAAGAATTTTTTATACACGGTCGCGCGAGCTACACTTGGACTGTCTTTTGAAATCTTTATAGATTTTGAAGTCTTTATAGCGCTCGTCCTGACGAATATTATACAGTATATTATATACAAATATAAAATATGGTATGTAATATAGTATATAATATTCTTAATATATGTAATAGAGTAATATATAATATTATATATATATATATATATATATATATATATATATATACTACAAATATTATATATTATAATATAGATATTTCGAAGTGACGATGACTCTTAAAGAGTATTCGTACATATCTGAGTGGCCATTTTTGACCATATAAGTGTAGTATTTTCTTCCGGAGTATTATTCTCCTTCGAGATATTATAAAATACTTAACTATACGTAACTTATGTGTAGACATATACAGGGTGTCCCATAGAAAATTGCTGAAACTAATCAGCTGTCATTTTTTAATGCATGCAGTTATTGAGAAAACAAAAATTGTGTTGGGGAAAAAGAGAAAGTTTATAGTTTTTAATGGATAATATAAATAAAATGTATATTATTTTATTTTATTGATAAAAAGTAATTAAAAAAATGGTGATAATCATACAAACTAATGATAAATATTTTTAACAGTGTTCGATTTAATAGCAGATATTAAAACACTTGTCAATAACATTAAAAATTATATGTTAGAAAAAGTTTTTACGAGTTTTTATAAAAGAACAGAATTTCGTACAAATTCAAATAGTGCGCAATTTGAAAATATTTATCATTTGTTTACATATGTGATTATTAGCACTTTTATTACTATTTTTCAATAAAATAAACTGCTATATAAACATTTTAATTTTATTTAAATCCATTAAAAACTGCTCTTTTCAACACAATTTTTGTTTTCTCAATAACTGTATGCATTAAAAGACGACAGTTAATTAGTTTCAGCAATTTCCTATGGGATACCCTGTACTTATATGTATTATGTGTACACATATATGCGAGTTGATACGTTTAATTACTCGAAAAGAGTACGGACTTTTTAAACGAGGAGCCTTAGATTATGCTAATGTATAAGCATTCTGCTTCGTTTACGTAAGAATAAGCGGCGTGTGTAAATTACATCAATTAACGTATCCGGTCGTCTATGTAGGTTCTGCCGTGTAGCTACGTTTATTTACGCGCAATATGTTTTGGAAATGTTTATTAAGTCTGGATAGTCCGTAAGAACTCACGAGAGTGCGCGATTCACTTACAAATTAGAAGATGTAAATAAGTCGCGCATTAATTCCACGACGAATCTCCGTATATTATAGACTGAACTTTTTCTGTATGTAGTGCATTTGGGTTTTTTTTGTTAACAAGTGTGCTATGTTGTTACTGTTTGTACAAGAAGGGACGATACGACATATATATTGTTATATACATTTTTATCTCATACTTTGCAACAATACTTGATGAGGGAAAGCGATGATCAGGGCCTATCTTATAACTTTGCGGAACATATATTTGACAAGCTGCTGCATTTCTCAATCTATTTTCTTTTTTCTCTCTTACAATAATATTTTAATGATAATTAAATAATTTCTTTTTTATATTTATATTATATAATTATATAATATTTAGATTAATTTTATGTAATCTAAAAATTGAGAGGAAAATGTCAAGTTCGTCAACAGTATTAATTTTGTTTCTATTGTTATTTTGCACTACTTGAAACCTACTTATAAGTGGTTTTGATAAGAGATAAGCTCTGATTGAGAGAGTGCGGATGTGCGCAATTATTTTAAAAATGACGTAAGGTTTCAAAATATTAAAATCAAAATAATACATTTGTTTCCACATTTTTGTGCGAAATATATAATTTATACTATTTTCAAAGTAAGAATCTCACATTTTGATGCATCGATAATAATTGATTATAGATATACGTTATTTGTAATATACAATGTTTATATGAATATGAATTACATTTCGGCGAAAGTGTTCACATTTTTACACATACAATTTGATACACATTTTTGTATCGTTTGATTGTTCAATACGATTTGATACGTCATTTGTGATACTTTTCTTATATGAGTATTATACATGATAAAACTAATTAAATAAAAAATCTATCTATATAATACATATACAAAAGTGTGAACATGTATTTAATATACCAATCTCCACGTCAGCGAGAAATATATCCTTATATACATATATTAATATGCAAATAGAGATTTTCATTATCTTTTATTACTGTTTCAGATTTTTATTTGACATAAAAGAGATTTCATTATATCGAGCGATAAAGAAACAAAGGAAGGGAAGGGGATTCTGTTTTTGGAAAATATATATTGAATGGTAGAAATGTAGTTTTAAACAGAGTTAGGTAAGCTAATGATTTTTTAAAACTAAATTAAATTATATATTTTTATAATAACATATTTTTCGATAATTACAATTAATGACAAATGAACATAAAAATTAATAATATTTCAATTTAAATACACGTTAATAACTTATAAAAAACCAATAATGGTATTCAGAGATCAAAAAATTTAACTTACGAAAAAAGTAAAAAGTAATACATTTTAAATTAACTAAGCTAAATTAAAAGTTATTAACTTTTTTTTTAATTTAACTAATTGACTAGTTATCATTCAACCTTGGTTTTAAGTAACAATAGGGAAAAAATAAAATACAATAAAAAAATACGCGAAATTCAAGATTTCAAATGGAGAGGAATTCGCGCCTCATTGTTAGTGTCGTCATTAGTGACGTAGCAGCCTGAAGGTAGTCACGTTCTGGGGGTCAGCTGGTGCGAGAAGGGGCCCGCGGCGATCAGTTCTCTTCTATCGCCGCTGCTTTCCGGTTGCGGTGGCACGCGAGCTTGCGAAATAGGAATCCGTGCGCGATATTTTTTCCATTTTTCTACAAATTATTGTCTGTGTCCCAAAAGGGCGTCTTTGGTGCTAAACGGATTAAGAGAAACGTGACGGTGGCCCTTTAAGTGTCTGCTCCGAATAGCGATTTCCGGACATCATAGACTTCCGGCGTGAATATGTGAGAAATCGAATTGCAAGGTATGAAAAGTTGCGATAAAGTGAAGAAATGATTTTTTAGAAAGGATATTCGAGGACTCTTAAATTGTATTGAAAATCAATGAAACCCTTCTTTTGGAATAAATTGTGAATATTATATAGATATTATGAAATAATGTATCCTGTAAGAATTCTTCTTACGTAAAAGAATAATAGAGAGATTTTTTTATATTTATATTTTATAATATCAACGAATATATTCTTAACTCTTTTTGAGATTTTTTGTGATAATATGTCCTTAAATATATAAATGATTCGATCAAAAGTGATGCTACTGAATATATTCATAATTGAGTGAATTATTAAATGGCCATTAAATTCTTTTGAATCTCAATTTTAAAATCTAAATGTGACATAAAAGCGGTCATTTTAGTTGATTGAGAGAACAATAATAGAAATCTTTCACGAAAAGGAAATGAATTGAGAAGAATCGCCGGTTTTTTATTGCGATTAAAGATGCTGATGTGGTCATTCAGTGATGTAGCTAAATGCTAAATGCGAAGTAGAAAAGATAGGCGTGCCATGTTTTATTATTTTATATCAGTATAATGGAATTAAGCATTTTTCAAATATGACTCCGATAAAGTTCTAGAAATAAAATTTAAAAATATTTATTATCTTATATATGTCTTTATTAGATTAAACAATAATTTTTTTAAATTTTATATATATTATATTATAATATTATTCTGCTATTGAATTGGAAATTGATTTAAAATGAGTTTGAAATAATACAATGCACTTTCAAAAAGCGTGAAATGCTATAAAACAAAGCATATATGTTTTGTCATTGTTTGATTTATATATTTTTTATTTATTAATGCAGTGTCTTTCCTTAATTTTTGTTTAAATTTCTTTTTAATTACTGTGTTATCAGTGAAACTTAAAATAATTGGTAAAAAAAAACAGAAGATAATCAAATAACAGTTTAAAGCTGATTTTTAATTTTTAAAATTAGATAGTCATCATTCAAAAGGAGATCTCATTAATTTGTTTCATTTCATCCGATCTTTTGTAGCAAGATTGACAGTCTCGCGAATTTTTATCTAGAGCCGGCCCTGATGATCCAACGATATAATGATCGAGCAACCCAATTCGCACGCGTTTTATTCGCGAATTCGCGATAAGGATCGAGCGAGAGCGAGCGGAGAGCGTGATAACATGTACATATACACTGTAAAAAATATGTAATATATTACATAAAAATATGTAAAATTACATAAATAATAAGCATAAAATTGCACGAAATATCATGAAAATGTATACATTTTCGTGCAACTTTACAATCATTATTTATGTAATATTTTACATATTTTTTAATGTAATTTTACATATTTTCTTTACAGGATATATAGAAAGAGAGAAAAAAGGAGTAATTTCGGGTCCCGCGGTGGCTGTCAGTCGTGACGTGCCACGCAATCAATTTTACCATCTATCGTATGATTACCGTGATAAATGCGCGTGTGTCGCGTTCGTGAAAAAAATGAAAGAGACAAAAATACGGGATACAGGTGCGCGCCGAACGTCAGCGAGAAGAGGTGAGAGGCCGATCTTTCCTCGCTCCTGAACGCGTTGCGTGTTATTTGTACACGCCAGCGTGTACTCGCTCGTAACGTTACGGTATCGACGTACTACGTGTTCTACAGGGTGTCCCTGGAAAAAATCTGTAGAGAAATGCCATCGTTTTTTGACAATTAATTGATGTCGAATCGTCAAGTAGTTTTCCAAATACAATATCTTTCTCATCTATCTGGTTAGATTTTCATTTATTAAATCAATATTTATTTCTGTAGCAAGCATCTGTATCTGTACATGTTTAAATTTGTTTGTATACATTATTAGAAAAATTTATCACATCTTGATACTTAAAATAATGAAAATTATGATTAAATTTTATAGAATAAAACATATCGCGATAAAGCTTAGAAAATTGCTAACAATTTTTTGTAAAGCAACAGAGTCTGTAAAAAAACTTGAAAAATTTTATAAAATTAAATTCTTTAAAATGTATAAATAAATGAGAAAATATTATTCTGCATACTAAAAAGTTACGAATAACCAATTAATAAATGAAGTTTGATAAGAAGAAGCGATCTTGGATCTAGGAGCGAATAATACCGTTCAAAATTTCTCTATATTAAATTTATATTTATTTATTTATTACTTTTATTTAGATTCACTTGGATCTTTGAATTACGTTTCGATGGTTTTGGGACACCCTATATTTATTTTATGCACTGTATGCTCATGCTCATGCTCGGTGTCGCGGCACACGGTCTTGATATCAGTTTTAATCACTTTTAATGTATACCAGCAGGTTTTGTGCGGCGAAAGCTGCTCCGGATTTATAATGAAACTAGTTATAGTAATAGTTAACTCTCGAATTGCTAGAAACAGAGTGCAATCGCATTGTAATATTCTAATAAGGAGGAAATATAGCCGCAAACATAATAGATATTTAAATTGTATACTAAATAAGTAATTAAATACAATATTAATTTTATTTAGTTAAGAAAAGATTTAATATTGAAAAAGAGGATATCGTTATTTTCATTATATTATATTTCAATATCTTGCACAACAAATAGACAAAACGAAAAATAAAAAATGTAAGTATGTTGCATAATTACATTTTGCTTGATTCGCGATTTGTCAAATTCCAGAGAAGTTCGTCTTTCCTCACTTTCATTAATTGGAGCCGCAATAAACGTCACTTATTTTTCTACCGCCTGATTATAGACAATGATTGAACAATCAGATTAGAGAAAGAGCTATTTCTTGTTCATGTCGTGCAATAAATGTCAAGCGTTAAAGATACGAAGATCAGTGGATTTCATCCCTAGTTATTAACTTGTGTTATATTTTTTAAATATTTTTATATGTTAAATATTTTTATATTGTTATATTAGTAATTATGCAAGAATAAAGTAAATGATTTCGACATAAATTCTTATGAATAAAACAAAATTTAATTAAAAAAATATATTGTTTATGTACCCAGCCTATTTTTCAAATTCTAATATATTAATCAATCACTCGCGAATTTTTATTATTTGATCTTGTTTCTCAATATACTGATAATTAATGGCGAGGAAATGCTATGAGGAATCCGAATCACAATGCATCACGCGATCTAGATTGTCAGACATTTAACCATAATCAAAGCCCATTAGAATGACAAAATATTGTGCATAATTGACAGTTTGCATTGTTAAAGCGAAATAACGTTTGCGAAATTCGCAACAGCTTAGTCAGAGATTGCGATGTAAATGACCTATAAATCGAATCCATTTGTGCTTTTTATTCGATTGTTTTATATTTTATCAAAATTGGGTAATAACTAGTTAATTAGTTAAAAGTTAATAACTTTTAACTTAGCTTAATTAATTAAAAATGTATTAATTTTTAACTTTAACTAAGTTAAATTTTGTTATCTCTGAATACCATTATTGTTTTTTATGAGTTATAAACCTATTATTTTAAAATTAATGTATTATTAATTTTAATGTTCATTTTCATCAATTATAATTACTAAAATTTGTATTTCTATATAAAAATCAATACTAAAATAATTACTAAATAATACTAAATAATTACTAAAATTTGTATTTCTATATAAAAATCAAAATATCCGTATTGTTGTTTGTTATTATAAATTTTTAAAGAATTAAGAAACAAAATTCTAATTTAATATAACTAATGTTTTTAAAAATTAACTTTTGATTTAACAGCAGTTAATTTAATCTTAACTTTAACCGAGTTAATTTTTTGCTCATGCAACTTTTAACTTAATACTAAATTAATTTTATAAGCAACTATATAACTTTAACTTAACTTAGTTTAAAAAAATCATTAACTTACCCAACCCTGTATATTATGCGTATAATTATATTACAATAGTACGTTTTGTGTGGAATCAATATACCTTATCGCACAAATTTTTTTAGATATCGCGCTTCATCGAATTATCAGATAAAATTAATGACATACGAGATATTCAATTATGTATTTATCGCATTTCTTTGTCATATTTTATGCGATCTATATTAAAATTTATGAAAAGATTTATACATTCTTGAAATAAAAAAATTCTAAAAATGTTAAAAAAGAGATATATTAAAAATTATTTTTCTTTCTGTTAAAGAAAGAAAATTAAATAAATTTTTGACGTTATTGGATAAAAATATACTTTGTGCCAATTGTAAAAAAAATCATTTAAAAAATCGTACATTTTTGCAATAATTAGATACAAAAATTAATCGAGATCGTATCGGTTTAAATTCCTCCGACTTACCGTCTGCTACTTCTAACTAGAAGAAAGTGTGTTATTTCTTAGATATGTCTGAATAACGATTGCATCATAATGCATTCAATTTGACGCGAATAGCAAAATCGCAGGTAGTTTATTTGCTGCATTCGCGGCCGCGCTTCCTTCGTTATTGCATAATATCGTGTTGAACAAGAATATTGCTTTCCTAATGAAATCGCGTGACATCGGATGTATTGCGTGTATTTTGCAATGGCTCGAGCTATGAAATATTACAGGGAATTGTAAATAATTTTTATTTTAATAACAAATTACGAGTTTCACGAACCGTGATGTATTCGCGTTAGAGTGCGAACATCGGAATTTATCGCATTTTATCGTCTGCACTGGGAAACAAGTTTTGTTGCATTAACACAATTTTTGTTAATGCAACAAGATTTTTTTTTCAATGCTGATATGGAAAATTTAAGATTTAGATCTTAGATTTCGATTCGCGATCGCGGTCTTCTGTGACTGAGACTTGAAATTATCACACTTGATGAATATTTATACATATAGACCTTTTATCAGACTTGCAAATATTTATATTCGATTTTGTGCTCTTGATATCGATTATTGATTGTCGTTAATAAATTAATAATTTAGCCTGATGAAATGTTAAGGAATGTCGCGAAAAAAACGACGTTTCGTAAGATTTTAATTAAAATCTCGCTTAATTTTTTTGATGGATGCAAAGTTACTGTAAAAAAGTAGAATGTGTATAAAACAGTCGACACATTATACGGTATTTATTTCTCGCCCGATGAAGAATGATTCAAGCGAGGAATAAGTACCGTAAAATGAGTTGATCTTGGTGCACAAATGAGGTGGATGACGATGAAGATTTTGTCTAAAATAATATTATATTTGCACAATTTTTAGAAAAATTTATTTTAGAATTATTATTTTACAACTTTTAATCGTGCAATTATACAATCGCAAAACAATATTTACAAATATTCGCGATATATTAAATATTTATAAATATTTACAGTTATTTGTTAAAATTGAAAATTAAACGATTACAAATCATATAGTATATCGCATCTGATAATTAATCATACATCTATTTTTAATAAATAGTAGAATATAAAAAAGTTAAAAAAATATTATATGACACTTTTCTTTCTATAATACTCTCTATCATAATAAAAAATAGTTACAATATATTAATTATATCTTACTATTTGCAAGAAATAGAATAATTACAAAGGTTTGATATATTTCTGTAATTATAAGTTGTCTGTTTGAAACTCGTTTAATATCTTACATCAATAAATTTTAAGCATTATTCTCAAGCATGTTTAACGAGAAAAAAATCGATGTAAAAGTGTAAACTAAAAAACACGAAGGTAGAAATGTAATAATACTAGTCTTGGGGTCATCACATTATTAAAGATGTGTTTACAGACATATCTGTACATAAATAAATTGCTGCACACGTCGTTCTAAAACACAGTAATTTGATAAAATTGAAAACGAGTCTATTATCCAAAGGAACACAAAGTACGAGGTGTAATGTGTAATAGATATTTACGTCTATACTTTACAGCTAGATTGTATCCGTGCTATGTAACATGTGGCCGATAAATATTTTTATCTTATTGCACAGCCGGCAAATCGCGAGGCTGTAATTACTGTAGGTCTTCTTCGCCGTGGTTCTCATTTCTCTTATCTAAGACTAATCCTTTATTACGAAATTACAAAACGTATCACAATTCTAGATCCATTAGGATAAAAAAATATATACTAATTTATTAATGATCACATTAATTTTCTTTCTTCGCAGTAGAAGGAAACGATTGTTTCAAATAATGTACTTTGAAGTATCCATAAAATGTCAGATTTTCCTCAGCATTATCCTGGAAAATATATAATGAACAATTGTATGAAAAATATATAATGAAAAAAATGTAAGGATTTTTCAGAGCTCGTAGTACTGATTAAGAATTGAAAAGTGAGAAATAGAGCGGTGGTTTCACACGAAAAAACAAACCGTTTCGAATTAATCATTATTATGTGAATTGCATGTTGATCTTTTACAATATAGACCAAGATAATTTTAGCAAATCAGTATTATCTTGTCAATCTTTCTCGTTCAACATAGCAAACAATTATTGGAAAATCTCTTTACAAAAATTCAAAAAATATATTTTATACATAATTATAATCGCTTCGAAAATATATATCAGTAAATTGACGCATAAAACAATCTTTAAGATGTTTTTAAGATGTCTTTTGGATATTTTATATCACAAAGTTTCTTTAAAGATGTCTTAAAGATTTCTTAATGATGTCTTTATCATTAAGACATTTCATTTCATCAGATCATCTTATCAGATACATAAGAATGCAAAGGATTAAAGATATTTCATCAGCAGGGATGTGCATTATTTGAAATAGATGTATTTAAAATGGAAATGTGAAATGTAAAATTCCTATGGTTTTTATTTTCTATTTTTTATTTCATATGTATTTTTTTTGCAAACTAAAAATTAATCGAGATATTAATAATATATATATATACGTAATAATCAAAATGTTTCTAATTCACATGTATGTATATGTATATATTTATGTAATATTTTATTTTTTTTGTATTAAAAATATTTTTTTATATTAAAAATATATAAAGTTTATATAAAAGAAAGTTTATAAAGAAAGCTTATAAAGTTTGAAGTTTATAAAAATTTTATAAAAAAACGAAGACTTTAAAATATACATATGTATATGGAAAAATTTATTTTATTAAACATTTTTATTTCAAAAAAATTATTTCAAAAATGCCCACTTTCTATTTCCTACTTTAAATGCGTGTCTAAAAAGCATTTTGCATTTTGCATTTTCTATTTTAAATGGATTTAAATACCCATTTTGCACATTCTTGTTCATCTGGCCCTACCTTTTAATTAATTATTGTATATCGATCTGCCAGTTTTGATAACAATAACTCTTGCGATCTTAAACATTCTCTAATTATAAATTCTAGGGCTGGGTAAGTTAATGATTTTTTAAAACTAAGTTAAGTTAAAGTTATAGTTGCTTATAAAATTAATTTAATTAAATTAAAAGTTGCATGAACAAAAAATTAACTCAGTTAAGTCAAGATTAAATTAACTGAAGTTAAATCAAAAGTTAATTTTTAAAAACATGATTTATATTAAATTAAAATTTCTTTACAAATTTATAATAACAAAGGAATTTTGATTTTTATATAGAAATATATTTTTTGGTAATTTAAAAATAATACGTTTATAATTTATATAAAAATCAATAAATGGTATGAAGTAAAATTTAACTTATTGTTAGATAAAAAAAGTTATTAAGATTCAAACTAACTAGTTGAAGTTAAAAATCAACACATTTTTCAGTTAAAAATCATTAACTTTTTTCACACCTCGCAGAGAAAGAGACGAGAATGCCGTTGTTCAAGGCGCGGGCTACGTCGAGGTCGCCGATAACGGAGAAAGCCGCGAACGGCGTTCAGTATCGCAACCATCATCACGTCGGCGATGACAACAATCATGACGGAGGCGCGAGCGGTAATAACGGTTCCGGTAGCCGGCCATGCAATAATAACGCCGCTCTTCAGCCTCGCGAGCAGCAGACGAGAGCCTCGTCCAGGGACTTGATGAAGTCGCCTCCGCTCGTCTTCCACTGCCAGCTGGCCCACGGAAGTCCCACGGGACTTATATCGGACTTCAGCAACGTCCGCGAGCTCTACCAGAAGATTGCCGAGTGCTACGACTTGCCAGCTGAAGAAGTAAGAAGACTCGTTTTGTTCGAGAAGTTTAGTTAAGGAGAGAAAAAAAGGAGGATTCAATGAATATAAATTCAAGGCTTTATAGCTGCTTCATGTCAGACTTCAAGTGACTCTACTGTTTCTTTGCCAGGTGTATAAGCAGTTGACTTGAATGACTTTTCTCTTTGTAGGATATCATTTTTTTTTCATCTAGTGTTAAAAGGTGAAATTCCCACGTCGGATTCCAGTGTGTTTTATTTATTCATTTTTCACACATTCTTTATATTTTCTCTTCAAATTCGTTTCTATCTTTACAAGTTTATGATTTTTTATTGCAAAGCAAAATTTTATTCGAATAATAAAAAAATATAAAAAATAAAAGAGACGATTCATGACGAAGTAGACGGCACATACGTAAAAAACACATACGAAAACCAGTGTTTCCAGTACGAAACGCCCTGTGTAGGGAAACACGAATCCGGAAACGGCGGTCACGGACCGCGGCATCCTCGTTGATCCGGCGGATACGTCTATGTAAATGTGTAAGAGAGAGAGAGAACCATGTGTAATTCGATGTTGTACACGCGGTTGTAACCAGGTCGCTTGTTAACTCGTTATGGGTCGCTTGAAGAGCGGGTTCGAGCAATTTTTCATATTGCGACGTCAAAATAAACTATTGCACTTTACCGTAGTTATATAAAGAACATTAACAAAAATAAGTCCGTATTTAATCCAGAAAGTTTGGGAAATTTAAATTGGAGGTAGTGATCAAACTTTCATAAGATTACGATATATGTAAAACCATAAGAATCTCTGTTAGGTAAAATTTTAATTGAAGTAGTTTAACGTAAAGCTTAGTAATTTTCATTAAAAAATTTAAGTAGAAATTGTTCGAAATTGAGAATGAATTAATGAAAATTAAATTGAAAAATTTGACGTTCCAGATTCTCTTTTGCACACTCAACACGCACAAAGTGGACATGACGGAGTTACTAGGTGGACAAATCGGTGTGGGTGACTTCATATTTGCACATAAAAAAGGTTTGCATAAAAGAACGAATCATTTGCTATTTATAGAAAAAAATAAAGAATACAAAAATTTCGTAAAATTAAAAAGAGGAGCATATTTGAAAAAATTGTGATGGAAATCGAAATATCAATTTCTATTTAATTTATAATTCTAAACATGTTCTGAATTATTTTAGACATAATTTGTTTTTGAATTAGGATTAAAAAATCAAATCAAATAAAATTGTTTCATAGACATAATTTGAATCCCATTTAAAACAATTTATGATCAAAGGCAATTCATCAATTTCACTTGATTAGATTAATTTTAATTAAACGTCAGTGTAACTAAATAATTGGAGCAATTTTCATTTAAGACACATCGTAACAAAACTTGGTATAAATCTTTCTCGTAGTATTTTACTTGGAATTCAATAATATCCGAATAGTTTCACGAACATAAGTGAAAGAGAGTAACACGTTTCTGATGCAGGTCGACCGAAGGAAATCGAGCTGGTGAAGACGGACGATGCATTAGGTCTGACTATCACCGATAACGGCGCCGGTTACGCTTTCATAAAGCGTATAAAGGAGGGCTCCGTGATCGATAGAATAAAGGTGATCGAGGTGGGCGATCATATCGAGAGAATCAACTTGACCAGTCTCGTGGGCAGACGGCACTTCGAAGTAGCGAGGATGTTGAAGGACATCCCGAAGGGTTCAACGTTCACGTTGAGGCTGGTGGAGCCGCAGAAAAACGGCTTCGGCAGCATCGGACCGCGCAGTGATCCCAGGAAAGGGAAGAAAGTTGGCTACGGATCCGGCAAGGAGACTCTGAGATTCAAAGCTGACGGCAGCACGCAGATCATAGAACAAGTACGCGTAAAAAAGTGCTAAATAAATATAAAAACTGAAATCTCTCTCTCTCATCAAAAAAATTAGATATATAGGTGATAAATTTGTCAGAAGTTCTCAAGATGTCATAAAAAAAGAGAGAATTGAATGTATTTCATTTTTCTAAAAATATTATAAATAAAATAAAATATTATTAATATTATAAATATTTTTTTAAAATAAATATTATATTATAAATTTTTTTTTAGATTGACGACGCGGCTGCGCTGGGCGTCGAGAAGATCAACACCATTTTGGAGAGTTTTATGGGAATCTCCGATACGGAATTAGGTAGATTTTTGGATCCTTAGATATAAATAAATATATGTAATGAAATCTTGTTTGTCATTTTTTTTCGATTTTATAAGATTCATATGCACTTTGCCAGATTGAACAAAAAAACTGATTTGATTTTGCAGCTACTCAAATCTGGGAACTCGCCGAGGGCAAATGCAACAGCATAGATTTTGCTGAGGCGATAGACAATTCCGACTTGGAGGACTTTGGCTTCACCGACGAGTTCGTCATCGAATTGTGGGGCGCCGTAACTGATGCCAGAGCAGGTCGACATCGATGACGCCGGGATCGATGATGAATAAACGATCAGCGATACATATTGAAGGAAGATAAACGGCTGAATGCTACGTTGAAACGACATTTTTTGGATAAAATTATTCGTAAACGAGTGTTCTCCCACGTGAAAAGTGGACATTCGTTTATTCTCCTCTGTTACCATCAGGATTCTGGAAGCTGAAATGTTTAACTAGTCGTGGTTATCGAGATTTACGCTTCTTAAAAATTTTGATTCGATTTGCAAATTTATCAATACGACAGAATTAAGCATTCAACGGCTAAAATGCAGATTGAAATCTGTAACATTCCAAATATTGTATCGTACATTGTGTCATACAGCAAGCGCAAAGTCTTTAAAGAAAAGAATAGATGAAAGATTTTTCGCAGATTGGATTATAAAAAATTGAGAATAGCTTTTATATTTTGCCGCAGTAAAAAAGAATTTTGTTATTAAGATTGAGGCATTAAAATTTTATATATTAGAGAAAAGTATTAATTTACTTCAGAGCGTTATTTTTTCTCTAATATTCTCTTCTCTCGTTTTTATTTCTTTCATTATTTATTCTTTCATTTTTTCCATTGCATTTCTTTTTCCTTACTTCCTCTATCTTTATTATATTATTTTCTCTAATCTTTTCTTTCATGTTTCTTCATCTCCAAATTTATATAATATTATTAATGCTCTAATCAGCTGAAAAGAGAAGCAACAACAAAATTCTATCAAGATTTGATATATGTATACATATATTATTTTTCGAATCACGTCACAATTGCAATGTTATAATAATAAAAATTTACGAAGACAAAAAGTTTATTGACATAATAAACTTTATCAGTTAATTATTATGTAGACTAGTAAACAGACATGTTAAGAATTCTAATTAGAATTTGCTGAAAATAATTCTGCTAAATCTGCAAATTATTTCGCTATAATAAAAAATTTATTCTTATCTAGCTCTATCAAAGAGATAACGATTTCAATATTAAAATGCATTTGCAGATTATTTTGCTTTAGCAGAACAAATTTGTTTTTATGTGGATGCGAATTTATTCGCAGATTTTTCTATTTATTTTACAAAAACAAAACGAATTTTATTGTAATATCGAATAATAAATCACGAGTAACCAAATTTAAGTAATTACTTTTAAATAGAATATACGGTATCAATAACGGTTTTACTACTATAAAAATCTTTTTATTCATGTACATGCTAAGCAGATACGAATTTTGATTTTCTTAAAGTTACAAAACAATTTTTGTTTACTATTTATTCGAATCGATGTCGATCTAAACATATGAAAAGCAATTTAATATTAGCAACGATTAATATTAATTATTCGAATTACATAGCGTAAACATGTTGACGTAGCGTTAAATTCATGTTATCATGCTAGTAATCAATATTGATGATATTTATTCTAATGTGAGCCAATTAATATCCATTAATTTCCGAGTATTTGAAAAATGTTTCGCACGAGTGATAAGAATGAATTAATATATTTTAATACATATATATAAGAGCGAATAAGTTTACAATGTGAGAATAGTGTATAAGTGTACAAAAAATTATTATTTAACTACTGGCATAATAAAATAAGTCTTTGTAATATATGCATAATTTTTATATGATTTTATATATATCGATTAATCATAATGCAGCCGATGAAAACAAGTATCTATATATATTTATAGAATGTAATATCGTTGTCAGTAACTGACTTCTTTATCTGACAGAGATAACAAAGTATTGAAGAAATCAGTCTTTAAAAAACATGTATTATTAGCAGATATTACGCAAGTCATGCAAGAGTGAAACAGCATATTGTTTGGTCTCTGCAAAGTGTTTAAACTGTAAATCAATTTATGATGTAGGAAACACAAGTTATAACTTACATTTTTTGGAAAATAATATAAAATATCTCTTAAAAAATTGAGTCATTGTTACATTTTTTAAAATATAGAATAAATCAGAGTTTAACAATATTTTAAATATATATCTTTGAAGTTCATAATTAATTTAGAATTATTTTTATTACTTTTAAAAAAATGTTTGATTAAAAGTTCAATTATATTTTTTATTGTAGATTTAAAAAAGACAAGATTACGGATATTTATGACAAATGACAATAATACAATAATAAATTAATTTCTTAATTTTTTCATTTAATACCAATTGGAAAAAGAAAGATAATTTTTCAGAATGTTATATAATATATATTATTTGATATATTATATAAATATTTATTGAGCACAATAAATAATCGTACTTTTGCGCTCATAAAATTTTTGGCATATTTCTTTTTGTTTTATGTAATTAGTTATATATTTAATTATTTAATATCTCCCATAAAACTTCAAATAGAGTTATTGGAAAATCACACATAATTTCATATATTACAAAAATTAAGAAAGAATAAATAAAATATATCTAATCTGTTGTTATGCTATCTTATATAGATTATTTCTTTATTATTTAGATTGCAGTTTCACAAGATTCATTTAAAGCTCACGTTGACGTTATCAAATTGCATAAACATGTTTTTGTTGATAGAGTTTTTATATTATCTTAAAAAAATCGGAGCCGGAATAAAAAAGAGACAGAGAAAAAGGATACATTTTAAGATCTCTGTCTTTTTTTACATTTATTATACCTATAAATTAAAAATGTTTCTTATCAGATTTAACAATAAAAAAACAATACAGCGGTATGTATAGCTTTCGGGAAACACTTGCTTTTATTTATTAATTTAAACAATCAAATAATTGTAAATTATTTATTTTATTCATTTATTTATATTTATTTATTTTTTTTTCAATTTGTAAAGTACGTATGTTAGTTAATAATCAGAAACGTTTTGGTTTTATTTATTAATTTAAACAATCAAATAATTGTAAATTATTAATTTGTTTATTTTATTTATTCATTTTTTTTAACTTGTAAAATACATATGTTTATGATACTGAATATCATCTGACATCATCAACCAATCAGCGAATCCCTGATAAAGATAACAATTCATCGAGCATGTACGCGTATATCTTTTTCATTCTTTTAAATTTG
Organism: Nylanderia fulva; assembly: GCF_048542155.1. Lineage (NCBI taxonomy): Eukaryota > Metazoa > Arthropoda > Insecta > Hymenoptera > Formicidae > Nylanderia > Nylanderia fulva. The sequence goes on along the minus strand of NW_028190379.1, from coordinate 1,087,544 downwards.
AATTCTCGAACTTCGATATCTCGTTTTGCAGTATCGATATCGACGCGCATGCGCGAAAAGAGCCAGCTGGCCCGATAACCTAATCTGTCAGTCAGCATCTGCGCTTCTGTGCGTAAGCACTTAATAGGGGGGTTTACTTCATTTTGCCGGATACATTTCAAAACAACATCGAGATTAAATTTCCTTTACGACGAAAATAGAAATAGGAATAGAATATCGCAAAACAAAAAAAAAAAAATTAAAAACTGAAGAATATTGGATCAAAATTATAATTCGTATTCAACCTTTTATGCGACCAGACAAGTTTTGTGAATAATAATTGGTTATTTAATATACAGTGATTATGGCATTTGTATTAAAAAAAGCCAGTGACGTGTTTCTGCGTTTGAGCAACAACTCGCGAGTCACTCAAGGTTCTATAAAGATATCACGGGTAAACAACATTTTTGATATTCTTTGATACTGCGTAAAAATTACATACATAACCTGTTTACTTTATCTAGCCCCAGATAATTATTTGGAATTTATTCCTATTTATTTTTTGTAATAGATTTTATATATGAGATTATTAAATTTTTCATTAATTTTTATTATTATTCACACAATTATAATTTTTTTATTTCACATTTTTATATTTTTTCTCAATATTATATTTCCATATCTTTTGATATATTTCATACTTTATGTCAATACACAAGTATAAAATTAGTTTATTCTTTATATTTTTTAAACATTGACAAAATTTAAACATTAAGACACTTTTACGAAGTCTGACTCTTAAATCTTATTCAACAGGTATGCATTGCTAAGTTCTCCATCAAAGCAGATATTCCACAAGAAGAAGAGGAAATTGAAAAGTTGAAAGCACCAGTAGGGAATGGTAAAGTATTTAAGAATGTAGAGGAAGCTGTATCTGATGTGCATAATGGAGCCAAGCTGTTGGTCGGTGGATTCGGTCTTTGTGGCATCCCAGAGAATCTAATATCAGCCATATTAAACAAGGGTACTAAAGATCTAACTGTAGTTTCGAACAATGCTGGCGTAGAGGACTTTGGATTAGGTTTATTGCTGAAAGCACATAGAATCAAGAGGATGATTGCTTCATATGTGGGTGAAAATCCTGAATTTGAGAGGCAGTATCTCAGCGGTCAGTTGGAAGTTGAATTAACACCACAGGTAATGGAATTTCCAGGACAGAAAAATATTCGAAAAATATTATAAATATTATAAAAAATATTATAAATATTATAAAAGTATTTTAAATATTATAAAAATATTTCTGCAATTTTTTACAAGTCAGATTTTTATTTTAGGGCACTTTGGCGGAACGTGTGAGAGCAGGTGGTGCTGGTATTCCTGCTTTTTACACTCCCACGGCTTTCGGCACTATTGTGCAAGAGGGCAACGTTATCCTAAAGTACGACAAGGATGGTAATGCTGAAATCTCGGGCGAGCCGAGAAACGTCAACCAATTCGATGGACGAAATTACGTCCTGGAGACTGCGATAACTGGCGACTTTGCGCTGGTGAAGGCGTGGAAGGCTGACACCGCGGGGAATCTGGTCTTCCGAAAGTCCGCCAGGAATTTCAACCCTGTGATGTGCAAAGCAGCCAAGGTGTCCATCGTCGAGGTGGAAGAAATCGTAGAAATCGGCCAATTAGATCCCGATCAGATACATTTGCCCGGCATTTTCGTGGATAGAATCATAAAAGGACCCTCTTTCGAGAAACGAATCGAGGTAGACATGGATTGATATTTGTCAGTATTATTAGATGTATTTAGTTGTGCAGATTTTTCATGAATGCTATTTTTTCCATCATACATGTATGCAGAAACGATCAACGAGACAAACTATGAAGCCCAAGAAAGTGACTCCAGCTAGCAAAGCGAGAGATAGGATTATCAAACGCGCTGCCCTCGAATTTAAAGATGGAATGTATGGTAAATATGATAAAAGAACAGTATAATTTGTCTGCATGAGAAATATGTAGATATACTGATTTTAAATATCCAAGTTCCCTTATTAGTTATTTAATATGATGAACATTTTACAGCCAACTTGGGAATTGGTATACCTATGCTTGCTAGTAACTACATCCCGAAAGGTGTGAAAGTGACGTTGCAATCAGAGAACGGTATTCTTGGATTGGGTCCTGTCCCGGAGACCGAGAACGATGTCGATCCCGATCTTATCAATGCTGGAAAGGAAACTGTAACGGTGCTGCCTGGTGCAGCTTACTTTGGCAGTGATGAAAGCTTTGGCATGATCCGAGGGTATTTAAACTGTCTTAAAGCTGATACTTTTTATCGCACAAATATTGAAATATATTCATACATCACATTAGCATATTTAATATATATATATATATATATATATATATATTAAATATGCTAATGTGATGTATGAATATATTTCAATATTCTATATATATATATATATATACACACACATACATACATACATACATATTTATTATTTTGTAATTATAAATCTCATCTCATATTACTTTGCATTATTAATTAGAATTACAACAAATTTGCTACAATTTTCAAAAGAGATTTAATTAAAAAGTAATTTTACTCGATCTTAATGAACAAATTTTCTTCCGACAAAAAAATTCAAGATTTAGCATTAAAGATGGCACATGTAAAAATTTAGTTGCTAGATAGTGTAATACATTAGTGCATTATACAAATACTGATCTTATAGAGAGTTAAAGAGAACAGCTTTAACAATGTTGTACTTTATAGAGGACATATTGATTTGACTATTCTTGGAGGCATGCAAGTATCGGAGAATGGAGATTTGGCCAACTGGATGATACCAGGTATGATGGTGAAAGGCATGGGTGGTGCTATGGATCTGGTATCTTCACCAAATACGAAGGTAGTGATAACTATGGAGCACAAAGCCCGAGACGGAAGCCCGAAAATTTTGAAGAATTGTACTTTGCCTGTCACAGGTAACGTCTCACAAATATTTCTACATTAATATTTCGTAATTTCTTAATTTTGTCTACGTTATTTTATAATATTTTATTATTTAATGTCACTAAAAGCAATTATATTTTAATGCTGATATTTGCTAATATATGTTTATTTCTCTTGCTGCTATTTTCATATATGTAATTATCTCTTTTTGTTCCTTCAGGTCAACAATGCGTAAACTTAATTATCACGGATCTGGGAGTATTTGAAGTCGTGCCAGGAGAAGGATTGAAACTTATTGAAATTGCGGCTAATATCGATATTAGTGAAATTGTCAGTTCGACGGGTTGCGAATTTAGTGTTGCCGATGATTTGAAAGAGATGGGACAAGTTGAAGTTGATGAGTCATGATGTGTGAGTCATGAATTATAAATATATTTCATAAATTATAAATAATACACGATATAATTCCGCTTAATTATCAAAAAGAATTTTTTTATTCTCTTATAAACTATATATACATGACTCAAAAATTAAAAATTTCACGAAAATGTTTTTATTATGCGAAGAATGAAACGCAAACAAAAAATAGGACTGCTATTTATGTTGCAAAATTTTCTATCAATATTCTTGTAATATTTCTATTTTTTATAGATGGTAGTACCTCATGTAATATAATGTAACATCAGATAATTGTTATGACTAAATGTAAGTATCTGTTATTATGTTAATTATATTTTATTGTACACGAGAGATTTAAATATTTGTTTTTTAAAATGTACATATGGTCTTCTTTTCAATTGAAAATTACGAAAACGATTTATATGTACGATGTGTGCTTTTATGACAAAGTCATACATATGCTGTATCATAATTAGCATTACAATATAAATGCAATATTTTGTAATATATATATATATATATATATCTTATAAAATAAAAATTTTTAATATTTTTGATACGCGTTTCTTTTTCTCTCTCGATCATACGATATTAATCTTAATTTTCATGTTATTTACAATTTTATATACATTGAAAATTGAAATTAGAATTATTCAGCTCCAATATATCCGATTGTCAACGCAATACATACAATTTTTTATTCTCTAAATTTAGCTTTTACTCTAGCGGGTAGCGGCAACAGATACAAGACGCTATTTAATATAATAAGGCCAACGGCGAACGCTAAAGAGATCAGCAGATTCAGATCCACGTTCAACACCTCGGATATATTCTCGCCCTCCTTGGTGAAGCGTTCTATTAGATAAGTCTTGCCGTCAGGATATCTGCAGAGCTCGGCAGAGCTTGGACAGGCGAAGCTCTCGTTGTAGGGCAAATTGGACAGAATAGGGGTGTCGACGACCAGCTGATTCAGCGCCAGAGAGGCGTATCTAGTCGGCAGCGCCGTGGACACCATCGCCAGCCAATAGGGCAGATTCCTCAGGCTGCGAATCGCTCCGGACGCGACTACCAGGGACAGCAGGGTCATGTACAGCACCGTGATCGCGCCGGTTATGGGACGACCGACCACCATCAGCACGGCTACTGTCACTTGCTCGGCCGCTACGTAACTGGACCACAGAATTCCGGAAGCGTACGCCCACGAGGGCAGGTCCAGCTCGAGAATCGGCACCAGAATCCCGATGGTTATCAGAGTCGATATGAAGCTCAGCGGAAGACTCAGCATGGTATACGCTGTTAGGAACATCGCTCCACCGTAGAGACCCTCCCGTTTCTCTTGATAGTATCTCGCGCGGAAACCTGGAACTATATCAATCCTTAATATTAAATTGAACACAGAGATTAGAAGAAGATTTAATATGCAATTAAATAAAAATAGAAGAGAAAAAAATATTTAAAAAATAATATCCTTGAAGTCAAGGGAATTGGAAATTTGTAAGTAAATTAGATATTATAATAAATTAGCAGGGGTTCTTACACATAGGATAACTTACACAAAAGTGACGTCACGGCTATCCCGGTCACGTAAAATAGCGTCAAGACGTTGAAAATCAAACCGCCGGTCTGTAAGAATATTCTTGATTGAACGGGACTCGAATGCGAATACAGTATGCTCATCAGGGCAACCAGAAACGGCAGCAATAGCAGACGAGCAGCGAAATGTCCCAGGCCGATCTTATTCAAGGAGAAGGTAGCCGCCATACCACGTCTATAAATATAATTTATTATATAATATGATCGCGAATTATTATTCTCTTTACAAGATGTTTTGTGAGAAACTCACAAATAAAGTGCGAAAAGAGTCGAGAAGCATCCGGGCTTGATTCCGCGACCTAGACCCTTGTGCATGATCCCCAGGACGTCTTTCATGCTGTGCGATATCTGCGGCGCTTCCTTCATGTAAAGCACTCCGTCCACCTTGAATTTCTCCACAAGGACCGAGATTTGTTGATTCGACTCCAAGAAGCGATCTCTGGATCGGCGATCAACAGTCGATAAGCAAACTAAAGAAGCAAGAGATTTTCCAAATTAGTTCTAAATCAGATTGTTAAATCAATCAGTTCCTTCAAACGTAAGGATCTGCGTCAAGAGAATGTTAAACGGAATTAGCTAATCTTCCTCGACACTCACGATAATACATTAAAGGATTCTCCAATTCAGGACACGGGAAGCCGATGTAGGTGAAGTAGTCCAGCATGCTTCTGGTAGGTCCCGAGTAGACGACCGCGCCAAGACACAGCAACGTCACGCGACTGACGAAGGGCAGCACGTCGGATCTGGGTGTCTCCATGGTGAGGACGACAATGGAGCCGCGTCTGGTCGCGTAGGACCACAGCATCGAGACGATGAGGTACGTGTTGAGCGGATCCGTGTCCCAGGTCGGCTCGTCTAGCAGCAGCAGGGTCGGGTCCTTGGCCAGCTGCGCTCCCAGCATCAGTCGCCGATACTCCGGCCTGGTGAGGTCGTTCACCGACCTGTTGGCGACCTGCGACAGCGCCAGGTCGGCGAGGGTCTGCCGCACCCGGGCCTCGCGATTGCTCAGGTTGCCCAGCCACGTGGCATACGTCAGAGTCTGACGGACCGTCAGACTCGGCAGCAGATGACACCTGTGGGCCACGTAGCCCCCATGACGTCGGAATAACTCCGGAGTCAGCAGGTTGCCGTTCAGGGTGATCCTCCCTCTTGTCTCGCCTTCCGCCCTTCCGGCTGAAACAGGATAGGTTCTTTGATTTAGATGTGTTGTAACCACTAACAATGTTGTTCTATTTTTTTCTTTGACAATGACATTTTTAATTACATAAATTTCATTTTATTTTGTTTAAATAAAATTCAAAATGACATTTTTAATTAAATTTATTATTAATTTATATATATGTTATATTTATATATTATTAATAAATTTTACAATGACATTTTTAATTATTAAAGCGTGATGCAAAGATGCACTAAATAAAAAAAGGAATTAATTATGAATGTAAAAATGGTAACTTTAATTAAATTATTATCATGGAAAAGTTATAATGGATACGCTATGTTTTGCAAATGATTGAAATTAATAGAAATTACTTTAAGGCGCGATAATATTGATTGGAAAAATGATTGGAGTTATTCACCGATAACATCGAGGAGTGCTCGCTTGCCGGAACCTTTCGATCCTAGAATGGCTAAGACTTCACCGCCGTGAACACGGGCTGATACATCTCTGAGCACTGCGGTGGCTTCGGATTTGTTAATGCAACTTCCTTCGATTACTACAGAGGTGGAATGAAACACATTGGATATGTCCAGAATACATTCGGATGGAATCATCTTAAGGATCAATATTAAGTTCGGTTCCCACGATTACATTCCTCGAGATAACGCTTGTGAAGCTGTGAAGATAAAGATTGCATACATTAATTTCATGAAAAGAATAAATTTTATCAAATACGATATGATAAAGAAAAACTAAATAATTCGTGCAATTAAAAAAATAACTTTGTGATATATTAATTGTTAATCGTGATAATACATTTTAAAATATTTCAATCATTTGGAATTATTTGGACGAAATTATAATATAATTATATATAATTATATTATAATAAATAATAATGTAATATTATTTTCATATCTTTCCCACTACAAATAATTAATTGTAGAAATAATCCTATTTACAAAACAATCTTCTCTTTGCAATGTATTCAATTTATTAATTAATATATTTTCACTTATTAAGTCAAAATTTTCGAATGAGGATAAACTATAATTATATTTTTAATTAATGACAACAAAAATTAGAAATAAAAATTAATATAAAATTAATATCACAAAAAAAGAGATACAAACTTCTCAGGATATTAGAAATAAGTAATATCCGTTGCAAATAACATTTGGAGTACACTAAGGAGCGGAGCTGTCATTAGATCCATCCGTCAACCGCGTACTTGATCGTCGAGCGTGCACTTAAGTAAAGAGTCGACGCCTCGCGCTAACGAGTTGTCGCGGAAAAGTTCGTTTGCAAAATAGGTAGATCTCGATAAAACGCGTCAACGATAACAAAGTATTCTCCTCAGAGCGGCTGTCGCGGTGCGAATTGCAACGCGTACTGAGATCGCCGCGCCGCGAGCGTAAAAGTGACTCGCTCGAGCGAGGCTGGGACGCAGGAAACGCGTAGCCGCAGGTATAACGATACCTGGCTGGCTGGGAGTTGGCTCTCCTCGAGGTGAATGTCTTCTCCTGACGCGAACTCGCGCGATGGAAGGGAGACCGACCCAGGCTGAGCATCGGCGTAAGAGCAGCGCGATGAGGGAGATTTTCCGAGGACCCTGCGAGACATTCTTCGAATTCTTTGTCTGAAATGTCCGAAAAATACATTTCATATTGGGTATAAATTATTTGAATATGAATTAGTAGTTATATACAAATCAGGAATGCAAATTTTGTGTGAATTGTGAAGCGTTATAAGATGGAAATTAAAATAGCATGTTAAAAATTAGGTACAAATGCTGTTTGACAGTTTGACTTAGATGTAAAATATTTTCAATATTTATGGCAAAATTAAAATGTTGCTCTTCTTATAATAATTTAAAAAGTCAGAATTTTAATTATACATCGTATAGGATGACGTAGATAATTTTTTTCAACAAATCAAGTATAATTATATTAAAGAAAGCACTAGCGGATACTAAAAAAAGGATAATGGAAAGAGAAGATTTCTACAAAATTTGATTAAACACTAAAAATATTTTCGCAAATTGGAATTATTGGAAGAAAAGTTTAAAACCACCCTCCAGGATCCGCCAGTGAAAGAAAGCATATACAAAGCTATTTTAACAAATTAATTTCACATTAATTAATACTCTTCTATACTTGAATTCGATTTCCTTTCATTTCTAGCTTGAAATCATTTTTTTACTCTTCCAAAAAATTTCTTAACTCGAATGCACGTGTACTAAAATGAGCGAAATGCAGAAGAAAATCGCGGATCGAATTGTAAAATCCAAAAGCGAGTTTACGCCACTGGGAAGTTGGCGAAGTCGACGGTGGGGCACGCTCGGGCCCCAGAAGGGAGAAAACTCGTGGGGGCCTCTCGGCGGGTCCGTCCGTCAGCGGTTGAGCACAGGACTCCGGCGAGTCGCGCGAAACCCGGCGCTTCGCGATCGCCGCAGGAGAGGATCTTTCTCGGCTGGGGAATAATCCCGACGACGAGGAAGAGCTGGAGAGACCTTGTGTTTCCGAATTGTGCGTCCTGCCGCGAAAAGTGAATCCCTCGACCGGGAGGATCGACGACCGGCATGGAGAGAAGGCAGCAGCGTCGTCACCGTCGTGACTCGACCAGCTTCCAAGGTTGAAGGCCCAGCGCGCATACATAGCCGGTGAGTCATTATCATGAGGATCATGCGGCGCAGCCTCCGCTTCTCTTTCTCTCTTTCTATCCTTTCATCCTGTCGTGCACGCGATTTTTTCCGTTCCTCAAATCCATACCTTCGATGTTGCTTGGCCTCGGTAGATTCCTGGATCGAAAAGAAATTTCATGTGTATTTCTTTGATTTTTGAATCGATAGTTGAAAATTTAGGGGTGGACAGTCTATTCAATATATTCAATTAATTGTAAAAGGGTAAAATAGATTCCAAGAATAATAGTAATTAGTAGACTTTTAAATCTTTTAGAGTAATTTTTATTTAAAATTGAATGATGGGTTCAAGTTACTGTTATACCAGAGGAAATTAAAATAATTGTATTTATTAGAGGAATATCAAAAGGAATAAAAGGTTTAATTCCTAAAGGAGGTCATAGTTGACCAATTTCTATAGATGGTGCTAAGGATGAATGAAAGTATGCTCAAAAAAATAAAATGTAGAAAAAAATTAACTTATTTTATTTTATGTGTTAAAAGCATCGAGGAAAGATTCTTGAGAGCATTGTATAGAAAATACTTCATTATCTTCTCGATATATAAAATATTTGATATGTGATATAATATTGTATATGTGTGTCCTGTGAATTTAAATTATCTCTTAAATTGTACTCTATTTTATATTCGATTCTCACGGACATTTATATTTAAAAGTATAATTGAGAGTCTCGCGTTTGCATAACAGATACAACAGTTTTAAATATAAATTAGAAATTCATATTATAAGATTACAAAAAAAAAAATAAATAAATATAAATTTTTATCTCAAGTTCGGCTGTCGAATTTAAAAATAAAATGCGATAAATATTTCGGAAATAAAGCGAGAATTTAAAAGCAATAATAAATCGAGTGTAAAGCGAATATTTTGCGAATAATAATTTATGAGATAACATAATTTATGAGAAATTAAGAGAACGATCCTAAGTTTTTCATTTAAGAATAAATTTTACATTTCAAAGATAAAAATCAATAATGGAGAAAAATGATTAGCAGATGGCGAGCATTTCAGATTACATAGATTTCGATTATGCAATATGTGAAAAATGTCACGGTTCTCCAAAATGAAAACTATCGAGAATCCGCGGAGCGAATCAGCCGCCCTCAAAAACGAAATAACGGCGCGATTGTTAATCACCTGTTGCTTTCACCGGTACCGGCGAGCCTTTCGTTATGCAAAATCGAGTTTCCTCATCGTTGAACCGTAAATTAAAAGCTCGCATACTGTGCAAGTTAAACTACAAGTGCTTTTTTCTCAAGGAAGTAGAACGAGCGACCCATTAGTCCGACAAGTGGTCCTTAAAAATGCGACGACATAAACACATAATACAATATTTGCATATATTATCTTATAATTCTTCTGCTACTTACAACATATTAATACATTATTACTACTTAATGCAATTACAAATTATTAATACAAAATTAATTTATTATACCTATTAAATAAGGAGTTAATATATATAAGCAGTAATACAAAATATAATATAAATAGGCAGATATATGATAAATAAATATAAGTAAAATTTAATAAAAATAAGTAGTATAAAACAGTTTAGAATAAGATATAAATAAATATAAAAAAAAATAAACTGTTCATTCACTTGATAATTACTAATAAAATTAATAGTTTAATTTTTATTACAGTATGATTTCCACGAGTAATGAAATAAAAAATTTTTATTGCGGAATAAATCTTATTGCAAAATGCATACAAAGCTCACGTTTCGCCATATTCTAAACTGTAGCAACGCAATTTCTATTATGTGTGCGCGTGAAACTACTATTTCTACTTGTGTTACATGCGCGAAGATAATGTCTTACTTTCATGAGAATGGACGGATTTAGTCGATTAGATTACAAAGACAGAACGCGCCCAATTTACGTCGGAGAAATGTTGTTTTAAAATTCTTTTGAATTTTATACATAGAGAGAAGTGGGAGAAAAAACGAAGACAAATATACTAAAACATTCTTGTGATTTAAATCTTATACATATCTTTATAATTTAATTTTTTCTTTAGAAAAACCTCGCGTGAGATATATACATACATATATATATATATATATTCTATCGTTTCTCCCTCGAGTTTCTAACTTTTAAACCAATTAAGCAAGGAATAATTAAACATTAACATTAAAGTAATTTAATTTTGCAATTAATTAACTCGGAAAAACAAAGAGACTTTGATTTCTACTATTCACATTACCTTCTCGTATGTTTATTCATATTTCCCAAGGCGCGTTTTCTTCAAGTAAAAAGCAAAAGCGCGCGCGGTCCGAGCCATCATTTATTCCTTCGTCGCATTCCGCGTGTTCCCTCATTAGCGATGCAAGACCGGCTGTAGTCCGCAAGCGGAAAAGGAATAGGATTCAATCCGTTCACTTCGATTAAATATCTGAAAAAAAATTGTATATATCAATAAATCGTATCCCGACAATCTCGTTATCGGTGACGACAAGCGCGTCCCTTTTTCCTTCGCGAAATCGTAGAGTCACGGGAGACTTTAACGAGCGCACGCGAGAGTGCATCTCCCGATACTTCCGACACTTCGGAGCGCGATTCTACGAGTGATTTGCAATTTCAATTAGTTTCCTCTCTCGCTCTCTGTTCGAGAAGGCCTCGGTGCAGGAATATTGAAAAATCTAATAACAGCGACTGACCTCGCTTATATCCTGCATTCCCTGATGAAGTTTTGCGGTCCGATGGTTGCTCATCATTGTTTATTATAATGAAGTAGTAAAAGTATACTGCATTCATCCGTGTTGTGTAATATTTTTATGGTCGACAGTGTATACAATGTATAGTTTATATTGATGGAATGTTATAATGAAAATATTACCTATTTTTTTAGTTAATGAATACAAGCAATTGTTAGATAGATAATGAGAGAGAGTAAATTTTTAGAGAGAGAGAAATATAAAAATTTTAGTTATTTTTCTGATTTCACTCCATATACTGAAGTTTCTCTTTTTTTTCCTTTAAATCGAGATATTTTATTATTCGATTAATTAAATCTTAAATGTCAGTTATTTTATTACTTGAATTTATTTCTCTTATTAAGACACGTTAACAGCGGATAAAAGGAGCGGAAATACATGGAAGAATGCATGTTCTCTTTCCCTAAAATTAAAGTCTCGAAACTAATGACGTTTAATTAATTATGAATGCACTTTGAATCGTTATAGAATTTCGTTGTGCACACGCGAGATGCGGATCTCGGGATGATTTTCGGAACGTAGACTTTCCACCGCGGTTTCTACAATCCTATTGCGTGCGCGGATAATAATTATGCCTGTAACACTACTGTATGATCTAGGCTACGGTGTATATTCTATTTAGATACATGGTGCACGGTTGACTGGTGTATACATATAGGTATAGAAATCAGTGCGTGGGATAGTCTCACAGTGGAGAGACTAGAGATCACGAAATCGAGATATCGCTTCCGTTGTCTTTCGCGGTTGAGAGCCGAGAAATTCCCAAATATATTGCGGAGACATTCCGTGATCGTTGCTTGCAATTTTTGCATATACAGGGTGTCCGGTAACTAACGGACCAATGATTAAGGACGGATTCTCTGGCCAATTTGGAGACGATTTTTTCTTAGCAAAAATGTTGAGAAGTCAATAATTTTCGAGTTATAAACGATTGAAAAAAATGGGTTTTTTGAAAACTAAACGTTTTGGAGTTAAAAGTCTAACATAATTACATTCTTCAGTTAATTTCAGGTAGAGTTTACTATAATAAAATTTTAATTTGAGGCTTAGTTATAAAGATACATAATGACAAATATTGGAAAGTTGTAAAAAATGATGACCTTTTTCGACATTTTCGCTGAGGAAAAATCGTTCCTAAATTGACCAAAGAATCCATTTGTAATCGTTGGTCCGTTAGTTACCGGACACCCTGTATATCTGGACGCTAGAAGATTAACTCTAATCTAAAAAATTAAAATTGAAATCTTAGTTTTTCAATATAGAATAATATAATTCAATAAAAATCTAGATTAATCAATTAATAACTTAATTTTTATCAACTGCAATTATTTTAATTTGTATAGATCGTAAAATATAAAAATGCTTAAAAGTTGGCTTGAAGTATAGACTCGTACAAAAATTTATTAATTTATTTAAATATTTATGAAGAGATTTTATAACAATATAATTCCTGAGAGAGAAATCAAAAATATGAATAAATAAAGCTATCTAGAAACAATTATCGAACTTGCAAGTTCACTTTGGACAGTTCTCATAATATTGTATTTTTTATTTCTTCATATTGTCATGATAAAAATATATTTCACGGAATAGTTATCACTATCGTTGAGATTTCAATTTTCACAATGCGTTCCTAGACTGCAAAAATATCGACATTTTATCTTTATATATTCCCGAACTATCTTATCATTTCCTTTAAATTTCTAAATAACATATTTCATTTTATTCTAATATTGCGATATTATGTTTAATTGTATAATTAAAATATAATATTCGTTATAATTATAATTATAATAAATATGATGTAATATGAAATAAAATATTAAACTTTATATATTACATACAAATAGAACTAAAATGTAATATTTATTATAATTATATTGTTATAAATATGATAATTAATTAAATATGATGTTGCAATATGGAATAAAATATTAAATTTGATATTACATATAAATAGAAGAATATTTAGTATATACCACTTGATGGAAGAATGCACCCGTGACATTTTTTCGAGAAGCAATTTCTGGGACATTTGCATCCCAGGAACATTGGCAAAACGGTCTCGTTTTCAACCGCTTGTCCTCCGATTACATTAAGCAGCGTGACCGCGAATTCAGAATCGCGATGCGAATTCGCGATCGTCGTAACAGCGCAATCACGCGACCGGCGATTTTTCCAGGTATCGCGCGCAACCATATATATATATACAGATGCACATCCGGCGAAGATGTTAGACGTCACTTTCCGCCTGCTTTTGACATGCTCAGCTGCGCTAACGCGCGCTATAAGGCCCGTTTTTCCGAGCGTATCATCGCCGGCCTTTATACGAATATCGCGCGCGCAACAACTTTTCTTCTCTCCTGCTCTCGCGCGGAAACGATATCATAAACGCCAGCAAAAAAATAAACGTCGGTCAACGGCGGACAACTTTTAATGGAGAATTCATACCGCGAAATCGCACGGTCGTCGCTCGATACAACTGTTGCAGAAACGGGATATGCAAATGAACAGTTAACCGGGCCGTCCGCGTGTGAGGCGGTTTTATCGGGCCGTCCGTAAAAATCACCGTGTTACGCAAATTGAAAAATACATATATAAGTACGGCGATTCAGTTCTGTATCGGTATACATTATACTTTGCAACAGCCACGTGCGCGCGGACATTGAATATCGCGTTTTATGCGTCCGAGGTGCGCTTGAATGTGAATGAAAAAAGCCGCGATTGAAATAGCAGCGAGACCGAGCCGGTTTCCGCGTCTAAAAAACTCGGAAAAAAATATTTTATGAGACACATTTAGACTCAAGAAAGTCACAATACTGCATGCCATTTGTCTATTAATTATTATAATTTATATGGCACGGTGGGTATAAAATAATGTCATCAAATGCGATTTCTCAGAAAATTAATAAAGTTTAATAAAATAAAAATTAATATATTATTTATAAAATAAATTAATAAGATTTAGATAAATGTAAAAAATAATTAATTAGGAAGAAAAATTGATATATTTATATAATTTGAAGAATTATTAAAGTTCAATACAATAAAACTTAATATATTATTTATGAAATGAATTAATAAAATAGATAAATATGAAAAATAATTATTTTTTTATATATTAAAGAAAATGATAAGATAGTTCAGAAATATATATAAAGGTGAAATGTCGATATTTTAGCAATACATTGTGAAAATTGGAATCTCAGCAATAGTGATAACTATTTCATGAAATATTTTTATGACAATACGAAGAAATAAAAATACAATATTATGAGAATAGTCAAAAGTGGACTTGCAAGTGCGAAAATTGTTTCTAGATAGCTTTATTCATTCATATTTTAATTTTCTTAAAACGAGGAGAGAAATCCAATATCCTGTCTTAAGGTAGTTCTATCGTTTTTCACAATTCTTACGAATTTTTAGAAATTTTAATATGTTGTAGACGTAGTTAATATCTATCAATTACGAAATTTTGAAGTCGATTCACCGTTTAGTTTAACAGTTATTTACAATTAAAAATAGCATTTTTTCTATACACCACGTGAAAGGATGGCATTTTAATATATAACAATAGAACGGATCTTACGATTTTAATAAAAAATCAGTGGGGTATACAATATGAGTGTGGGATTATTTAAAAAAAAAAAATAAATTTTTTCCACCGTTTAGTTTCAAAGATATTACTTTTTAAAGAAATGAATTTTTTTCCAAACGGAACATGGAGAGAAATTGCGATGATGATGTGTATTCATACATGAGCTGTTTCTAACTATGTGAAGAGGTATAAGTGGGATATACAATGTAAGTGTGGGATTATTTAAAAAATAATGTTTGTACGTACAAACAGCAGAACTTTTATATTAAACAATTATTTTTTTCGACCTGACGACAGAAATCGATAAAGAAATTTTAGTTTTTAAATTTTTTTCTTGTTTGTAACATAAAATCAGTAAGTTCCCATTTTGTTTCTGTACGTGTTTTAATTGTGGAAAAGCATTTATTATTTTATTAAACCAATAAAAAGATTTCGGTGCAGAAAAATCTATAATCATCTGATCCATAAAACAGACATCCCCTTAAGAAAAAATGAAGACAGAATATTATATATATTTCTCTGTCTCTAGACCGCGAAAGATTTCTCTCCTCATTTCCCAAGTCCTTTAATGAGAGCTGTTAGCCCCGAGTCCACAATATATGTGTCTCCCATCCGTAACGCGTGGGTTAATCATTCCACGCACGATCGTGAGACCGAGCAAGGATTCGAACTCAGCAGGAACCTACGTCCATTGTCGGTTGCAAGCGGCGACGCGACGTGACGAGACGACGATCGTTTGCTTGCACAAACACCATACATACCCGCAGACTTTTTCTCCTTTCGTATGCGGGTACGATAATATAGGCGCTATTCAAGCAGCCCGTTCGCTCAATGCAATGACACAAAGAGAAACCCCAGGGAGAACTCAAACCCACCTTGTTCGACGAGCGACGATTTATGTTCAGGGACCCTCTTTCATCAGCCTCGACGCGCGAAAACGCATAATTTCTCATCGTTTATTACCCTTGCCGGTTCATCTTCCGCGTGTCGTCGCATTTGTCTCTCGAATTAAATTATATATTTTTCGTACAAGCATTATATGATCTCGGACCAGCGAGATGATCCTTCTACTTCTCGTTAGTTCGTCTATTATAATTTTGTTATTCTTGCTTCTAGTTGGTAGAAAAAATTCTGGTGGATATAATAGAAGTTCTGCGAAGTTCGATATTACAATATAGATTATGCCGTTATACTTCTTGTCAGTTAAAAACAGCTGTATATACAAAGAAACGCGTGTAATAAAGAGAAGAGAACTTCGTTCGGTCTATTGATCGATGACTTCATCGATGAACACGTGTTACATTGCAGTTCTCGTTACGATGACATCGCGGAAGATATCACAGCTATTTTTGCGAATTAATTCGACGCACATTGCTGTGTCATACTTGACATGACGTTCTAATCTAACTATTTGCAAGTTTGTCCAGAAGAAATCTGCATCTCTTTACACTCGCTTCTTATGAACGAAGATTCGTTTAGGGAGCAAACTGTCAAAAGAAGCTCGCATCAAAAACCTTGAATTATGGTTTGTTTTTTTTTTCATATGTTGTAACTTATGACTTGATGAACAAAAGATGTAATAGTCTCAGAGCTAAATATTCGATTTGAGTTACAGTTAATCAAACAACACGCAAAGTTCTAAATTAATAAAACCATCTACTAGCTTTGAGCCTTTTATATTTTTTGTTCAGCAAGTTAGAAGAAAATCAACTGATTTTACCGGGATTCAACTTCATCTAGGATTTTATATAAGTCCACAATCCCGCACTAATCATATAAAATTAAATCTTGGTAAGATCAGCTGGTTTTCTCATATGCTGTAACTTATAATCTGCCGAACAAAAATATAATAATAAGCTCAAAACTAAATAATAGTCAGTCAAATACGAAAAAGTTGGAGTTGTTTGACTATAACTTAGTAATTATCTTTTGTTTAGCAGAACCTAAGCTACAACATATAAAAAAAATCAAATCCTGTATTTAATGCGGGGTCCTTTATCCCAAAAATCGAAAGGTCGCACACAAGTGTGTCAGCTGGGAAAACAATTTATTTCCGTTTGAAAAATCATAGCCCTAGCAAACGGCACTCTCGGCGCTCTGTTATTTTTCCTTTTGATAAGGTGGAGCGCGATTTCAACCTTGTCGGTTCTCACGCGCGAGCACAACTCATGGCGAACGTTCCTGAGCTAGCTCAGTTTCATACAAGGGACTCGCTGATGAGTCACTTCTAACGGGAAACTCTTGGACGAGGAAGAAAAAAATGTCATTCCATCAGCATCTGGCAACTAGAAATGTACCTCGTCCGTATCATCCGGAATGTTGTTCAAAGCCACTCGCTTCAAGAAACAGACATTATTATTATATATAATTCTGTGCATTCCATTCGGCGACGTATAAATACGTAACATCTGCGCTGACGCGGATCTTAAAACTGTCATAAGCAACGTCAGAGCGACAGACCTGAAGAATCTTCCTAATATATTTATAATTGATAGATAAAATCTGATCGGCAAAATGCGGACGCTTAAAAGCTCGCGTCATAAAGTGAATCGTGCAAAACAAAGTGTTGGAATGTATAATACCCCGTAATAAAAATTTCTCGGTATATAATTATGCGCGAGTTCAACCGGCTCATTCTAATTATACGCATGAGAAAGATTTTTATCGTTAATATTTTCATTACATCGACGTTCTTACGGACTCGTATGATGATTCAATCAACATTTCACGCGAATTCGTCGGACACTCGATACATTTTTGCGGTCGTGTAGGAACTTGGAAATGAGAAGCCGCATACCGCCAACTATAATACACGCGGGGATAAATTAAAACCTGTCATCGCATCAATAAAGCAGATGGTTTATGTACCTATGCGTTTCTCGTTGCGGTTCGCAGGTAGCTCGATGTATAACGTTCCATTTGCATCATCGTAGAGAGAAGGATACAAAAATATCCGAAGCCGGTTCTCTCATAGACACCCCTAATTAATTTAATGTCCTCTTCCGATAAAATTGAATGGGCATGAGTAAATAAATATTTATTCATTTAATAATTTTTATTCAGTGATATTTATCGAACGTGGGGATCCGCAGAATTTTTTCCAGGAGAGGGCATAATTAATTTTTTTTATTTTTTGTTCTCTTAATTTTTAAAATTTTACTATTTTTGCTATTTTGTTATTTTCATTTTTTTATATCAAATATATAAATTCCAGTGTTTATTAAAAAAGGAAGCAAATTTTTTTACTAATTTGTGCTCGATAGATATCAAATTGATATGAAAAAATTATTAAATGAATAAATAGTTATTTCAATACTGTCTAATAAATCATGCATTTATTTGAAACAAATAAATATCTGTTTATTTGTTTTCTTATGTCAAATAAATATTTTTTCCATATATCAAATCAATATTATCAGTTTCAAATAAATGATTAATTAGGCAGCATTGAAATCAATATTTATTCGAATTCAATAAATTTTTCTTTCAGTGTGCGATTCTACGAAACTCTATTTTAGAAGGATGCAACTATACAGAATTTCCGATATGCTACGTACTTAATATATACAAGTTCGAGAATAATGGAGATCGTTATAATTGGCGCGGCTGAGATTAACAACTTTGATCTCCTTAATCGGGTCGCTTCCACTCGTGCGTGCTGCTCCATTCTTGTAGAAGTTTCATCAAGATGGAATTATAATAAGGCGCGAGAGATATCTAAGCCGATGCTCTATTCTCTCCACAGGGGGGAGAGTTTATCATCAAAGTGTTCGCGTAACAAACGAGAATTCCTAATTATTTTCGATTTTCACGCCCTTTTATATGGCAAGGAAATGTTAATATTCGACAGCGTTGGCTAAGTTAATGATTTTTTTCAACTAAGTTAAGTTAAAGTTAGTTGCTTATAAAATTTAGTTAAGATTAAATTAACTCAAAAGTTAATTTTTTAAAATATTATTTATATTAAATTAGAATTTTGTTTGTTAATTCTTTTAAAATATATAATATCAAATAACAGAAAATATTTCGACTTGTATATAGAAATATATCTTTTGGTAATTACAATTGATGACAAATAAACATAAAAATTAACAATACTTTAATTAAAAAAAAAAAAAAAATACGTTTATAACATAAAAAATTTAACTTAAGAAAAAAGTTAATAAGTTTAAGACAAAAAATAACTAGTTGAAGTTAAAAATTAATATATTTTAAATTAACTAAGCTAAATTAAAAGTTATTAACTTCTTAACTTTTAATTAATTAATTAGTTATTACCCAATTCTGATATTCGGCGTTATTACTATTCGGCCACCCGGTACGGAACGGCGCTTCTCGCGACGAAAAGCCATTAAAAGCTGATGAAACAGGTGCGTGTCGCGTTTTTAGGTCGCAAACACCACCGTTAAATGGGATGCTGCGTGCTCGTCCTCTCGAGACAGACATTTATATACACGCGTCTCCTCGCGCGAATCGCACACCGATGATACCTTTACGATGAGGCTTTACGAGTGCCTTTACCCGGCGCTACATCAACACCGAGAGCGCAAATATTCGATAACGGTGATGAATCTCTGCTTGCGAGTCTATCGGCGCATCGCGACGCGGTAAACAGGAAACGCAATTAAGAAATATCGGCAATTATAAGCAGAAAGTGTAATAAAGATAAGTTTTATAAAGCGCTAGGGTAAATAATGTAAAGGTGGAAAAAAGATAAAAATGATGCATTAAAAGATTCATCTAAAAATAAAATAATTTATTATTTTATCTCGTTGTATTTTTATTATCTACAGTTTTCCTTATCATTTTTTCTTGTCACACCATAAATAATTTCTGGCTTTAGGCAACGTTTATGCTTTTAAAAAATGTTTTCTGATATAAATTTTTATTCATCTTCTTACTACTTGATTTTATGTATGCACTGAAAAAAATTGTTAACTTAATCAACTAAAATATGAAATATTTTTTTAATTGAACATATATTAGTTTAAGTTAAATATACGTTTTGTTAGATATGTAACATGTTATTATATTTAATTTAAATATTTCTTTATGTTGAATTAACAAAACTTTGTTAAACGATTTAGTTAACAATTTTTTTTCAGTGTGTATATAAAATTAAGTAGTAAGAAGATAAATAAAAATTTATATCACAGAAAAAACTTTTAAAGGCATAAACTTTAGTGAAAATGCATTTCTAAAGCGTGCTTTACGTAAAGCCGGAAACTATTTATGGTATGATAAGAAAAAATACGATAAGGAAAACTGCAGGTAATAAAAATATACGAAGATAAAGTAATTAAATAATAAAATGATAAAGTAAGAAAATCATAAAATAATAAAATAATATAAAATAAGAAAATACAAGAATAAGGAACTAAAATAATAAAATGCAATATGCCATTAGAACTTTTTAAAGAATTTTGTAAAGCACGATTTTGAATTGAAACGTACTTGATGTTTCAGATTGTTTTGCGTAAAACCGGAAGCTATTAACAATAGGAAAAAATATCCAGTTACGCGAGATGCGACAGATTACGGATGCGAGACCTTGTACGGAGAAAGTCCGTAATAACGTAATAACGTCATCTAACGAGTTATCGTCGCTTAAGTGTGCGTCGGCGCAGATTATGCAAGAAAACGAGTATTACTCGCTTGTCTCTCATAATCGATCTAGGATGTGCCGCGAGTTAAAAGGAAGACGAGATATGCGAGAGACCAGAATTTATCAACTTCTCGACCGATTTAAATCCGCTCCGATAGCCACCTGACATTTCGCGCCGCTTTTCGTAATTTGCCTCATTAAACGTACTGTTATATGCTGGTACCACAGACGCTAATTTCCGATATATCTGTACCCCATCTGTATATCTTTGTAAAAATGATGTCTAATAGTCTCATAAGACCGATAAAATCTTGTATGCGCTTTCCAAAAATATTTAAATTCAATACGGAAAATTATTCGAGATGTAAAAAAATAGCACGAGAGAAAGAGAAAAAATTCATCACATCGTAATAAAATCTTGTATGCAGATCTTCCAAAAATTTTGGAAAATTGCTTGAAAAAAATATTAATTCAACACGGAAAATTATTATAAGATATAAAAAAATAGCATGAGAAAAAATTCGTAGATATATTTAACAATGTAGGGGTTCGCATCAGATACATAGAGATATTATATAGTGTGTACCTGTGGAGAGATGCATTCTCTGGAGTCTGCGGAGTTCCTTTATGGACGCAAGAACAATTTGCTCCATCGCGATAAAATTCGACGAGGCCAGGAACTCCTTTGTTCGCCAACGGCCAGGAACTCCGTCACGACAGCACCTTCGGTTTCTCCTTCCATCGCATGCATCGGTGGGAAGAATCTGTGCAAAGGAAGAACGCGTCAGCTTATTGAAAAAGTTTCGAATCCTTCTAGGGGAAGAAAGAAATATACCGCCTAACTCTTTCTTGCGCGCGAAAAGTTGTTGTGCTGTAATTTAAGACGGGGATGAAAACGGAGCATTTCTGAACGGTAGATCAAAGATGAGACCTACAATTGACTACCTTATTGCAATTTTATATTACAAAGTCTCTCTTTTTATTTGAGAAAAAAATCTCGCACGTATTTTTCTTTTCGATTTTCTGGAACAATGAGGGAATAAATTCGCGGTGACCGACGCGGTTATATTCGGACACGGTGTATAATCGCTCTGAGAATCACGCCGGCATTCCAAGGAGCCGCGCGAATAATCGGCGCGCCTTTGAAATTGCTTCGGCGCTCTTGCTTGTGAGGCAAATCGTCGTCGTTCCGGCCGCAGGTATCCGCAGGACTTTCCAGGACGATACAAGAGAATTCCTTCCTGTACGCTTTAATAACAGCCTCGCTCCGCGCGATAAATCCCACACCGAGTCTATCGAAGGAAATTCATTGCGCGAACGTCTCTCTTCGTGTGAACAATTTTTCATTACACATTTCGATGACGAATTAGAATACAAATCTTGTCGAAGAGATTTTTTATACGATAAGTTTCACGAATTACAATCTAAAAAAATTGTATATATATATATATAGAAATATATTATTTATATTCTTGTAATAAAATAATAATGAATAAAATGATTTCAATTTTTGGATTTTTGACGAAAAATTCGTGGAGCTTAGACTTTCCCTTCGGCGACGCTATAAGGCGCGATAATTAAAATGAGATGAACGAACGTTCTCTTAGATTAATTCACGGCTATTTAACCGGTCGTCTCTATATCTGCGCAGACAGCGGAAAATATGGGCTCGGAAGCCTGGGAGCTGGAGAGAAGATACTCGGTGCCAGGAGCCCTGGACACTAGAGGACTGGAGCCGCCAGCCAGCGAGGATTTGCACGCATGGTCGATTTACAGGTGAACACACTTGTACTTAAAGTGGAAGCGTGTAATCCGCGTCGTACATCTTCCAATTTGAGCCTCACCGGAGGCGGAACCAAAGCGAATGCCTACGGTGATTTTTTTTTAATGCTACTCATCGCTATGCGAAAGGATCGAAAGAATCGCTTTGTCGGGCTTCTCATTTACAGCGTACCGTATATACATGTATAATGATCGTCATTAATATTTAAAAATATTCATGTAATCAATATATTTTTTTAAAGATTTTTCATAATAATTTATATAATATTAAGCGACAGAAAATCTTTGATAAATTAAGAAGAGCAATTATTATATTATATATTTATATTTTTTATGTAAAAAAAAAAATATAAAAAATATAATATATAATTTTCTACATATATTTTATATATATATATATATATATATATATATATATATTTATTTATATGCATTTCTGCTGCTCCGCCAGGCAAAACCTGAACTCGGACTTCACGGACTCCGCGCTCGGCTCAGCGGAGAAGTCGCCGCTGCCTTACGGGAATTTCCAGCTCCGCGACTCCACGGTGCAGAGCATCCTACGACATCCGCGATACGGGCCCAAGAGCCCACTCGCCAACAATTCCTACACTTACTTGAAATTCGGCCTGCCGCGAGTCTTGCCGCCCAGCTCGCGGAATCGCGACGGCTCCAGCGGCTACGATTCCAGCGAGGAAGGACGACGCGTATCGCACGCAGGTATACATTTATTATTTTCACATATAAATTAATTCTTCTAATTTTTCTCTCTATTGCATCTTTTAATATTAATTAACTTTAATATTAATAATCTGTTATTAAAGAATATTATACTTTTAGAGTATCCGAGATGGCTATTTCGATTTTTCTACGTTATTTTTTTTATATATCATATAATATATAATATATGATAATAAAATGTTGTATATTATAATACATTATATATAATTTCTCAAGATTAAATAATAGTATTTTATGATAACGATTGCTCTTATTTCAAATGCATAGGCGTCCCGGTGCATTCGACGTCAGTTATGCGCTCAGCCAGAAGCGATCCGGACTTCAGGCACGTTCACGCGGTCCCGAGAGAACAAACGCACTCTCAATTAACTGTCGCGAGGGATCATCCGAGGCTGAGGAGCGCGAGCGAAGCTAATCTTCTACAAAGCGCAGTCAGGACCAATCGGCGACACAGCATCGCGCCGATCGATCCCGGATACATAACGCATGGTACGAGAGGATTCTAAATTCTGATTGTACTTTCAGCATCCATGTATAATTTATATCAATTTTCAGCCTCAAATAAGATTATTAACCCTTAGTCCCGACTCATGGATCGTTTGCGACCCAGTGAACAAGTGATTTTTCCTTAGGTACCTCATTTTCTTAATAACAAACTATATAAAAAAATAATTTTTATCGAAATATTATGATTGGGACTTCAAGTTGAAGGTTGCAAGAAGCTCCATGAATTTCTTCAGATTTTTTAAAGCGTTTTTACTGATCCAAATAACGCAAAGACCCATGAGTCGGGATTAAAGGTGCCGAAAAGAACCGTCGGGACTAAGGGTTAACAAATTCTTTCTTTTTTTCTAAATTAATTTTTTATCAAATTTTGCAGGCCACCCGGGTATCCTGGGACCGGAAGGTTACGCGCTGCCATTGAGACCCGTGGCGTGTCTGCAGCATCCTCACTTGCAGCTGCGAGGTGTGGAGGCTTCAGGCTCGGACGGACTGCCGCTTCTTCGTGGTGTCACCCTCGAGGCCGGTGCCGCCGAGCTGCTGGCCATCATGGCTACCACGGAGAAGGAAGGCACGCAGATCGTCGAGACGATCGCTGGCAGAAGACGCATAAAGAGAGGCGATATTCTGCTCAATGGAAGATCCGTATCGGCACGTACTCTGAGGTATACTTTCTAATCTTCTTCCTGCACGTTCATATACGTACGCTTTCCTGTAGTACGTAGCAATGAGTCACTACGCGTTGCGCAATTGATAGCTGTTGCTTTGTAGAAGAAACACCTCAATTTAAAATTTAAAAAAAAAATTTTGTACAATAAAAAATGCACCGGTTGACGTATAAAATAGTTATGGATGTTTAATGGAAGTAAAACTATAAGAGATTTTCATGGCCGGTAACATGTTCGCTGCAGCTTGGCTCATTCAGTCTCCCTTTTCTTTTTCTAGATCATAGCGCTGCCTATGATCCAAGCAGAAAAGAAAGATTTAGTTAACCACGGCTATATAACGGTAACCGACATTAACGAAACATGGTGTAACTAGCAAGTAATAACTAGTGAGAGAGCATTAGGATGCAAATTTTCATATAGTTGGACATTAAGTTAGAATAACAAGCAGCGCTCATTATTCAATTATCGCCTCAATTGTCGCTTCCGCTATTATTGCCTCTATTATTGCTGTTCAATATTTAATCTTGTGTAACTTCTCAGTTTCGCATCATTTGAACAACTTTGCAAAGTGTTTCACGTAACTAATGTATTAATTCTTTATTGCACGAAAATATTCGATTCTCGACTACAATTTGCATTTTATAGAATTGCAATAAATCTTGCGCTTGGCAAATTATTTTTACATCCAGATTCAACTCTTTGATAATTATACATATTAATCATTTGGATATTAATTATCCGGGTTAATTATCTACGCGCACAGATTCAGTTCAAAATAATATTCTCTTCAATTCAAACAGATCTCGCGTTGCTTACCTGCCAACGGAGAGTGGTTTGAGTCCCGGACTGACGGCTCAGCAGACCCTGAACTTCTACATGTTGCTAAGAGGCGGCCGCAACACCACCGCGCTGGAAGCCGAGGCCGTTCTGCAGGAGCTAGGCCTGGAGGCAACCAAGCACTGCCTGGTGAACACCCTGACGACCTCCGAGGCCCGACGACTGGCCTTAGCTTGTCGACTGCTGCAAGACTCGCACGTCCTCGCTCTGGACAGGCCCACGCACGGTCTGGACATCTTCGACGCCTTCTTCCTGGTCGAATACCTGAGGCAGTGGGCCAGTCGTGGCCAGCGGCTCGTCATCCTCACCCTGCATCCGCCCACGTACGAGATCCTGACGATGGTCTCGAGGGTCACGCTCACCTCCGGCGGCAGGATCATGTATTCCGGGCTCAGGAGAGACATGCTGCCATATTTCGCCCTCGCCGAGTTTCCCTGTCCACCGTTCAAGAATCCGTCCGATTACTATCGTACGTAGTTAAAAATATTTATAATATATACAAGGTGTCCAGTAACTAACGGACCAATGATTAAGGACGGATTCTCTGGCCAATTTGGAGACGATTTTTCCTTAGCAAAAATGTTGAGAAGTCAATAATTTTCGAGTTATAAAAAGTCTAACATAATTACATTCTTCAGTTAATTTCAGGTAGAGTTTAGTATAATAAAATTTTAATTTGAGGCTTAGTTATAAAGATACATAATGACAAATATTGGAAAGTTGTAAAAAATGATGACCTTTTTCGACATTTTCGCTGAGGAAAAATCGTTCCCAAATTGACCAAAGAATCCATTTGTGATCGTTGGTCCGTTAGTTACCGGACACCCTGTATATATTATTAAATAATAATATTAAAAATAAAGTTAATAAATATATAGAGACGTACAAATAATGTTATATCGCTCTTCTTCCAGTTGATTTGGTGACGTTGGACGACTTATCGGCGGAAGCAATGCTGGAGTCCTCGCAGAGGATAGATCATCTCGCGGAATTGGCCAGGTCGAGGTTACCTCCTCTCAGCGATCCCGGTCCACCCGGCGCACTTCCGCCCTCGAGATCCGGTCCCAATATATTCCTGCAGATTTACGCGCTATTATTGCGAACGCTCATCTACAGTCAACCGTGGACGTTGACGCGACTGCTGCGAAAAATCATCATCTCCGCGTCGCTCAGTATTCTACTCGGTGCAATATTCTGGGATGTTGCTGGCGAGTCAAATTTACATCTGAGAGACAGAATAGGCTATCATTACGCTAGCTTTGGCATCTTCTTCTGGCCCCTGAGCCTTCTGGCCATGTGCGACGTAGCCAACACCAGGCCGAACATAGAGAGAGACATCAGGGATGGGTTGTACAACAGATTTATTTACATCCTCGTAGAGGTAAGTTTAATGTGTATGTATAGAGTGTCCCACAGAAAATTGTTGAAACTAATCAGCTGTCATTTTTTAATGCATGCAGTTATTGAGAAAACAAAAATTGTGTTGGAAAAAGAAAAGTCTACAGTTTTTAATGGATATAAATACAATGTTTGTATACTAGTTTATATTATTGATAAAAAGTGCTAATAATCACATAAATAATTTAATTTATGAATTAATTAATTTGTATTAATAATATATTATTTAAAGATTCACATTTTTTAACAGCTGATTTCTGTCAAAAAATTAATGGAGTTCAATTTTTATTAATTTTTTTAATATCAATCTTTTTAATATAAAAGTGAAGAACGGCGCGTGCCTGTGTTGTTCTGTGAGTATTAAAAACTGCAGGTTTTCCTCTTTACAACACAATTTTTGTTTTCTCAATAACTGCATGCATTAAAAAATGACAGCTGATTAATTTCAGTAATTTCCTATGGGAACCCTGTAAAAATTGGAAAATCTGATATCAATTTGCGATATAAAATAATTAGATAATAAACCAGAGTTGGATAAGTTAACGATTTTTTAAAACTAAGTTAAGTTAAAGTTATAGTTGCTTATAAAATTAATATAGTTAAGGTGAAAATGATATGAACAAAAAAATTAACTCATTGTCAGTTAAAGTTAAGTTAAAATTAAATTAGAATTTTGTTTGTTAATTCTTTTAAAATTTATAATAACAAAAAAAATTTTGATTTTTATATAGAAATATATTTTCTGGTAATCACAATTAATGTCAAATAAACATAAAACAATGGCATGCAGAGATAAAAAAATTCAAACTAAGTTAAAAGTTATTAACTTTTTTAACTTTTAACTAATTAATTATAATTACCCAACCCGGGAATAAACACACGTATAAATGTGTAATTTTTAAAGATATCAATCCAGAAAGCCAAGAATATATAGATTTCTCGAATCCATCATTAGGTCTAAAATTTTTCCAACAACATAAGCTTCGAGGAATAACATCGCCTCTTATTCTCAGCTCATCTGCAGCGTCTCGTCCTGGTGCGTGATTTACCTGATATACCTGGCGCCGGCGTACGCCATGTCCGGGCTGCACCTGGCTCCGGATGAGAACCTGACGTCACTGTGGCACTATCTCGCCATCGGTCTGTTGTACCTGATGCTGCAGCACCTCGGCTGCACCTTCTTCGCGCACGTCTGCGAATCCACGTACACGGCGGCTCTGCTCGCCGGTCTGATAGTGGGCGAGATGAGTCTGGCCGGCGGAGTGACCCTGCATCTGGACAATCTTCCGTCGTGGTACCAGCGGATCAGCGCGATGCAGTGGTCCCTGTCGCTCCTGCTGCCGCGGCTGTACAGAAGCGAAAGCATGAACAAACTGGCGAACTGCAGGCCCAAGCAGATCCAGCGGCAGGACATTATCATCCAGGCGGCCTGCGAGCCGCCCGATGGCGCCTTGGCTCTTCGCGAGGTCGGCCTCGACAAGCTGAACATACGCAGCGAATTGTGGCTGGGCTCCGGCGTGGCAATCGTGGCCTCTCTCATCATTCTGGGCTTCCTGTGCGTCAAATACGCGACGCCGAAGAGGCCCAGAAGCGCTCCGAACAAACCCTGACTCTCCGCTACGCGAGAATCCACGTGGCAAACTGACATCGCGAAACGTCAAAATGACATATGCTTGCTACCCGAGAAGACATTCAATTCGCGAGTTGATCTAAATAAGCGGACTTTTAATCTTCGTCTCGTGAAGCTGTTCTCGTCAGTCATTTGGAAAATATAATGGATTCTAGAAAAATCTCTTCTCTTGAAGATCGAAGATGTCAGACGATGATTTCTTTGGGTTACGACGAACGAAACGTCTTAAATTTAATTCTCTCTCTGAGACAGCCTTTCAATTCAGTGTGCCAAATGGCTAAAATAAATAATATTTCTGCGAAAACTGAGATTTTTGA
The DNA here is from genome assembly GCF_048542155.1 of Nylanderia fulva. NCBI lineage: Eukaryota > Metazoa > Arthropoda > Insecta > Hymenoptera > Formicidae > Nylanderia > Nylanderia fulva. The sequence goes on along the minus strand of NW_028190379.1, from coordinate 1,058,963 downwards.
GATGTTTCTTTATTTTTTGTATATACTGAAAAAATTTATTGAATTCAAATAAATATTTATTTCAATGCTGCCATATAAATCATTTATTTGAAATTAATAAATATATGTATTTGATATAAGAAAATTCTTTTCGAAACAGATAAATATTTATTTGTTTCAAATAAATTATTTATAAGCAGTATTTAAATATTTATTAATTTAATAATTTTTTTCAATAGAAATTCCGAAGGATTAAAAACAGAATTTATCACGTTAATTTTTTTGTATAATAGGAGATATTTAAAATCCCAATAAATCGGTAATACCAATTAAATGTCATCTGGATTTCCTATTTATCAAATTTTAAAGCAGAATTAAAATAATAAATAATGCTTCTCCTCTCTCTCTTTCTCGATAGAATTTATATACTTTGCGTTAATAAGGTTCTTCAATGTCTACCCCATTGCGATTCTTTAAAGAAATAAACTTTAGGGACTCGCAGAGTAGACTCGCGGGCGATATATAAAGTACAAAACTTATAATGAGACTACTTTATCCCGTAAAAGAAGCTCGCCGTTTATACACAATAAATATAAATAGACGCTTAATACTTTGTATATTGTCTTAATCGTATTGTTGTAATCGTATTAAATAAATATTCGCATAAAATGAATAATTTTGCCTATTTATCTTCTATTCTTTTATTCCATATATGTTTTAAAATTTAATTACGTATCATATATTGTACTACGAATTTAAATCAGCAAGATTTGCAGTGATAATATTTTATTTTAACGCAAATATTATTTATTTACATAATACCAAACAATTTATTTTGAGCCTTATATTATAATCTCATATAATATTCCTTTTCAAAATAAAAATTTTTGAAATGTCATAGAATCCATTCTTTAAAAAAGGCATGTTAACTGAGTGAATTTAATTTTAATCAAAGTATTGGTTATAATTTTATTTTTAATATGTCAAAAAATTTTATACATTTCTAAATTACAAATATAAAAACATAATATAATTTTATTTTCCTAAAAATAACAGTCAATCATTTTCCGAACAATGTAACATAAGCAAAAAATAAACTCACATTGCATTGAGCCGATTATCTAACTCTAAAGGAAGATTATATGTAAAGTATGAAAAAGATTTGCTTTATTTTTTTTTCGATTTCAATTAGCTGAATTTTTGTTAGAATTTACAAAATTTCGGCAAAATATATATAAAATCAATACTCTGCAGGGAATTTCGCTACCAGCGGATAGTGGTTCAACAATAGATAACAGATTTACTTCAAGTTAGCAAGTCTCCATTCGTAGGCTCCATCTGGAGATTGTTGCAGCCGATACCGAAGATATCTGTCATATGATATTATTAATTTTTATCGGAACGTGAGATATTGATAAGGAGATCGCTTATGTTGGAAGGAAAAAGAACAGCGATTTAATGAACCTCTTAAAAATAGGATGGTTCATCGGAGCGAAATTGAATGTTAGAATGAGAAACCTTTTACGGGATTCAAATCATGCATGCGACGACCGGAAGTCCATTTTCTCATTTCCACCACATCTATTGTTTTGAGATCGATAAAGTGCCCTTCGTAGGTGCCGTACCACGCAAATCAAGTTATAAAGGGCCTGCGTCTAATAAACGTGCTTTAGACATTTATTAGAAATCGATACCGCGTCGTGCAAATTTAACCCGCGAATGACGCATGTTAAGAAATGCGAAGTGCGATTAAAAATAAGAACGACTCTCGCTTCTTTGTCTCGATATATCGCTGCATTGTCGAGGCGCGATCCACGCGCATTATTTTATATTTAAAACATTCTAAGAAACGCACACGCGTTACTGTTTAACTCGCAAAGAGATAATTGACTCGCTCAAATGGAATAAATGTATATTGTCACTCAAGAAGAAGCATGAATAGTCATTATCGTTGTCTCAGTTATAAATATAGCAGTAAATTAGCGAGACTCACTGAAATAATTAACGAAAAATAATAGGAGTTATTTCAATCAGTGATATTTTAAAATGTGTCTTATATTACAATATATTAAATTTAAAATTAATTTATAGTAATATATTTTATTATAGAGAAGTATTTGAGTTTCACCAAAAATCTTGGTCATTTTTTTCTGAATTTATCATATCATCTTAAGAATAAAAAAATTAATTCTGAATTTGAATATTAATTATATATATACGTGTTTCAATTCAGATATGACAAAAAATGTACAAGGCACATTTTGCAAATATATATATAACGTAATAGGTATAAGATGTTTCATAAATAATTAGCGATCAAATTATACAGAAGACTCGTATCTTTCAGTAAATACGTATAATTTTTCGGTAGGCGAAATATATGATTATTTATATAAAATATTATAATTAGAAATAAATCTAATAATTAAAATAATAAATATAAAAAATAGAAAGATAAGAAAATAAATAAATATAGAAAATATATAAATATAATATATATAGAGAAACATAGAGAACATAGAAATATAAAAAATAAATAAATATTTAAAAAATAATTTTTATCACATCATCTTAAGAGTAAAAAAATCTGAATTTTAATATTAATTATACCTATTTCATTTAAGATATAAAAAAATTTACAAGACACATTTTGCAAATGTATATGATTTTTCAGTGACATCTCATGCTACAATCAATAAGATATAAGATATGAGATATAAGAAGGAGTAAAGTGTAACTGTTTTCATTGAGGATTAATAAAATATTCACGGGTGTTCGATGAAATCCGGTATCCCTTTAATCGGTGACATTTTCAGTGATTCGGTTTAAGAAAAATACGTGTTTTAATTCGAATCCATTGTCGGCGTTTATAAGCGCGACCGCTCGATTCGAAATTTTATTCGACTAATAATAGCCAATAAATCAAGACGATGATGTTTAAATATTGCTTGACCGCTGCTATTATTTTGACCGCGTCGAGTATATATAATCGATCGTTCATCGCGATCGACCTTTGCGAATCTCTCTCTAGTTATACAGTCACAGAAATGGCGTGTCACGAGTGTCACAATTATAATTCGCTTTTACGTAAGCTTTTTATACTTTCATCGAGTTTGCAATTATATAATTACGCCAATTAGCGCCGTTCGTCGAACTTGCGCCTCGCCGAGCGAGATCGCTTATCGCTGATGTCGCCCGATAACGAATGATCGTGCGACCAGATACTGTGGATAAAAATCATTAAGAACGGGAGAATTCCATTCACCCGTTGATTCATGCGTGTCTTTTATCTCTCACATGACGGTCGAGATTACGGATTTATACGTATATTTATATTTCGAGGAAATAGATATATTTATCTGTCATCGTACTTTTCATCTTCTGAATCACTCTGCAAAGTAGAATTTCATCGAACATTCCATTCGTTGGATATTTATAAATGTATTCATTATCTTATGTACGGTGAAATTTTCGATGGAATTTTGATAATTAGAGCGAAAATTACATTAAATGTTATTTTTACGAGATTTTCAATATCTTCACTGATAATTTATATGTATTCAATACCAATTTATTAAATATAACTAGGCTCCCTTTTTTCTATCTTTTTTCCCTTATTTTTGTGTGCATAAATGCGAAAAATTACATATCTCTATCTAACATAATAAAAAGTTAATGAGAGGTTTATTAAATAAAAAAAAATAATAATTTAAATTTCAGAAATAGTCTAAAGCTTCTCTCTTTTACAATATTTGCGTGGATTAAATTTTTTGCTCTTCTATAAACGAATACGGACGGCAAGATTACACTTGGGAAATATCACCGGTAAATGTCAGTGATACTGTAAAGAGAGGAAATTAGTACGATTTTCGAGCTAACATTTAAACTTGGAATTTTTTATTATTCAAATAATGCATGCTTTTGCGAGATAGTTTGACTTGTCCGCGGAGAAAAACATTTGAATTTTTTCAACCGAGGTTTATGTATATATTGTAATATCCATGTTTTTTTCGACAAATACACCCATACAAATTCGTTCGTTTTATAATTCATGGGATAGTAAAAAAAATCAATCCATACAGAGTTGATTAAATTCTAAGCGATCGAGTTTCTAACAAAAGCGTAATTCGAATTGACATTCGAGCGTTTTGCTTGCGAAAGGTCCAACGGACCTGCGTTTATGCTCTATTAGGGAAATTCGGTATTTTGTAACATTACGAGATACATTAGGTCGCGTGTCAATCCCGTAAAAGGGATTCTATCTGCGCGAATATCGGAATTCAGAGCGTGGACATCGAGTCTAAATAAAGCGAAGCTATCGAGTACGATCAATCGAGTCTCGTTTGCAATGAGAGAACTAGCTGTAATAGGTACAAGATGCTTCATAAGTAACTAGCGACCAATTACCCATACAGCACAAAATATTATGAATAATTTCAAAAAATATTTCTAAATATTTTTATAAAATATTGCATAAAACCATTTCAAAATATGGTTTTAGGAATATTTGAAAATAATTTAAAATTTTTTGTGATAACATTTTTTAGAATATTTTAAAAAACTTTTAAAAATGTTCTTCTTTATCGCTCAGATTTTCTTAAATATTTGATACATATTTTTAAAATATTAGTTATTTAAATCTATATTCAAAAATATTTTTTAAACATGAAAAAGCGGACATAGAAACATTTTAAAAATATTTTTTTTATAAATTATTTTATCTTTTAAGAAATATTTTTAAAAGATTTTAAAAATATTTTGTGCTGTATGGGTATATACAAATGTATGATTATTTATAAAATATGGTATAATAATTAGAAATAAATCCAATAATTAAAATGATAAAAAATAATAAACGAAAAGTAGAAAATAAATATCAAAAATATAGAAAATAATATATAGAGAAACATACAGAAGATATAGAAATATGGAAAATAAATAAATAAATAGGTAAAAAATAATTTTAAAAAATTAAAATAAAAAATATATTATATTTTATACATAGAAAAAATTTTCTCTTAGAATTTAAATCCTGAAAATCATAGTTAATCGACAATATAAGGAAACAATTTCATAAGAATTTCTCTAATTAATATTTACAACAATGAAAAATATTAATATCTATACCGCAAAAAGATATAAAATATGTTCGATTAATTTTATTATGTACATATTAATATTTTTTATTGTGGTAAATATTAATCAATATAATATAGTATTGGAAGAATTTTATAAGAGTTTCTCTGATTAATATTTACCACAATGAAAAATATTAATATCTACCGCAGTAAGATATAAAATATTTTTTAATTAATATAATGATGTACATATTAACATTTTTTATTGCGGTAAATATTAATCATAGAGAAACTCTTATAAAATTCTTCGAATAAAGTATTACACATATAAAATTCCTCGAATACTATATATATGTGTGGATTTTCAGGGTAAATTCTAAGAGGAAATTCTCTCCATGTAGAAAATATAGAAAATAATTATATAAAGAGAAATATATAGAGAATATAGAAAAATAGAAAATAAATAAATAAAAAAATAGATGAAGAACAATTTAAAAAAATAAAAAATGTACACTGAAAAAAATATGAGCGATTTAAACGCAATTTTACAAAGTGGATTCAGAAGGAGAGTCTCTCTCTCTTGTGAAACATCCGGTACATTAGCTGATTTCTCAATGAATCGACCTTTGTACGAGCGGACCACAAGAAACTCGTTCATCGCGTGCCCGTGGAATTATTACGATATACGACGGAAATTGAGGATCCCGCCGCGTTTGTATAATATATAACGCTCGCTCTCTCGAAGAGAGTCACTATATACCATATATACCGGCGATTTACGTAATTAGCCGAGAGAGCGAGAGCTTTTCCAGGAATTATCGTCATGCCGTCGTGCGCGGCCTACGTTGCGTCGGGGACTTAATTATTTTCATCAAGGGAAGCAGCCGTTTGCAACGGTAATTGGCAATTTATGCCGGCTTAACATACGCTTACGCGCCCAAGCTCCAGTAATCAAAGGGTCGGCCCTCGGTGACACGTGTTTCTATTCTGCGGCGCATTGCGCGCGCGTTTTTCTTGACGTTTCGTAGCTGCACGAACGAACAGATTAAACGATTATCAACGCAACGACGTTGTGGTTCGGAGACTCTATTTTTTTTTCCCCTCCCGGAAACTCGGAGAATATTGTTCTCGAAGTCGAGAAGAGAGATATCAAATTGAGATTAATTTTTTTCTCTTGGAAAAGAGATATAAATTTCATTTTAATTAGCATTGAATGAATTGAATTAACGAGGAAATAGAAAGCGGACTTCTCTACGAGGCAAAAATGTACGCATGAAGTAATATTTAATGAATACTAATTTAACAGTAAATATTGTAATTATGGAGTCGCAACAAGTATGAATAGAAAAAAGGTGTAATTACAGAGAAAAATTAAAAATACGTATGTATTTTACATTAAATAAATATGTATATATCAGGGTTGGGGAAGTTAATGATTTTTTTAAACTAAATTAAGTTAACTAATCCAAAGTTAATTTTTATAAACATTATTTACATTAAATTAGAATTTTGTTTGTTAATTCTTTTAAAATTTATAATAAAAAAATTTTAATTTTTGTATTTTAGTAATTACAATTAATGACAAATGAACATAAAAATTAATAACACTTTAATTTAAAAACAATACGTTTATGACTTATAAAAAAACAATATAATAGCAAATCACGCAGAGATAAAAAATTTAACTTGGGAAAAAAGTTAACTAATTAAACTTAAAAAATAATATATTTTAAATTAACTAAGCTAAGGTAAAAGTTATTAACTTTTTAACTTTTTTTACACATTTAACTAATTAACTAGTTAATATCAAATCCTGATATACATACATATATTTTGTATTATAATTATAATAAATAAAATTAAAATAATCTCTGTTTCTTTCTCTCTCTATTTTATTATAAAATTATAACTCCAATATATTATTCTTACATTGCTAATTGGCAGAGCTAAGTTGAAAAAATCTTGGATTAAAGAAAGACGAGATAAATGAGAGGAAAAAATTACGCATTGAGACAGAGAAAAGAAGAAGAAGAGATGAGCAACGTGTGAATCACTGTACTTATATCGCGTCAATGCACTATTGTGTTATAATACGACGAAGAGCACGATCCGCACAAGACTTTCATGTGATAACCGTTCGTTATACAAGCAGCAAGTGAAACCGCGTTATTTCCGGTTGCCCGATTCATCCTACGCGCGGCTATTGAAATTCCCTGATGCTCGTACCGTGGAATCGATATTGCTCGACAAACAATATCAGATTTATGATACGTTAGCCTTGTCAGGTAAATATTGCAAAAAAATAAATCACTGAAAAAACGAGGATGAGCGACAAACATAGAGACAAAGAACGCGAGAGCTTATACGAACTTCCGATACCTGTCAATTCTTACAACTATTTTCAACAAGAAATGAAAATGAAAATTTTAATTAAAAAGAGTATCAACGCGAATAATTTCGATTTATAAATTTAAGATTTTCATTTACTCTTGCTTCTGGGAGGGAAATATAAATTATATATAGTAATTAATTGGTGCGCTTAAATAAAGCTTGCAAGTATATGCGGCTTTATTCAATTAATTAGAAAACGTGTACTTCTTTAAGAAACGGTACTTCTTTTAATTATTTTATCATCAGCAATCTTCTTATAAATATAGCATCTACGGTATTCCGCAATGTTCTTTTCTTCATAAAAATATTTTCTCTCGTAAGAAAACATTATTCTTCATATATGTCGTGTTTTAAAATAATGTTCTGACGTCTAGCCTTTAACTATTGCAAATCGTTTCGTTCTATATAATTGCGTTTTTCAATAGAAAAACATTTTTAAAAATATAATATTTCTATAGTCTTTTTTTAAGCCAGATTTAATAGTTGATGCAAATTTCATTTATATGCTTTTTAAGTACTTTAAATGCTGCAGCATTTGCATGTAAATTATTAATCTATTTGTATTTTCACTCATTTTATATGAATCTAATAATAATAATAATTTGTTAATTATTACGTATGTGTGTGTGTTTGAATAAAAATAAAATAAACTTTAGAAATATTGCGTTCATAGCTTTATTTTAAATTGGCTCAAATCTTACGTACGTACCGTTCTGTATAATTATTTTTGTTATAACAAAAAGAGAAGAACATTTTTTGCAACAGCTATGCCAACGTAAACAACATCTCTTTTGTCAATAAATTTTAAGTTTAATTATATATAATTCCCGAAAGTAGATTCGATTTATTTACGGATTATCGGACACACTAAAAATATCCTTTTTTTCATTTATTAATATTATGAGATCAGTTGTTGGGTCAGTATAAAGAAAATATTTACTTAAAATACACAATCAAAACTATTAATTAAAATAACATATAAATTAATTAAAATAAAAAATAAAAAAATAATAACATTTGAAGTTTTCAAATTTAATATAAGAGTTTTAACAAGGCTCTGTAATATAAATATAAATTTAACGTATAAGACGGGCAACAAGAGCCAAATCGCGGATGACAATGCGTTATCCTAACGAAACTAAATAATTTTTCGTTAGAATTAAATACCGGTGCACAAGGCACCAAATTTTTACTTGGACACGGCCAAGATTTTAAATATGAAATAATCTCATATTTTGAGATTTAATTTCAATACCCCTTTTAACCCCCCTACGGAAAATAAATAAATGAATGCAAGAGAAAAATATAGATCCGAAAATCGCTGAATCGGGAATCGAACCCGAGACCTTTCGCTTGCCGGGCGACTGCTCTTCCAGCTGTGCAAGCGAAAGGTCTCGGGTTCGATTCCCGATTCAGCGATTTTCGGATCTATATTTTTCTCTTGCATTCATTTATTTATTTTCCGTAGGGGGGTTAAAAGGGGTATTGAAATTAAATCTCAAAATATGAGATTATTTCATATTTAAAATCTTGGCCGTGTCCAAGTAAAAATTTGGTGCCTTGTGCACCGGTATTTAATTCTAACGAAAAATTATTTAGTTTCGTTAGGATAACGCATTGTCATCCGCGATTTGGCTCTTGTTGCCCGTCTTATACGTTAAATTTATATTTTCAAATTTAATTATTTCAAATGTTTTTACACACATATCATGTATTATTTTAAATGTTATTATTACGATTTAAAAAAAATTAATTAGAACAGAAATAAAACAAATATTTGTCTGAAATATTTATTTGTGATTTATATGTATTTCAATCAAATATTTCAAGACTTTTAATAAATTGTAACAAAGTATTAATGAATTATTAATAAGTAACTAATTAATTCATATTAAAAACACATTATTGTAAAATAAGAAATAATGTACCTAAATAATTTTTTCTCTTTCATTAATTTTTTATTTCATATATATTTTGCTACGTGTTATATGTTCTATGTAGAAATTTCTAATTATATAAAACAATGTTTATAAACAACTAATCATTTTTTCGCGATGCCATCACGATTTTATATTTTCGTTTCTGAGACAGGATTTTTCCCGGGAAAAGACATGGCCTTGACCGATATTTCATAGAAAGAGAGAGAGAGAGAGAACGTATTTTATTTTATCAAATTATCGCACAGCCTCTACGTCGGAAATGTCGAGAGATTTAGGTCTCTGCAATAAGCTAAATAAAACGAATAGAATAAGAGTTCTTTATGACCATCCACATCAATTAATCACGAAGGATCAATCGGAACCAACCGCAGTTACGTAATTAATTAAACGATCGTAACGAAATATAATTTATTAAATGCTAAATGAGTATATGTTATATATACCTAAAAAAATTTAACTGTAAATCAAAATTATTTATCGTTATTAAAAACCTATTAAAATAATTTTCAACAATTTTAATATTTTTTAATAATTCGACTGCTTTATAATATTTGTACAAGTGCTGAAAAAAAGTTGTTAACTTGATTGAACCTTTCAACTAAATATTATTTTATTAATTGAACATAAAAAATATTTAAATAAATAAATATATATATATATATTAGTATATTAATATTCAACTAACAAAATAGTGATTTAATCAAGTTAATAAATTTTTTTTTCCAGTGTCACTTAAAATTATAATAGCAAAGTAATAAAGTATAAAAGCTCCAAATATTTGTTATATTTCCTTAGATTCCTATTTTTTTCTATACATATTAATGATGATGTGCATTTCAAAATACGTCAAGAATTGCGCACCAAGAGTCACATGTGATTCCGCTTTACGCGGACTTGCGAGAGTGTCGCGTTCCACGAAGTGGAGTAAAAACTTTTTCATTTGCAACTTGCAAACTCGTTTGTAAACCGAGATACATTGCTCCGCACTCGAATTGCAGCAAGTACAGCAGGCGTTGTAACCGGATAAATTGATGTTGAGGGGCCAACTTAGCAGGCAACACCACCAAACCAACAAACACACACACACATATACGTACACATTATCTATATCGACCCTACTTTTTCCATTAACGCCGATTCGACACGATTCTGCCTTCCCAAGATCCAGGAGGGGAAGCTATTGTATATGGAAAGAATAATAAGATCCTAGGACGAGGTCCTCGCGTGGGCGAGAGAAGAGTATTTCTTCAGCTTTCTCCCTTCTTTCTGCCTTCATTGATTACTTTTATACTTTGGCGGCCCACTACCTATCGTAACGTAAATCTTGGTGCTACGCTCGACGAAACGTCAGCTTATTCTCTATACAGGGTGTCTGACATAAGGTATCACACCGGAAATATACAAGTGGATCTTGTTATTTGGAGACAATTTTTCCTCAGCAAAAAGGTTTAGTTAAAAAGATACACAGTGGCAAAAAATGATTTTCGTCTTCCTCGACATTTTTGCTAAGGAAAAATCGTCTCCAAGTAACGAGATCAACTTGTATGTTTTCGGTGTGACACTTTATGTCAGACACCCTGTATACATATACTCTATATTTTTGCCAACCTTTTATTAAAGGAGCAATCAATTATTACCGCCTTTTACTATATTGATTGTTTTAATTTAAGGTTTAGTTATAAAGATACACAGTGGCAAAAAATGATTTTCCTCGACATTTTTGCTAAGGAAAAATCGTCTCCAAGTAACGAGATCAACTTGTATGTTTTCGGTGTGACACTTTATGTCAGACACCCTGTATACATATACTCTATATTTTTGCCAACCCTTTATTAAAGGAGCGATCAACTATTATCGCCTTTTATACATATATATATATATATATATATATATATATATATATATCTACTGCGAATGTAAATCAGAAAGGAAGTCTCAGAAAAAAGAATAGCATTTCGTGAACAATCGTCGACCTTGCGAACCGAGCATTAAGTGGGCTTATTTGGCCCTTAATACAATGCAATGGCCAGAGTCTCCCTCTCCTTCTGTTTTTATTATTACCTGTAACGTGGCCCAGATTTTCTCACGCCCGGCATTTATTTTCACAGGACACCCTGCGGAAGGGTCGAAAGCGTGGCGAACCTTCTCGGAACTTTTTGCCCGTACTTGCTTTATGCTTACTTGTGCTCATATGTGTTCCGAGAAGTCCTCGTGTCGTGTTTTTTCACAGTCGACAACGGATATGCTTTTATATTATGCAATATGCGTTCTCATTTTGAGTCGCATTTTTTTATCCTGTCATTAATGAGTCGAAATTATCCGGAACGTCAGAAAATACAAAAGTAAATACACGGAGAGAATTTTTTTCTGGGAATTTATTTGATAATCGTGAGAATTTTTTGTAAGAGTTTTTCTGATTAAATATTTATCACGATGAAAAATATTAATATGTACAAATAATAAGATTAATAAAATTAATCAAACACATTTGATATGTTATTGTGGTAGATATTAATATTTTTTATTGTGATAAATATTAATCAGAGAAATTTTTATAACATTTTTGTCATTCTATATATTTGTCTCACGATTATCATAATTTTTAGGATAGATTCTAAGAATAAATTCTCTGTATTATATACTATACGTAGAAAAAAATCTTATTCCGAAAATGACTTTTTATATCGACACACTATAATACGTATAAAAAAAATGATTTCCGCTTCGCAGCCAATAGGAACAATAGCAGAAAGGAGATGTAATGAAACATCTTCATACAGCTGCATTAATATTGCTGAATGCTTCCTGTATTTTCATAAAAGGAAGGATTCTAGAGTAACGTGCTTTCTAATTGCGATTTGTAATAATGAATAATGTGTGATTTTTTTCATGTTGACTATGGTAGAACATGAAATTTCCGGATAGAGAAAGCAGGAAACTACTATATAAGGTATTAAAAAAATCTAGAGAAGAAAGTAGCGAATGTTTATAAAAAGAATAATAATGTATGTGTATGTTTAGATTACGCTTTTAAATTTTAGAAAATTGCACATTTATATTTTCCAATAAAATAAATTGTAGATATATTCATAAAAGACCTTCAAAAATATCTATTTTAATTTTTTAATGGACTTGAGAGATAAAGAATCAGACGCTATGATAATACTGTGTCAGTTTCAAGGAAAATTAATTTTTCATTGAAATCAATTAGTTATACACAAGGCGCGAATTTTTCTTGGAACGATGCCATGTTAATTAAAATATATTTCAATTTAACATTTTAATAAATCTGTCTAAAGAAGGTTTATTTCTGTCCAGTGCACAGTTTTAGTGAAAAATTAATTTTCTTTTACACTGATACACAAACATTTGTATCTGGTTTTTTTTAGCTCGTTGAAATTTAAATATGTATTTCATATTGAGAGAGAGAGTCTTACTAAATAAAGTCTGTTGTTAAAAAATATTATCTTTTAACTTTTCATTGAAAATTAAATTTTATTAAATCTATAGTGTAATAATTTTTTAATTGCTAATAATTATTATACATAATTATTTAAATCAATTTTGATTGTCATTATTGTTGCAGTTGGTTAATGATTATTTATGATTATTAAATAAGCATTAATTATCAATTTACTTCTGCAATAATTACTCGGTATTTTTTAATTAGATAACATTTTACACAATTAATCCTATTGTTCCTTTTAAAAATTATTTTTCTCTCGAAAACTACGCAGTCAAAAATTCATTGTACATTTTTATTTTTATTTACGAGAATATACTTTGTCGTCAGTTATACGTCAGTACCACTATTTGTTCTGGATTGTAAATTGTATTTTTGCAAATAAAAATATGCAAGGTTTGCTTTATTTATTTGTTGCGTATCTCTGAGGAAAAAAGAGTGCTATGTTGGAATGAATTGAATTTTGATCGTCTCGCTGAACTTTTTAATAACTTTAACTCTATATACAGCTAAAATCAATCTTTAAACTCATTTCGCCTCTCCTCTACATCGATCGACAAAAAGTCGTCCGAGAAGAGTGAAATACTGGTGCACTGTGAAAAAAAACATAAAGAATTACATAAAAATATATAAAATTACACTTGTTATTTATGTAATTCTACAATATTTTTAAATGTAATTTTACACATTTTTATGTAATTTTACATACTTTTTTTTACAGTGTGTAAAAAATATGTAAAGAATTATATAAAAATATGTAAAATTACACTTGTTAATTATGTAATTTTTAATAATTTTTAAATGTAATTTTACACATTTTTATGTAATTTTACATACTTTTTTGCAATGTGGGCAGTTTTATGGCTATAGTCAGATAGCGAACGCGCACGGGAGAGTTTACGTCGTGGGTTGTGCGTGCCTTGAGGAATGTGGGCGCACCAGTTTCGAGAGTCATTGAGAACGAAAGAGAGAGAGATGGAAAGAAAGAAATAGGCGGGCGCCTCCATATACCTAAACCTTATGGTCATCCTCGAGAGCGTAGGAGACGATAAAAAAAAAAGGATTGTCCGGATCCACCTACGACTCTGAATGTTTTATCATCTGGGTGGACAAGTAGCGGCCTGATTGCTCTGGTGATTGACCATCACTCCAATTAAGGCTGGATTTTTCAAATTGCCGAGATTATTTACGAACTTTGTCTCTCTGTTTTTTTTTTTTTTTTTTTTTTTTTTTTTTTTGAGATATTCATAAACGCCAAAAGCTGCGATCAATTACAATTATTATTGTGTGAATAATCGTTTATCTATATTCGGACATTTATTTCTATTTTTATATTTTTTATTAGGTACATATTATATTACTTTAGTCTCTGGAAATAAAAGATAAATTTATATTGTTTAATTACCTCATTTGAGCTATTTTATAAATTTTTTAAAAATAATTACTTTATTTATTTGTATATAATACAATACAATAATTTTTCTAAATTTCTTTTTATATATTCGCTTTCTTTCACTTTACACTTAATTTATAAGAGATATTTATATATTCTAGGCATAACTTATTCAAATATAGGTTAAAGCGTCTCGTTGATATTATTAATCTAATACTAGATTAATGTGCACGTAATTTGTATCTCCGATATATTTTCGTTTTCAATAATGAAGATATTGCAATTTATTATAAGCGCTGAAAAAAAGCAAAAATAAAAATGGATTTTAAAACGCGACTGTTACGCGAGGAATAATTATATACTTAATAAATTTTTATATTTTAATAAGCAAAAAAAGCATTCGCTTTATATATATTTTTAGAAACTACGTTATAAAGAACCAATTCTTTTTCTATATATTATTGTATAATCTCCTGCGTCAATGATCGTTCAACATTTTATCAATAAATGCAATAAAGCATTCTTCCTCTCTCTTTCTCTCGTGTATAAATATATGTAATTTAATATTCTATATTTATTTTGCCATAGGGCGTATCAAACGAACCGTTTCGCATGATATTATCGGAAATAAAAAGGGAATATTGATAGAGCGGGATAAAAAAGTACGTGATTCAGAAATTTCGCGATAATTAATCGTTCGTATATATTTGGTCTAAAATAGCTGTAAAATTAGGATTTCCGCAATTACTGGCGAAAAATCGAATATTGATGATTTCGAGCTCGTCATCGATATATTTGCACAACGACAGACGGAATGCGGACCATTCATTAACGTGAAGATTATATATATACTTTTCTGATTACCTTTTCTGTTATCAGCTGACAACAGGAAGCAGTTAGTCATGACTGTGTGCTGACGAATCGCAACAAACGCGATGACGTCACGGCATTGAAAATTAAAAGAAAAACTTGTGCATTTGTCATCAAACGTCTGTCCCGCAAATTATACCTCATTTTGCACAAAAACGCTGATATAAATCGCGAGTAAGAAATGTTATAAAAACAAGCTTTTTATGTATAATAATCAGTGTTGCTCTTAGATAATTTTAAAATTAGCTAGATAAAGAAATAAAATGTAAATTCATCTTAGATAAGATAATTTTGTTTTAAATATATATATATATATATATATATATATCTAGATAACAGATAAAATTATATGGCAATTCATCTAGATAATTTTCTAGATAATTTTTAAGACTGCTTATGTAAACACAGTTAAATATATGTATTCATATTTTTTATTTATAAATTTTTATTGTTTTTATGTGCTATAATTCTAAATCAAAATTATTTGAAAATTATTTTCAATAATTTAGTAAAGATAAAAGTAACTTAATAGGCTAACAATCAAGCAAAAATTAGGTGTAAAGAAAAAGTTTTTATTTCACCTAATTTTTGCTCGATTGTTGACCTATTAAGTTACTTTTATTGATTTTGAATTTATGCGAGCCTATACTTTCTGAATATTTAGTAAAGATAATACCTTTTTTCGTCTAAGATGTAGATATAGATAATACATATTTTTATTATCTATATAAAGATAAGCCAAAGTTTCGTCTAGATATGATCATCAATATAATTTTATTTATAGATAACAGCAAACACCGATAATAATATCTTGTGTTACGTAGTTATTTTGATAGAATGTAAAATATCATTTAAAGCTTTATATACAGTCAAGAAAAAGCGTCAAAATAAAAAAAAAATATTTTATCCTGAATTAATAATAAAAAAAAACTTGATTTTCTAAAAAAAATGCAATCTATCGCAGGTCGATGACAGAATTATTATCTGCCTTTCCTTCAGACATACCAACAATATTATCTCTCTTTCTCCTCGATGCAAAATTCTTTTTTTAATTTTTGTTCAATTTATCTCTATTTTATTTTCGCATCCACACTTAAAATTATTCTCTTCGCGTATTTTTTTTTTTTTTTTTTTTCCGACGAAGAGATGGGAATCGAAGGTCCTTCGAGCCGCGTTATTCGTACCTGTATCCCTATAAGTGGCGCATACATAAAGGAGTCCTTTATAACGCGTTACGCGAGAGCCGGCGCTGCAAAGAAAGCTGCCGGATGCGGTGAGAGAGCGAGAGAGGCCTCATTATCTTATCTCGAACCATTTCCTGTCAACCTAGGGCCATCACTCTCGGTATGTAAGTGCTGGTGTTACGCACACTCATCCCCGGCACCCTCGCATAACGTATATGCATATGTATGCACCGGCAATGCAATACCAGAATGCACTCACGCGCACTCGCGTATGCAACTGTATAGGGCAGTGGGGCCGTTTCCGGTGCGTGTGCATTCGACGTCGCATCTGGTTTGGTTGCGAGCGCTGCTGTGAACCCGATAATCATTTTTCTCTCGACGATTCGCCAACGGTTGAATCAACGCGAATGTTTTTTTGGCGAATAATTCGGCATATTAATCATTTTATTTCTACGCTGAAAAAAAATTTGTCAGCCTTTGAACTAAATTATTATTTTGTTAATGTATTAAGATTTAAGTCAAATACGTTTTGTTAGATTTAATATTTATGTTATATTTAATTTAAATATTTTTACTTGTTAAATTCATAAAATATTATTTAGTTGACAGATTTAGTCAAGTTACAAGTTTTTTCGGTGTAAAAAGAGAAGAGACCAAAGAGAAAAATATATTTATATTTATATAAAGAGATATAATCTTTTTTCTTCCTCTAGAAAAATTTAATTTGAGAATGCCAAAAGTTAAAAATGGAATTATATAATTAATATATTCCGCATGTTTCATATAATCTTTTCTTTGGAAATTCTTAAATTATTAGAATAAATTTTTTTTTTTCAATAAATTATTTGAATAAAATATATCAGAGTAATTTTTATCTTCTAATTTATCGTTTCATTTAAGATTCACAGATAACGTTAATTTTAATTATTTATAATTAATTAGTTTAATTACAACTAGAGATGTCGGTAATGTATGATAATATTGTCAAATGAGTCTAAAATTATATGCACGAATGAAGAAAATAGTACTTATATATAATTGAAGTAAAAAATCAATATAATAATTATATAATTTCCACTAAAATAAGAAATTACGCTAGGATTTTCCTCGTAAAATAAATTTCATTTTCATGCACGGATTATATCGATCTACAACTCCTCGTAGCCCGGGTTAACGACCTTGTTTTCCACTACGGCAACTCATGAGCAAAAATAGATATCGCGAATCGCCATCGACGCGCCTCGTCTTTTTCCAGACTGTGTGCACGTTAAGAAAAAGAATTTAATTTCTATTCTAAACACGTGTAATTTTAAGTTGTAAAGCAAAACTAAAAATAGATCGAACTTATTTCTATAATAAAACCATTTTTGCGAAACTTGAAAAGGATAATTGCATCTTAATAAATTATATATAACTTGGCACAACGAAATTCGACAAAGCAACATATCCGCAGATAAAATAAAATTCATTAAAATGCTTTTTTATTAAGTGATAATTTTAGATAATTTATAAATTAATTGTTTGACAGTTGCGAAGAAGGAAGTGGCATAAATTCTCTTGTCTCTGATTCTTTACAGAGATGTTGATATTTAACAAAAAGATTTATCTCGCATGTTTCCCGATCTAGATGAACGAAAATATGCACATTCGCAGTTTTGGACACGTGGAAACTTTAGAACTCAGGCAGAAGTAATTGAAACGTTTCCTGCGGATGTTTCGCTTCCTCGAACAACTCTCTAGCTCCAAATGCAGATCTCATGGTCGCTAAAAGCTACGCAGGATTTCTATACATATTATTAAAAATTATTGACGATTGTTTCCCTCGAATAAAACAAAATGTTAATATATGTTTGGTAAAATTTTCTTCTATTTGCAAACTGTTAATATCTGACGCGCATAACAATGTTTTATGTAAAATTAATATAAATAATAGAATTTAAAAAAGAACTAAAACATTATTTGCTTAAAGATATTATTCACGTAAATAATAAATACATTAAAATATGTTATACAGAAATATTTTGTATATTTTATATAGATTTTTGAAAATCATCATGTTTGATGAAAAATTATATTGTATGTCTCGGTGTTGTAT
Source organism: Nylanderia fulva (assembly GCF_048542155.1). Taxonomy (NCBI): domain Eukaryota; kingdom Metazoa; phylum Arthropoda; class Insecta; order Hymenoptera; family Formicidae; genus Nylanderia; species Nylanderia fulva. Next base: position 1,040,570 of record NW_028190379.1, on the reverse strand, counting down.
TTTTTTATAATAATGTATTTATGAAAACTTATAAAATGGGTGTCTTTCTAGCAAAAATATATAATTGCAATGTATATAGATTAATAATAAATATCAAAGTACATCTCAGAGAATATTGCAATGCTTTACATTTATTATGACCGTGAATATCTGAAGGTTGAAAGAAAGAATGCTTTTGAGAACACTAGTAGAAATCTGAATAATTTGAAAATTGTGCACGTGTAAAATAGAAATATTTTTATACTAGTGTTTTCAAATAATACATAGTATTCTTTATTTCAATTTCTTCAGATATTCATAGTTGTAATAAATAGAAATATTAAAGCTGTGCAATTCTTAGATTGTATTTTGACATTTATTAATTTATATATATTATAATTATTTTTTGCTAGAAAGGTGATTTTAATAAGCTTTTATGAATACATTATTATAAAAAAATGCAACACTGAGATATTCAATGTAATTTTTTATCAAATATAGCGATCTGATTTTCAAAAATATATATAAAATACACAATTTCTATTATATCTTTCGAGAATAATATTTGTGCATTTTTTTCGAAAAAGCACCAAGTAAGCATTAAAAATGCTACATTGTATCTTTCTCACGACTTCAAGATAAAATTCCTATCTCCATATAGAGAGACTGCTTTTCTCTTCGAATTTACTTTGAAAATCATGGAAATCGTGGAATAATATGATATTGGAAGATTTTTATAAGAGTTTCTTTGATTAATATTTTTACCATAATAAAAAATATTAATATCTACCACATTAAAATGTAAAATATATTCGATTAATTTTATTATGTATACATATTAATATTTTTATTCCTTATTTTATTTCTTATTGTTCCACCATGTGTGATTACCATAATTTTCAGGGTAAATTTTAAGAGAAAATTCTTTATGCATGAATTAATTAATCTAAAAAAAAAATCTAATTTATACTTTAAAATATTCATCTCGTTAGATCACCGATAACTTTGCGAATGTGTTTTCAGTAAAAATCAGATTTCAATCTTACGATTCCTGTCTCATGCTCGAATGGCATGAATTATCTTAACGAGCGGTTTCTTTCCACTGAACAAAAACATGTTGCGGAGGGTCAGTTATCGCGCACGATTAAATGGCAGCGTTTGCGTACTGAGATCACGCGTTTAAAAATATACATATGCCATAAATTTGCGAGTGCATCCGGTTTTGTGGGGTGGGCGAATATATAAATATATAGATACAATATATATAAGTATTATAATATCTACGACAAAGTAACATAGAAAATATGTTCGATTAATTTTACTATGTATACATATTAATATTTTATATTGCGGTAAATATTAATCAGAGAAAAATAATTCTCATAACTCATAAAATTCTTCCAATAACATATTTTGTCCCACTATATAAATATATATATATATATATATATATATATTGTGTAACATATTTTGTCCCACAATATATATATATATATATATATATATATATATATATATATATATATATAGTGGGACAAAATATGTTATTGGAAGAATTTTATGAGTTATGAGAATTATTTTTCTCTGATTATATATATATATATATATATATATATATATATAATTCAGAGAAAAATAATTCTCATAACTCATAAAATTCTTCCAATAATATATTTTGTCCCACTATATATATATGCATTTTTGCTGCCTCGTTATTTTACGCTCATTATTATTTTGCGCTTGCTAGCGCATCGATATTCAATGATGAGGCGGAGAAGCCTCTTGGGTGTTGGTCAATAAAAGAAAAGCACACACGTCGTGGTGGTCGTCGCCGCCTTCGCCGCCCGCGATTCACAGAACGTAACGGTAGGTTGGGTCAACGGAAACGTCTGAATGGACTTACGCGAGTAGAAATACTACTATCTTACCTAGCGCGCGCGCGGATCTCTGCGTGAGAGAGACGCGTCGTAGACCAATAATTTCTCGGTGCATTACGTTTCCTCATGACGATGAATGAGAGAGAGAGAGAGAGAGAGAGAGAGAGAGAGAGAGAGAGAGAGAGAGAGAAACACAAGTGTGCGTCCGGGACATAAGCGATTCGTAATAAATTATAAAACCAGTCGTAGCTTCCACCCCTTGTCTGCTCTTGCGCGCGCTGTCAATATACTATGTGGTAATAAATAACGTCGAGACGAGAGAGACTTCTAAGAGCGTAAAACATTTTTTTATGTTAATCGATTAATGCGAGCCCGCAAATATTTTATGATTTTATATGGAAGCGAACACTCGGAAAAAAATTTGTTAACTTGACTAAATTAGATTTAATGTACGTGTTATATTTAATTTAAATATTTTTATATGCTCAATAATAAAATAATATTTAACATTAAGAGTATTATTCGGCTCTACAAAATAATATTTAGTTGAAAGGTTTTTTTCAGTGAAGAAATAAATTTTGTAACGATATAATAGACGAATATATATATATATATATACACAGTAAAAGACTCGTGAATTTTTATTACAACGAGACGGGTGTCGCGTCAAATTATTAAAAGTTAAAATCAGAAGAAATTAAATATGAAACATCTCTATCTCCAGCTAGACATGTCGAATGTGAATATTTTATCATATACATAAACGAAAAAAATCGCAATTGCTAAGTGACTTTTAAAAAAATTGCAATTCAATGAGAAGAAAAACGTCAGCCACGTAGTTTTCGAACAATATTTCAGTTATGAAATTGAAATGTAGGGAAATGTTATACTGTAAAAGCTCTATATTTTCGTGGAAAGTTGCGTTTTGCAAAATTGAAATAGGCAAATATGGAAATTGCAAACCGTGAGATAAATATATGTATACAAAGATTTAATAGAATAAAGAGATGTGCAAAGAGAGAGAAAAAAATAAAAAGTTTTTATTTTTTACATTTCTTTCATTGATGTCAAAAATAGCACATTAAGACTACTTGAAATCAAAGCATTGAAAATATCTGTTATTTCGTTATTATTTCTGAATAAAGCTAATTTAGAGGTATAATAGAAATAGGAAAAATGATTACAAATGTAGAGAGCGAATATGCGAGACACGTAAATAAATAAATAAATAAATATGCACGAATACTCTGAGCTTTTACTATATTGAAACATGACCTACGCATTTATTTTATCCCCCAGTCATGTGTGTTTTCAACAATTCATTATTTCTCGTATAGTTATTTTATCTCATCGTATTTGAACAATATCACGTTTCACTGTATATATATTTTTATTTTTTTTGTATTGTTATATACATATAACAGTGCACAAAAAGAGAATTTTCTCTTAGAATTTATCCGAAAAATTGTGATAATCATGGGACAATATGGTATTGAAAAAATTTTATAAAAAAAATCGAAGATATTAATAATTTGCCACAATGAGATATAAAATATGCTCGAGTAAAATTTATTATGTACATATTAAAATTTTTTATATTGTGGTAAAGATTAATCAGAGAAACTTATAAAATTCTTCCAATATAATATATATTTTGTCCCACGATTACCGCATGATTTTCAGAATAAATTCTAAATCAGAAAATTCTCTCCGTGTATACGAAATAAATTAATGACATTGTAAAAAAAGAATCATACTTTTAAATGCAATTAAAATAATATTTTATATTGTAAAATATTATTGTACATATAGTAACATTAATCGAACATATTTTATATGTTATTGTAGATATTAATACTTTTTATTGTGGTAAATATTAATCAGAGAAATTTTATAATATTCTTCCAATACCATATTATTATTCTGCACGATTACCATGATGTTCAGGATAAATTCTACACTGCAACAAAATTATTAAATTAATAAATATTTATTTCAATACTGCCTGATAAATAATTTATTTCAAACAAATAAATATTTATCGGTTTTAAAAAGGATTTTCCTATATCAAACAAATATTTTCCACATATCAAATCAATATATATTATTAGTCTCAAATAAATTATTTATAAGGCAGTATATTAAAATAAATACTTATTTGAATTCAATAAATTTTTTTTCAGTATAATAATAAGAGAGAAAATTCTTTCTTCGGCCTATATATATATATATATATATAGCATTCCCCACAATATATCGAACACAGTAAAAAAAATTGTGTTAAATTTAACACATTTCACATGTCCCAATTTATCCACTCTAATTTTAATGTTAATTTAACAGAAAACAATTATGTAATTAAATAACACACGTAATATGTGAAAAAATAACACAAAAAAATATAATATAAGCAAAAATTCGTACATTTTCATTTAAATGTGTTGTTTTAACACTTAAAAATAGTGAATATTAACTCAACAGACAAATGTCAAAATAACATAACGACAATATGTTATATTAACATAAGAGTATGTTAAAATTTTAACACAAAAATTTCTACACAAGATAATTTCAACAGAAATACGAAATGTTTTTTACCGTGAACGAATGTCGAAGCGTGAGAGAAAAATGCGAGGAGTGCGTACAAAACGCTCGTGAAATATTAATTGAGTAACGCACACTGCTCGCGAGTTTCACGACACATCTTCCGACGTGCATTACGAAATAATGGCCATGCCTGTTAAGTATGCGCGCACCTGTTAAGGTCATCGGCAGTCAGGCATTGCTTACGTCAATCTGCAGCGTCGTATACGCATTATCTGTCGTAACAGAGGCTTGCCTCCGCTTGTAACGCGACTTGCCTTTTCTGTTATGTGTAAGTTTATCTCGCGATTAAAGATGCGATTAAATTTTTTGTGACGTAAACGCGAGGAAGATGTGGGCAGTGTATTTTTGTACCCCATTTATACATAATTCACATTCTTATTACGTCACGCTGTATCCTTGCTATCGCATTCCTTATTACGGGCAATTTCACCTTTTCCCGTTTACGAAGATAGGATGTATGTATAAATAATAACTTGATTATACTCTAAATCTATTGTTGAATAATTGATATAAATAAAATTCTTATTTAGAGGTAGCATTCGAATAAGCAAGAATGATCGAAATGGTCCAATCAGTTTAATCTGACTTGCAAATTACATATGGCAGCGCGATGGTTTGTGGAGTAGATAGAAGAATTTATTATGTTTGTTTGAACAGAAAAGTTTCATTTTGATAGATTTAATCGCACAATAGAATATGACGTTAATTCTAGGAAAGGAATAATAATTTTTAGGAAAGTATAACTTCTTTAAATATATAAGCTATTATACTAATAATTCTCTTTTCTCTAAACTTTTAATTATTACAAGACCTTATTAAAGCATGCGAGTTATTTAAAAGTATATAAACAATTTTTCTTATATTTTTTTTTATATTTATTTCATTATCTTGTTCACGCAAGACTCGTTATTTTGTAATACGTAACGTCAATTTCCATCTACGTGATAAAACAATGTTAGCGTTTAATTATGCTGGAAGCGTCTGCATTTGCTATTTTACGATGATAATGAGAGAAAGCAGTAGATTCCATGGAAAATGAGCAAGAATTGGCTCGATTCGAACGTGCGACTGTTTGATTATATTACAGCATCGGGTTACGCGCGATTCCATTTTAAAATCAATGGTCTATTTTATTCTCAATTTAGCGTCGATATCTCATAAATTGACATAAATGATTAATTTAACTGCTGCTATCTTTTCGCGAATATATATCAGATTCGTTTCGAAATACATTGTTCACATAGATAAAAATATATTTCTGAAAATTATGATCTACAAAGTTAAAAAAATCTACTAATTTCCGAAAAAGTTGAAAATTGTGTGAGGTCTCTTTGTTCAGCGACAAAAATTTTAGAAAAAAAAATTGAAACACTCGACTCGTTAATATAAAATTTGACAATACAAATTATTACATATATTTTTCAGTGTGGGATTTTATTTTTACAAATGCCCTTCGTTGTTATAGAAAAAGTAGTCTATAAATATCTATTGACCTATTAGCGACTTCGAAATGTCATTTAAAACGGAAACGATTCTAGTGCACTGCCGTTTGAATTATATCCCGAGAATTTCGATCTTGCACGGATCGTTTGTTTTTCTCAAAAATTCTTCGCGGAGGAGAGTGACATTTTCGTCGGGCACAAAGAAAACCGGAGTGAAATCGGTATTGTTTTACACGAGATATGTTCATATATTATTATTTCGTTCGATTCGCAATTGCATAATAGCCGATCTCGATGTATATTCGCGTTAGCGACGCCCGCACGTTTTATTAGAGACTGTCAGGATTTGTATCAGAGTGCACAAAAAAAAGAGGAATGCTATTTTTCCCAGACCAGATGCCAGATGACGAGTACGTACAGATAACGAGTACTCTATTTTCGAAAAGGTCACGATTCAGGTATGATAGATCAGTTACGTCATAAGTGTAGGTCGCGAGGGCGTATTTGTATACAGGGTGTCCGGTAATTAACGGACCAACGATCACAAATGGATTTTTTGGTCAATTTAGGAACAATTTTTCCTCAGCGAAAATGTCGAAAAAGGTCATCATTTTTTACAACTTTCCAATATTTGTCATTATGTATCTTTATAACTAAGCCTCAAATTAAAATTTTATTATAGTAAACTCTACCTGAAATTAACTGAAGAATGTAATTATGTTAGACTTTTAACTCCAAAACGTTTAGTTTTCAAAAAACTCATTTTTTTCAATCGCTTATAACTCGAAAATTATTGACTTCTCAACATTTTTGCTAAAGAAAAATCGTCTCCAAATTGGCCAGAGAATCCACCCTTAATCATTGGTCCGTTAGTTACCGGACACCCTGTATATGTGTATATATATATATAAATATAATAGAAGAAAATACTTCGTTTTCTGTCGAGCTCCAAATCCGAGAAGAAAAATGTCTTCGACGGGACAATAGCAACTTAATCATGTGTTTGTAAATGATTCATAATTTAATCAGAATGACAGAGGAAAACCGCCGAGAGAACTCCGTGATAATTATATATCATTTTTATGTCCTATGTTTTTATTCCGTTATCTCGGAGAACTTCTAATATCTCCTTTCAAAGATAATTTTCTTCTTTTGTTTCTTTGTAATCTTCTGTTTAGAAGAAAAATTAATTGGCTAAAATACTAGCACTAAAGTCAGAGTTCTCTCTCTATCTCTATCTCTCTTGATATATAATTTACATCACGAAGATAATACGCGTAGGTGTTTCCTATGACGTAACCGCGCTGTTTAATAAAATTTGAGCGTCTCACTTCGTTTTAATACAAATTTTTAATTCTAAAAACTATACAAATCTCTCGTGCAGAGAGCGGGATTTTTTGGTCTCCCTCATCATGGTTCTCAGAATGTCTTATCGATGACGTGCAAAAGTTAAATCCGTATAACGCGCGTACATAAATAACAATTAATATTTTATAAATAACATAATTCATATATATTATATAAATAATATACTATATTAATATATTAACATATAATATATAATATATAATATTAATATTATATATAATATAATATATTATAAATATATATATATATATAATATAATATATTAACATATAATATATATAATATATAATATTAATATTAATATATAATATATAATATTAATATTATATATATAATATAAATAATATAATTATTAATATAATAATATTATACCACGTAAAATGATATAATCTCGAATGAATAACTATATGAAATAATTTCCCGGGAATCTCCGTCTTCGGACACATCTTTTGCGTGAATTTTGTATACGTTGCTCTGCGATCGCATTCGTTACTAATTCATCGCGCAAAACTATTTCGCTTTATATTATATAGCAATAGAGCCGCGAGATTCGCCCACGCGTCCGGTCTCTCTTTTGTTAATTTTTAATTGCGAATTCCGCAACAAGCAGTCCCGGCGTAAGCTACACGTGTGTATAGAGAATATATGCGAGGTAGCACGAAGCGAAGGACAATAATCGTGTCTCCGTGTCTCGCAATTAGCCGTGCTGCTCTCTGTTATTTCCATTTAGGATTCCTATTCCGCTTTCTCCCACGCATTTCATTGTGACGCATTCAATGTTGTTCTGGACATTTTCTGTTATACGGAGAGATCCGGGATGTCCGTATAACAACCTATCTATGTACAATTTGTGTACATGCAACGTAAGCGTTTCCAGATATTTGACATTTCCTCGTATAAACTATATAGATCTAGAATAGAGGAATAGAATATATAAAAATGCTCGTGCTTTTAAAAAATGTGTTGATTTCGTTTTTTATAAAAATAATATCTTGACGTAGTTTTATGCGAACAACTCTGTTTCTGTATAGTTTTAGTATATTGACAGTTATGAATAATTTATTGTTAATTTCTATTAATCTTTAATTTTAAATGATGCGCTGAAGAAGGTTGAAAAAGGCAACCGAAACGTTCGAACTTTTTTGTCTAATATTTTATGTTAAAATTTTTTTTTCCACAAATAAATATTAATAACAGAACTTAATTAGCTCTTATTGCTTTTTATATGTATATTAATTTTTCAAGAGCTGTTACAAATTATATTATATAAATCTGTATCTGGATTTACAAACGGAAGTTTATTGCTCGTATACATATATCTGTGTGTTATACAGGGTTGGGTAATTAGTTAAAAGTTTAAAAAAAGTTAAAAAGTTCACAACTTTTAACTTAGCTTAGTTAATTTAAAATGTATTAATTTTTAACTTCAACTATATAGTTATTTTTGACCCTAAACTTATTCATTTTTTTCCCAAGTTAAATTTTTTTTATCTCTGAACACCATTTTTTATAAATTATGAACGTATTATTTTTAAATTAAAGTATTATTAATTTTGATGTTCATTTGTCATCAATTGTAATTACCAAAAAAATATATTTCTATATAAAAATCAAAATTTATCTTTGTTATTTGTTATTATGTTTTAATAGAATTAACAAACAAGATTCTAATTTAATATAAATAGTATTTTTAAAAATAAACTTTTGATATAGCTTCAGTTAAGTTAATCTTAACTTCACTTAACTAAATTCAACTTTAAAAACTTAACTTAGGTTTAAAAATTCATTAACTTACCCAACCCTGCAGGTTCTATATAATTTGAGTGCACTTATTTTTCGAAGTCTATCGAATGTCAGCCACGAATTGGAAAATGATTTTAATTTTCTGAGATTAAAATTAAAAGATGGAGAAAACGTATGTTAAAAGTAGCATATGTGGCATATATAATTAATATGTTTTTATAATATATCTTCTATATATACACTCCTATCTCTAAATTGTAATTTTCATATAGTCATATAAAGAAGAAAGTAAGAAACGACCACTGATATTTTCGATTTCTTAAAATTAGATATTTAATTTTGTAAGTTAAATCGCTTGGCTCTTCAACTTTTTCCAGTGAATTATATAAATTATCAAATACAGTCTCGGAGATTTCTACGCTGAAAAAATTTATTAACTCGACTAAATCAATTTTCAACGAAATATTATTTTGTTAATTGAACGCAAGAATATTTAAATTAAACATATAACATGTTAAATTTAACAAACTGTATTATATTTGACTTAAATATACAGACAGAATTTTCTCTTAAAATTTACCCTGAAAATCATGATAATTATGGGACAATATAATATTGGAAGAATTTTATAAGAATTTCACTTAATAATATCTACCACAATAAGATGTAAAAAACATATTCGATTAATTTTACTATGTACATATTAATATTTTTATTGTAGTAAATATTGATCGGAGCAACTTTTATAAAATTCTTTTCAGGGTATATAAATTATCAAAGAAAATTCTCTGCGTGTACTATAATACGTTCAATTAACAAAGTAGTAATTTTCCAAAGGTTTAGTCAAGTCAACAAATTTTTTCTTCAGTGTACACTTTTTTCCTAAAAAATCAGGATGTTACAAATTATTTTTAACAAATTCTCCGACAATAAATGATCGCGAATCGCGAGCCGGAAATCGTTAAATACTAACATGTGTTCAATTAAAAAAACTATAATTCAGTTGACGACAGGTTTAGTCGAGTTACCAAATTTTTTCGGGGAAAATCAGAATATGCCCATTTTTTTCGCCAATATATGAATGGCCGCGAATCACGAGCCGGAAATCGTTATCGGAGCAAACAGAGTATATATATATATATTATATTATAGATATATATATATATATATATAATATATATAATATTATATATATACTCTAATATCGAATAATATATTATATCTCTAATAATACTATAATAATATATAATAATATCCTATCGCTCCTCCCTCTCTCGCCTCTCCTATCCTCTCTCTCCTCTCTCCTCCTCTCTCTCCTCTCTCTCTCTCTCTCTTCTCTCTTCTCTCTCTCTCTCTCTCTCCTCTCTCCTCTCTCTCCTCTCTCTCTCCTCTCTCTTCTCCTCCTCTCTCTCTCTCTCTCTCTCTCTCTCTCTCTCTCCTCTCTCTCTTCTCTCTTCCTCTCTCTCTCCTCTCTCTCTCTTCTCTCTCCTCTTCTCTCTCTTCTTCTCTCTCTCCTCTCTCTCCTCTCTCTCTCTCTCTCTTCCTCTCTCTCTCTTCTCTCTCTCTTTCTCTCTCTTCTCTCTCTCTCTCTCTCTCTCTCTCCGATTCGGGAAAAGGCTTTTTTCCCGATTGCGACCCCCTCGAGCAGGCACACGAGAATCCTTTTCTCGTCTACTTTAACCGGCGTTAAAGCCTCCGCAACCCTCTGGGCATTATTGACGTTAGGGCAAACGTGGATGGAGGCGGAGGGGGATGAAGGGGGATGAAGGGAGGACGAAGGGGATGCGCGCGCGCGCGCGCGGAAGAACGAGAGAAACTCTCTTTCTCCCTCTGCCCCATTTTCCTCTCTCTCACCCTCAACAACGCGCCTTGCAGCCTTCATTCCACCCCTACCACGTTGCGTTCTCTCTTTCAACCCTCGCAATTCCCCTCCCCTCTCCACCCCCACCCCCCACCCTCAACCCCTTCCTAACGAAGGGGATAAAGCGGGTCTGTATATGTATATATATACTATAGCTGACGGGCGCGCGATCGAACGCGAAAATCTTCAACGACAGCCGCCCAAATGAATGGAATGCCGACCCACGCCTGGCACGGCCGTCTGATAGGCTGTCGTCCCCTCTTGCCAGAGGGGTGAGAGAGAGAGAATGGATGAGTGAGCGAACGGGGCAGCCGAGTTGAGCGCGATGAACGGAGGACAGGCTTCGCGTAAACTGCAAGGGCCAAGGCCGTATCATTCGACGGCACGTCCTGCTATGCGTGCTTTACCTCGAGCCCTTAGAATCGCCCGGTTGTATGCTTAGATGACTTGGAAATTAGCTGGGTAAAGATGGGAGATAGGAATATGAAAATTTATCTTAGAGGAGAGGAATGATTTTCTTTTAAATAGGTATATCGGAATAATTAAATATCTAGATAATTTTTTCGATCATAAAAAAAAATTGAATTATAAAAGGAGTATAAAAATATATGTAGGTATTTTTTATTTATAAATTTTTATCAGTATTTTATGTGCTATGATTCTAAACCAAAATTATCTGAAAGTCGAGATCTTAGAATTGTTCGGTTGTGCTTAGATGATTTGAAAATTAGCTGGGTAAAGATGGGAGATAGGAATATGGAAATTCATCTTAGAGGAGAGGAATGATTTTTTTTTAAATAGGTATATCGAAATAATTAAATATCTAGATAATTTTTTAGATCATAAAAAAAATTGAATTATAAAAGGAGTATAAAAATATATGTAGGTATTTTTTATTTATAAATTTTTATCATTTACTGCTTAAATTTCTACTATTTAAGTATTTTATGTGCTATGATTCTAAACCAAAATTATCTGAAAGTCGAGCCCTTAGAATCGCCCGGTTGTATGCTTAGATGATTTAAAAATTAGCTGGGTAAAGATGGGAGATAAAAATATGGAAATTCATCTTAGAGGAGAGGAATGATTTTCTTTTAAATAGGTATATCGAAATAATTAAATATCTAGATAATTTTTTAGATCATAATTTTTAAGCCTGCTTTTATGTAAACATATAATTATAAAAAAAATTGAATTATAAAAAAATATATGTAGGTATTTTTATTTATAAATTTTTATCGTTTACTGCTTAAATTTCTATTATTTAAGTATTTTTATGTGCTATGATTCTAAACCAAAATTATCTGAAAGTCGAGATCTTAGAATTGTTCGGTTGTGCTTAGATGACTTGAAAATTAGCTGGGTAAAGCTGGGAGATAAGAATATGGAAATTTATCTTAGAAGAGGGGAATGATTTTCTTTTAAATAGGTAAATCGAAATAATTAAATATCTAGATAATTTTTAAGCCTGCTTTTATGTAAACACATAGTTATATAAAAAAAATGAATTGTAAAAGGAGTATAAAAATATATGTAGATATTCATATTTTTATTTATAAATTTTTGTCGCTTACTACTTAAATTTCTACTATTTAAGTATTTTATGTGCTATGATTCTAAACCAAAATTATCTGAAAATCGAGATCTTAGAATTGTTCGGTTGTGTTTAGATGATTTTAAAATTAGCTGGATAAAGATATGAAATAAAAATATGTAAATTCTTAGATATAAAGTAAAAATGATTTTGTTTTAAATATATCTAAATAATTAAATATCTAGATAATTTTCTGGATAACAATTTTTAAGACAGCTTATGTAAACGTAGTTACAAAAAAATGTAAGTTATAAGAGGTGTATAAAAATATATATATTATTATTAATATATGTATATGATTCTAAGTAAAAATTATATAAAAATTATTCTAGATTAATTTAGTAAAGATAATACTTTTTTCATCTAAGATGCAGATATAAATAATACATATTTTTATTATTTATATAAAGATAAGATGATGCCAAAGTTTCATCTATATAATTTTATTTAGATAATAGCAAACATTGGAATTGTCCTTAGAGATTGTATACGTGATCAGAAGAGATGTATGTGGGATGAATAAAGCGATATTTCTCTCGTCAAAGATATTGAGAGATTTTTTCTTCGTTAAAACTTGATTATATGCGAGATTTATTTATCCGTAATTTTTTTGTGCGAAAATATTAATTTAATTTTCATCCCAAAAATAAAAGTCTATTATAAAATCTACCTGTTAATCAATAACGACGATTCTGCATTTTTTCTCTCGCGATTATAACACATAATATAACTGTAACGCAGTTGGATAATTTTATTACAAATTAATTATTTCGGTTTTCAACAAGAGAAATATCACACGTGTGTATCTAACGTGTTTATTATAATTATCGGTACGTAATTTCGTAATAATGAAGAATAAAGTTTAAATAATTAGGATCTGACATTTTACTGCAATTTATAACATTACTTTATATTTATATGTCAGAGACAATGTATTCGTGGATAATATATTGTAATATTGTAACACATTTCAATTAATAATATGCTGCAACGCATGGATTAATGGATCATTTGTATATAGTATCGATATTTTTTATTCATTTGATTATTATATAAATATCACCATTATCACAAAAAAGTACTAGATATTTTATACAAAACCTTTCAACTAAATATTATTTTGTTAATTGAGCATATAAAAATATTTAAATTAAATACATATTAAATCTAACAAAAAACGTATATTTGATTTAAATACTAATATATGTTTAATTAATAAAATAGTAATTTAGTTAAAAGATTTAGTCAAGTTAACAAATTTTTTTTTCAGTGTTGAAGCTTTTTCTTTTTTTTAAATTACTTTGCTCTATATGTATATATCGTGTTTCCTTATTTTTTCATTTGATAAATAATTGTTTCTATTTCATATAATTTCATGTTCCTAGTCTTGTATATTAATTATTGTGTCATGAAATGGTTAGAACCTAAAATTTATAATGCATAAATGTCGCAAAATTTTATGTTACAACCATTTCATGGTACAATAATTAATAATGTTAAGAGCACGGAATATACATATATAAACGAATAAAATATATAAATAGAATATATAAAAAAAATATATTTATATATAATATGCATATATTATTGAGTAGAAATATTCTAAAATTCATACATGCATATCTACATTTAAAAAATATATGTGTGTGTATAAACTTACATTAAAAGCATGTATATGCACTCTTCCGCTGGCAAGAGAACCAGGATTGATCGTGAGGTCATTGTTTTGTCATACAAATGGGAAATCGTTACCGAGTATATAGTATTACGTGCGCAGCATGAGCTTTAGGCGTACTACGCGAGAAACGTCAATATCATTACACAATCGTGTGTATATATGTATAACAGGCGATATCGCGGCTTATCGATTCAATTAGCGTCCGAAAAAGACACATCGTTAAAACTCATTATTCGTGGAAAATAAAATAATGTGCACAATGTACCTAAATAAATCCCGGATAACACTGTCAGGCTGGACGTTCCAATAGCGAGATGTCCGAAATACGGTTCGACATGAATGCAGCAGCAGTCGCGTATACATCCGGTAAATCGATGACAGGCGAAAAGTAACGATATCGATTTCTATCGATAGTTCGAGAGGTAGGGAAGTAATCGATCTCCCGCGTTGACGCGGGAAAATAATTAATTTTTTTGGTTCCTTATTTTTAGTTCTTCCTTAATTTTTCTAAATTCAATTTATATTCTACATTTTCATTTTTTTAAATATTAAATATGCAAATAATTGTCCAAGAGCCCCCTCTTGCCCCCTTCAATTTTTCGTTCATCCTTAATTTTTCCAAATTCAATTTATTTGATATTTTCATTATTTTTAATATTATAAATATGCAAATAAATACCGCAGTGTTTATACAGAAAGATGCTTAATTTTTCCCACAGCCCCCTTTCTTGGACGCCCATGATCAGGCGACGAAGTCGTCGTCGTCGGCTCTGGCGACGATAGGAGCACGTGCACGCGAGTGTGCGTGCACGTCGCGCAACGAGGAGATTCCTTCCTTGTCGCGCGCGGCTCGCGACAATACGCGCCCACGCACGCGTGAGAGACGAAGAGAAAGAGAGAGAGAGAGAGAGAGAGAGAGAGAGAGAGAGAGAGAGAGAGAGAGAGAGAGAGAGAGAGAGAGAGAGAGAGAGAGAGAGAGAGAGAGAGAGAGAGAGAGAGAGAGAGAGAGAGAGAGAGAGAGAGAGAGAGAGAGAGAGAGAGAGAGAGAGAGAGAGAGAGAGAGAGAGAGAGAGAGAGAGAGAGAGAGAGAGAGAGAGAGAGAGAGAGAGAGAGAGAGAGCGCGTGCAACGTGCGGGGCCACTTCGAGCCGCTTCAACGACGGCTCAGTCAGCGTCGACCCCCCGAACACATCCACTACCCACGCCTCGTTAATGAAAACATCTTTTGTCAATGAACTGACGTCAGCGCGCGCGCCGATTGGCCGGCCGCGTGGGCCCACGTGACCGCCGGCCAATCCCGTCGCGTCTCCCGCTCTTCGCGCGACGCGCCGAGCGCCCGTTTCGCTCCATTCTCGACTGACTCTCGACGGACGGACGCTCGAGAGATAAGGTGTGGTCTCCGACGAGCGGAAAACGAGAGCGGAATCGGGAAAACGAACAGAAAGAGAGAGAGAGAGAGAGAAAGGATCAAAACTTTTCTAACCTACTTGCGTCCTCCTCCTCTTCAAAAAAACTTCCAAGAACTCCGCCGCGGGATCTTCTGGACCTCGGATTTTTCTGAGAAGAACTCGCGAGGCCATCCATTCGAGATACGCTCTGAAGTTAGGAGCGAGGATGTTCTATCCGTGACGTCACCTGTCAATGACAGGTGACAGGTGACAGTTCGGCGAGAGTGACAGCTCGCGCGGGATGCATTTTTTCCACGGCGAGCGTAAACATTCCACGACGACCGTGCCGTTAATTGAACGCGTCGTCTCGATTCACGAGGAGATCGATAACCGGGACGAGCTGGCGGCGGCGTCGACGGCGGCGGCGGTGACAGTTGGTTGCGGTGGGGGTAGAGCGTCGGCGGCGGAGAGGGAAGCGGTTCCTCTGAGCGAGAAGGAGAAGGAGGCGGAGTAGACTCACTCATACACGCGCGCGCGGATGTACAGGACGTGTAGTGTAGTGTGTCGCAGGAAATGATGGCAACGCGTGAGAAACTCGTCGGAGCGCGCCGTCGACGGATGAGGCCATCATCGACTTCAAAGTGCCATTCTCGTCGTATCCAGTAAAGTATTTGTTAATCGTACATAGTAGACGCGCTCCGCTATTAAAAGGGAGAGCGTGTTATATACCTTTACTACGGGTTATACACATAGAGGTATAAGTGCGCGAGCGCGCGCGCGCGCGCCTTCGGTGTGCGTTTTTTTTATGTACATTCATCGGACTTCCGAGGACGACTCGCGGCTGACGACTTCTTCCTCGGACTTCCCGATGGACGGGCGACGACGCGGCTCTGACGCTGGGTGGGTTAGTACCGTAGGATCGATGTGTCGGTACCTAGAGGAAGCTTCCTGGGTGACGAGCGAGGATCGTCGTCGGAGCGAACGTCGTGGTAGAACGATGACGCCCTGACGATACACCGTCGCGTATCGAGTGCAGTGTCGAGAAATGAGAGAACTTGGACTTTGCCGTAGAGGCTCGAGAATATCTTTGTGAGATTCTCAGTGATTGCAGGGAGAGAGAGAGAGAGACCACTTGAGTGTGTTTGGAAACTCGCTCTTGTGGACGTCAATTTTGTCCGCTTTGAGAGAATAAAAGACTACGGAGAAGGCTACCAAGATGCCTGGCAACGGTGGGCTGATGGAGGAGGATCTTCTGGGTCCGGAAGGCTTGTTCAGAGAGCTCAGGTCGCAGAATGGTCCCAACAAGCTTCTTATCCTAGACTGCAGAGCACACTCTGACTTCTCCGATGCTCATATAAGAGGCTCTGTACCTCTGGCCATACCCAGCATCATGTTGCGAAGACTGGCTGCTGGTAAAGTGGACCTCTTGTCCACGATAAGGTGCTTAGACCTGAGAAACAGAGTGGAGGTGTTTCTGTGCGGAGATGAGAACAGTAGAGGAACATTTGTACTGATCGGTGACTCTACAGACCCTGCGGGCCATCAGGGTGAAACAATACAAGTTTTGAGCCGGAGACTTAAAAGCAGTGGTGGCAATGTTGCCATCTTAATTGGTGAGAAATGCTTCTTTACATATGACAACAACTTCATTGACGGCAGTTCAATTCTTATTAAGATTATTTGTTCTTATTATTAGTCTTACCAAGATGTCAATGAATAGCTTGACATTTAGAAATCGAGTTTATATTTATGCTTGATACTAGAATATTTTCATTGTTTTGTTCTTTAGTGCAATTAATATTAAGATAGATTTGAAAATATATAATATCAATATTGTGCTTGTGATATTATCTCAATATTAATTATAAATTATGTATGATCAATATTACTTGTTATGAATATACAATATTGGGATTCAAATATCAATATTCAGATTATTGTCAAATTAATATTATAATGTCATTTTTTGAATAATTAATTTAATTTGTGCAATTTGTTTGATAAAAGTTTCTAAATTTAACTGCATATCACAATAGTTGCTAATTATAACTCTGCAACCTTATTATTTTGTTTGCCACACATACACATAAATATATGCACAGATAGCAATGGTAATAGTGATGTGGAAGGCTTTCAGAAGTAACAGCTGAAGCACAGAGACTGGTTGTGAATGAAATATTGATTTATGTGGGAGGCATTCCAGTAGAGAACCAGACACTTAATTCTATACCCTGTGTGCTGTCTTTATCAAGCTCTAGATAAGACTGCCTACCCATTCAATGTTTTATTTTGGCATATGCAATTTACTGATTAAACATATATTAATATAACAAGAATTAATTAATGTTATTTTATGGCAAATATGATAGAATGAAAAATTCTATATTTATGTGTGTACTCAAATTTTTCCCTTTTCAAGAAAAAAATGACATTAAGTTTTTTAAATAATTATTATTATTTTCAATGTGTTATTATATGCATAGGCGGTGTTTCATTTTTGACTCAATTATCAAATTTATTAAAAATTTTAGCAGATTGATGTTAAATTTGGAAATTAATTTTTTTTTTATATAATTATATAAAATAAAATTATTATATTAATATTCTTGAGTATAGAGAAAATTTTATGTATAATATTAGATTATTATATTTATATAAATATAATTGTGTAAAATTTTTAACTGAATTAAAACATTTTCAGATAGATTATTAATTATTACACAAATAATAATTATTACGTTTGTTTGTAGATGGTTTTGGAGCATTCAGAGATAGATATCCAGAATGGTGTGAAGGAAGTCAAGCTAATAATGAGTGTGTCCCAGGTCAGGACAATAATGATGGCGAATTAATGGGCCTTAGATCTCTTCGGATATCCACTCCGCCGACTAGGTCCTATTCGGATTCGGACAGTGACAGTACATGCGATTCAGTTGGTGAGTGTAAACATTTTCCATTGCATATCCATTGCTTTCGAGAAATCTGTAACAATAAGCGTAGCAGTGAAAAAGATAATACAATTCATGAATATTATAGTTCAACAAAGAACGAATATAGAATAGTAATGCGGTATTAATTTTCTGTCAATAGTGGTATTAAATTTCTGGTGTTATATTTCAGGTCCCGAGGAAGATAAAGATTTTCCCGTGGAAATTTTACCTCATTTGTATCTCGGTAACGCGGCTAATAGCGAGGATCGCGAAGCTTTAGCGCGACACAGGATACAGTACATACTCAATGTGACACCGGATTTGCCAAATGTGTTTGAAAGCGCTGGTTCAATTAAGTACATGCAGATACCAATAAGTGATCATTGGAGTCAGAACTTGGCTAGTTTCTTTCCGCAAGCGATTCAGTTCATAGGTAAGTGACAGCTTGACCCCGAGCAATTTTTATTGAAAATGACGTCAACGTTGAAGTTGTGAAATAGATTGTGTATATTTTTATTTCTAATCAATCTTACGATTAAAAAAACAATTAAAAAAGAATAAACCGTTCTTTATAAATATGTTTGAAAAAAATAGTATTTTTCTTAAAACTCGTTAAAAGAGCGAAAAAAGCAAACGCAAGTATCTATTTTTTGCGAAAAGAAAAAATTCTCAATTATTAATTAGTATCTCATACATTTTTCTTGAATGGATATTTCATCATTACGGAGTTAATTACATTCTGATGCGATTGTGTAATATCGTAATTTATATATATTGTAAATTAATTTTTCACCCAAGAAAGACACACATATATTATATTTGTCAAAAGATAAGTAATAAGACAGATTTTATAAATATAAAACATAATCTCGAGACGCACTTATTTTTTTCTATATTTTTTCCTAGTAATAAAAATATTTTCCTTATTTTCTCTTCGTATTGATTTATTGCACGTGCATAAAAATTTTGCGAACTTTATTTATCGCGATGTGAGCTTTTTCCGTGACAAAAATTCTCAGTTCGGACAACGCGTCTTAAACAGGATTTCCTGTTTAAGAAAGTCCTCGCGCGCGCAGCTTCTGAAAGGGGCTATTCTTATAAATAGGTTCGCCTAAATAGAAACTTTCCCACGTGGCGGACAAGCCGTGCTAGACAATTAAACAACGGATGTCCGGTTAGGCCGAGAGCTATACTTAAGTCTGAATGGCGAGGCTTGGCATTGCTATTGAGCCTGTCTGGCACTTTTGACTGTCCCGACACACTTCAACGTTGGCAATCCGGCTGTCCTTTGTTACCGTCATTTACACAAATTTGTCGTGACATGCATTGTCCGCTTTAACATATTTTCATTGCAATTTTCACATTAATTGACATTAATTATATCTATGGAAATATAACATAATTAGAGCTGACAGTAGTTCATAATTAATTTTATATCTCATATATTAATTAAATAATGACTATTAAAAATAATTATATATATCTCAATGTTTCAACAAAACTAAAAACTATATTTTATGAGTTTATAAGCTTATTCTGAGTTTTCTGTCAGTTTATTCGAGAGATCGCTTTGGATTACACGTATAAGCTTTAGAAAGCTGTTGTAAAATAAGCTTACGTTTTGTATGTTAAGACTCCTGGATTTTCGCCGCAGTCATGTTAGATTGTGACGTCAGAGGCGAGAGAGCACGCGCTGAAAATTCTTAGATGCCATTTTTTAAATGAAAAGATATTTCGATGAAACACTTTGCAACACTTCCAACATGGTCGGCGAGAAGTCGGGAGCCTTAACAAAAACAAAAACAAAAAAAAAAGCAAGTGTTATATTCGTGAATGGATCGAATTAATGGTCGTGGGGATTAAAATCGCGACTTGTATTTTTCAGAAGAAGCACGGAACTCGGACAAGGGAGTGCTGGTTCATTGTTTGGCCGGAGTATCGCGGTCTGTCACGATCACCGTGGCTTATCTCATGCACAAGTGCAGTCTTAGCCTGAACGACGCTTTCAACTTAGTACGTAGCAGAAAGTCCAACGTCGCACCGAATTTTCACTTTATGGAACAGTTGCACAGCTTTGAGAGGGAATTGAGGGATCGAGGTGGGGATCGGCAGAACAACAAGAACAACAATCAGAGGTGCATCGGAGCGTGTCGGCCCGATGGGCCCTGCAATTGTCCCGCGCCCAGCTTCCTGAGTCCCATCGATCTGGGCCTCAGTCCCGATTCGGGAATCGAGTTTGACAGATGGGCGGCGAGCACTCCGGCCGAATGAGACGGGCCTGGGGGGACCCAATACAAGTTTTAGGTCCCTCCGTCACACGCGTCTTCTACGAGGAATAATCCTGATTGAAGGGTGATTACGATAACGCGCTTTATCATTCTGATACGTGAGAGACGAGCATCGAAGAACCCGATTCCCTACTCCCGGTATATCTCCAGATAGAATAGGATGTTAGACACACGTTCGGCGAATGCCAAGATGTATGTAGCTTTTAGAGGCATCCAAAGTTAGTTACTACGCGCCGGCACTTTTCTTCTTTCTAATTTCTCGTTTCTTCCCGAGCCTCTCATTCCTGGCGTATACTTGATTCATGAAAATAAAATTAATTTAAATTCACATCCCTAACAGCATACATATCCCGAAGAAGTTCAAAAGATGTTTCGAATGTCCTCTAGATATCCTCTGAATATCTTTCGGATATGTTGTGCTATTAGGGATGTTATAAGTTGAATTCTAAAAGAATCAAAGAGCTTTTAAGAATACGCACGTCGCAGCACTCTTTCAATACTCATCGTAACTTTATACTCTGCAATAGATCAGAAATTTGTAAAATAATTTTTTTTTAATTGAGCTTTAATACTATTACACGATCATAACTGTTTAATGTAGTGAAACAAAATATGCTGTTAAATTCTCGACAAAATTTTAAAATATGGAATGAGAGGATTATAAATATGAAAGAAAGAAAATATATATTAAAGAAAAATTTTCTCTTTGTTAGGCAATTAGCTCTTTCAGCGTACACGTTGAATAATAATGCGCTGCAAAGTATACCTGCAGCGACGAAGCTTGTCTATCTTGTTGAAATTTTCGATTACGAAGATTTGGCACGTTACGTTACGCCGTCGAATCACGATAATACGATACGGTCGTGTTGTGACTTATGGGGAGATTAAACGATATGATACCCACTTTTCATGCCCAAATGTGTAAAAGAAGAAGAAAAAGTTTACGATTCTCCTTTCTAACTTGTCGTGGCAGCAATGGACACTGAAAGTATTTTATAAACGAGATTCCGTAATTTCTCATCGTGCAACAGTTGCGTCGTAATCATAATTGTACAATTCTGACGTTATGCTTCCAAGTTTCGAGAAACCCTTAACGTGTACGATTGTAAACGCTGTGCGAGATATATCAGAATTATATCAGGCACTGTACATTCACGAGATGTGACGTAACACGTATCTCGAGAAAGAGAGAATGAAGAACGTGCGTATGTGTGTGAGAGAGAGAGAGAGAGAGAGAGAGAGAAAAAAAGTTCTAAACATATATATATATATATATATTTTAATACTTCTTCCCCCAAATCCTTCAATTAATGAGGCTGTGTTTATTTTACCGCAAGCGATATTTCGTACGCGAAGTAATCTCTAAACGACGAGTTCTCACCAGGCAATCACAAGTATAGTCAAAGGTAAACATCACCGCTTAGTATACTAAGTTTTCCGTGGTACAAAATTAAGAGAGGTCTTATATGTACATAGGGGCGAATTTGAGCAGGATTTACAATTATAAAAGAACGGCCCTCAAGAAATTTTTCTGTAAAAAGTGGAATCGTTTACTCGTATAAAAAATTCTTGTTGATATTTCTAAGAAATATTTCCTTTCGGAAATGAATAACGTTTTCAAAGTTTCGCATTCAAGCAGACACTTAAATCCGCCCCTCCCGGAGATCTTTTACTAATCTGGTAGTTTGTAAAAGATATAATTCGAGAGAGAGAGTAATTTTCAACGTAGATTTTCGACACACACTGAAGTGACTTATCTCGCCAAGGATAATCGCCTCAATGCATTTTGACCTTCGAAGATGCGCGTAAGGTATATGCACACGTCGCCTCAGGTACATATGCCAGTAACTTAAGTTTAAGGGAGGACACACATCTTAGAAATCAGTGCATTTTTGTAGGGCATTCCGAATCTCCCCTGCTCACGAGAAAAGCCAGGCTCGTCTTCGAAATAAGGAGCGGAGTTAGGGAAAACTTATGTCCGAGCCACACGGAATGATAGAGGTGAAGGCGTTACTTGCTTACTATTGTCATTCTTTAATTCGGGACACAAAGCTTTCAAATCGACAAGAGAAAACTTAAAGAATTAGAATTTGTTATTATATTAATTTATATTATATTAATATATTAAATATTAATATAATATATATTAAATATTAATTGATGAATTAATAGATAAATATTTGAAGTATTTGCTATAAAAAGGTTGACCTTTTAAAGATCTATGTGTGTCAAAGTACTTTTTAACTCGTCTATGTTTAGTATTTTCAATGATTAATGCGCTCTTTTCTTTGTGCCCGAAATGAAAATTTTACTACTAAAGTGACGCCTTCAAATAATCGATAATCGATTTTGTTGTCAATCAGAACCCGTCTTCATTGCTACATATACATATAGAAAAATCTGAAAGATAATGGTTCCTGCACATTACATGCTGGCATCGGAGCGACACTAGCTCTCTTCGGATTTTTTATATAGATACTTTTCTATACATTTTTGGGCCTGTGCATTCATATATGAAAACGCTGTATCTAGCTGTATATTGCGTATTATATAACTCGTGCGCTAAATTGGATTCTGAATTGTACGAGAATCAGCACTGTTTTTATTATCTTACAGATCTCAGATATATATTGAAAGTTATTTTTGTAAAGAAAAACGAAAAGAGAAGAAATGCATTCACATTCCCATATATATACGAGCCTGAGAATGGCCTGTAACACTGTAACTACCTTTTCATGTAATACTATATGTATTGTTCATTGAAGCATAATTGAAGTTAATATGAGTGTATACAAGTGAATGTTATTTTTTTCGTGTAATAATTAACTGCAAGAGTTACGGTAATTAATAGCTCTTGGCTACTGCGGGAGTAAATTGAATATATAATTAAGGAAATATATATTTGACGTTAATGTAATAACAATGTTCTACTATTACACTGTTGTCTGTTGTATGTTTACTGGGTGCGCGATGCCCGAGAAATTTAATCAAATATTATGTATATTATATATAAATTATTATTTTATATTCGTCGTTGTATATATATTTTAACTAATTTTCATTATAGAAATACAACTTATCTTACCTGAACTGCAAGTAATCGATTGTCATTTAAGCAGGTCATTTACATTCCACGCAGGTCATTTACATGTAACTTTTTCATCTCTTATTATTTTCCGAGTTTATATTCGATAATGTAAAATCAAATATGCGTTGCACATGCGCACATTGTATCTGCCATACGGTAATAGTAATAATTAATTTAGTTTCCATTTATCTCAATGCGTACAGTTTTTATTTTTATTCATATATATATTCCAACCATGTTAATTAATTCATTTTTTAGTTTTGTACTTCTGATATAAAATTAATTATTAAAATCCGAAATGTGTAAGAAATTTTTTCTTTGTATTTTGTCACTGATATATATATATATATATATATATATATATATATATATATATATATATATATATTTTGTAATGTGTTATTAAAAAAATATTTAGGCTTACTTTATATGGAATAAAAAATACTTGAAAGAGTATGAAACATATATCGTTTCATACTTTCAGAAGCTTAATCTCATTGTCAGAACAGTCAACATGTATATTGAATATTTGCAAAAAGTATTTGTTTTACTTTGATCAATTGTAACAATCGGATTAAAGATGAATAAATTGTTAATGTATCATTTTGAAATTACATTTTAATTACACATTAGCTAATAATTTGCCATAGATTAAACAAATTTTTTTTTCAAAGTTTAATCTTGTAGAAATATATATAAAGCAATTTTTAAAAGTCGCAAATAAAATTATATATTCTAAACACATTTTTGTTTCTTTTTGCAAACTTAAAAGTATAATTGTATAATTGATAATTATTATATAAATCCGTAAATACTTTTTTTTAGTACATTCTGTAATTACATGGAAGGACGCGCGGTACATATCTAAATAATTAAATATGTATTAATCATGTTAAAAAATCTATTTTATTTTCTTATTATATTTTACGGGGATTGAGCAACACCAAACTACAAACCGTGAATATATGTGCAAACTTACTTTTTACTTCTCACCTTTATTGCATTTACCAAAATTATATATTAGTGCATTTTAAAATCTTTTATTTCGCAATAATCATTTTCAGTTAATTATAATCTTTTCATTCTCTTCCTTCATTTAATAAAACTTATTTTCGTAACAGTTGTATATGAATAACCGTGTTCCAATCATTCGCAAGCGCATTAAATAATCAAATCTATAATCTGCTTAGAACAGTTTACCAATTTGTTTGTCGTACTGAGATCACTCGCACTTTCTGACAGAGTTCTAAGAATGTACAAAGCGGTTTCGGATTGGCGTACAGCGTTAATTAATTCGTTACGATCACTAGGATCTGGTGTAGCAGACAATAGTGTTCCCATTCCAACCAGAGCCCTGAATTTCGCTTCGGACTCATTCAAACGGGGCAACACGGCAAATAATACTTTCAACGTTCTCATTCTGGCAGGCGTATCGTTATACTTATTTAATGCTACAATCAGATTTAAGATGTACGTCGATATTGCGACCTGAAAAAAAATATTTTACAGTAATCTGACGTTATTTGCATCTTCTATCATACGAGATTAGTTTGTATAAAAGTGTAACAACATTTATTATTCGAATTCATAAAGTTATGCAATCATATTCATTAATTATTTTAATATATTAATTATATTTATTATTTTTATGAATTATTAAAATATAATTATTTCAATAAAATTATACTTTAATAATGATTTAATATTTACTTGAACATAACGTACTTGATTATTTTTATTTCCAAGGGAGTGTAGATCCGTCACTGATTCTAATATCTTATCCTGATGCTCAAGACAAAGTTTCTCTCCCTTTTCGTGTTGGAACATGTTGGCTATCAGTCGAAAGGTAAGCATTTGATTCGATGAAATCGCATCAGAACTGAGATGCCTTTGTATGACTGGCAAAAGTTCCTCTGTACACAATTGATCGTTTAATTCCTTGTGAAGTACAGCGAGTCTCGCTATATCTAACACAGGAAACAATGTGTCGTTCGGCCAATTGAAAAGATTCTTTAGCGCACTAATAGCGGTGGCTTTAATTTCCTCAGACACTTGACCGTTTATAAGTTTTCCTATTGCATCTAATTTTTTCTCCGGTATTTTATACGTACTTTCTTGTTTGACGTTTAATTCTTTCAATTTTTCTGTAATATAAACATAAAATGAAATACACGGTAATTGTATACATTCTATATTACATCTAATTATCTTACCGAAAATGGCAGACATATTTGCTTGTTCTAATTTTAAATACTTCAAGTGAGGTATATAAGAAGATGGTGCAGGCGTGTTGGAAGAGCTAAACGTCGATGATTGCACAGTAACATCAGGCGTACTGGATGATGTTCCTGATCCAGGAACATATCTGTTTCCTCCTGTAAAAGGATCTACATATTGAGATCCAGTACTCAAAATTGGAGCTGGCTCAGAATTCTTTACTATGAAATTTGCAACCTAAAGCGAAGTATACAAATAATTTCACCTCCCACTTCTCCATTCAGATTTATGATTTTGCGCAATTATCTTTTCAAATAAAGCAGTAACGAGAGCCACCGAAAGAAATTATTTATTCGTTATAAACAATATTGTATAATAAATTAAATGTCATTCAAGATACATACCTGATCCAAAAATAATTGACTGAGATCATTGTCATGAAGGAACTTCTGCGCAACATGCCAGGGATCTTCGCCTTTGTTATACGGAAGTTTTAAAGGTGGCACGCCGTCTTGTATGTCGACCGAAAAAACATAATCATATTCTATGCCGTTGTAGAGTTGCTTTCCGGATGTAGCCGCAGTGCCGCCGGATGCACCCATCACATCACCAATTTTTATCCATCGTTGTTCGCTCTGCGACCAGCTATATGCTCTAACCGCATCCCCTTCATTCACAATTTTTGTTTGGCCGTCTCGTTGGCCAGGTTGTAGAAGAACTCTCGAATCTGGTAAACTAATTAGAAAATCAAAATTAATTCAACGATATATATGAGTAGAACAAATGTTTACTTTATCTTTAAAAATCAGATACTAACTCTTTTCTGTTGATGTCTCCAATTACTTGCTGTGCATTCAGAGTGGTGCTTGCCACTTCTTTCTCAAACGCTTGCAGTGCCTCCGAATTCGCGTATCGTTCGGGGTCGCATGAGAATATCCTAATGACACCATCGGAGCTTCCAGCGATGATGTCACCATTCGAGAACAGCTTGATACACCATATTGATTGTGTCGGAAGAACAATGGTTTGACTCGGTTCCATATTATGCCATACTCTGACAGTTCTATCCTCTCCAGACGAGTAGATGTATGTGCCATTTGGAATAGCTGCTATACTGTAAATATAATTTTCGTGTCCGCAATAAGTGCTTAAACAGGTTCCGAGTTTGGCGTTCCAGTGCCTAATAGTAGCATCGTTGGCGCAAGATAAAAATTCGTTCTCCTTTATATCAACTATATCACGAATACAGTCTGTGTGTCCTGTTAATTTATGTTCCACTGAACCATCTTTTGTCCACACTATTATCAACTTATCAGCAGACCCAGTCACTATATTGCCACTTAATAAATCCGCCACACACCATACCGCAGCAGTGTGACCTATGAGATCCAACTGCGGTTTACTCAAATCTTTTATGTCCCATAACTTAGCGCTGAGGTCCCAGGAACTTGAAAGAAACGTGTCGTCCTTTTTCCCAGTCCTCAGATTACACACAGTATTCTGATGCGCTGTTATTGTATGCACAGGTACTGTCTCATCAGCCACATAGACACATATGGTATTGTCATTGCTGCCAGTAATGATATAACCTTTGGGATTCCTCTCCGATGGATTTATAACGCATACTGAGCTGACAAAATTCGAATGACCGGACAATATTGCACTCTGTTCGTACTCATTACTCTTCCTGTAAAATTCTAAATGTTAGTATAATATTTAGACTGATGTATAACAGTTCTATTATCTGACTTTTATCATCAGTCCTCAGAGTAATCTTTAGGTTCCACAACTCTTTCTAACCAAAGTTTAATTCGTTATAAACCAATCCTGATTAGATTTAACGAGTTGAACTTTGGTTAAAGCAAGTTCTGGAATAAGGCCTTAGTAATATATAAAAATAAATATATAAATATATATATAATAAAAAAAATACATAAATATAATGACTTAAAAATGAATATAATATATAAAAAATAAATATAATAAAAATTAACTTCTAATGTCACAAGAAAAAGTGTTATTTTTCTATTGCATTATAAAATTGAGTTTTACCAAGGCCTTTTATTATCCAACAACTACACACTGAAAATGAATCTAAATAGTCTTTATTTGGAAAGAAAGCCAGCAAAATTGGAGTATAACCTCAGAAAGAAGCAAATTGATTTCTCTGGCAGTTAACAGGGTAGGAAGGAAAATTAGAGACAAACAAATGGCATCCGAGAAAGATCGAGAAAGTACCAACCCGGTCGGTTTCCAGACACGCGCGGTCTTGTCCCTGGAGACGGACACAACGGAGCCGTCGACGAAGGTCGCCACCGCTCTCACGTCCGCGGTGTGACCGCGTAACACGCTGCTCAATTTGTACGGCGGCTTGTCCATGCTGGCGCGAAAGAATCTCCCGTTTCGTTCTCGGCTGTCAAAACACGTCGATTTTCCGCGATTTCTCACGCGACGACACACTCGTGCACGCCCAGAATAAATATCGCTTCTCGCGCGCTCTGCCGCGCCATGATGACAGATCCCTCGGGACAGAACAAAAAAAATACAGCTGACGGAGCTGTCAAAAATAAAAAGCGTTCACCAATAGGAGCGGAGAGTGGATATTGTTCTCCGCTCCTATTGGTGGACAAAAAAAAAGTATCCGCCAATAGGAGCGAAGAGTGATATCTATTCTCTGCTCCTATTGGTGGATGTGTTCTGTTGGCACCGCGTCCGCGTTTAGGCTGGATCTGTCAAAGTTGGTAGCATTGTAGGCGCTCGAAGTCGATGTTGGTGGCTGCTCCGCGTTTCTCTCCGCCTTTTTCGCATCGAAAAGGACGGTCAGCTTGCGAAAAGATACGTGTACGATGGTGCATTATGTCAAGCGGCGTCGTGTGATATCGGTAAGTGTGACAGTTCTTCGATATGAATATTTATTTACGAGGATTCGGTGATATTTCGATGCGTGCGGAGCGGAGCGCGAATGCGCGGACTTGCGCATGCGCAGTCGTCGATTTTGATACTTTGCGTCGTCCAAAGTTGATTTCGCGCCTCTCTGCGTCTCTCGTGTGGAACATCACATTGAACTCGCACGTAACGCGTGTAAAAGGGAAACGCTTATAAAGAAGCTTATATCTTCAGCGAAATATCGCGAATGCTGTCATCGGATGATATATACCTGTATTATTGTATGTATATTAGAAATAATTCGCATTAATTCGCTGCAAGCGTGGGCATCCACAGGGGAAGGGGAGGGGGTGAAATCAGTAAAAAAATTAAGTATTTGCTCTCCTCTTGAATAAACATTGGAATTTATTTGCATATTAATATAAAAAAATAAAATAAAAAAATTGAAAATAACAAAATAACAAAAAAGAAAAAAATTAAAAATTAAAAAAGAACAAAAAAAATAATTTAATTATGCCTTCTGGAAAAAATTTTGTGGATGCCCTACGTATAAAAAATTCTGCTCTTTATACAAGTGGCAATTCATAGATTGATGCAAGTTGTCGCCGCATTTTTTCATTATTTATTTTATATTATATATATTGAAGTATATATTGTTTCTCGTGATTAATATGATTCGTGTTATTATAGGTTGGACATGAGCAGCAAGTGACCTTCGTTGAGAAGTGCGAAGTACGGAAGGACTGGACGATCAAAAACACATCGTTCATATATTTATCTCGCTGTTTAACATACATTGTGGATGCAATCAGGACCACTGAATTATCGGGTGATCATTTCAACCTCATCAGCTAAGGTAAGTGAAATAGTTAAGTGTTTATTGTTATTTATATTATTTCATCTTCGTGTTGTGCGCATAATTAAATAAAAAATTGCGTGCCTGAAATTTCACTGATGATATATTATATATATATATATATATATATATATGCTAGAGAAAGTAGTATGGATATTTTTTGGAAAGTGCATAAAATACAGTTTGATATTTATATTAGATATTTTTGTATTAAACTTTTACATATATTCAACAAACATCTTTTATAAAGAAATATATAAATATATATATTTCTCATATATTCTTTATTTAAACTTATTGTACTCGATGATTTAATCCTTTGATTGCTAACAGCGTCTAATTAAAGTTCTTCATTAATTACAAGCGATTTAAAAACGTCACGTATTATTGAGTCCGACGTTAAATTTGCATATACATCATGCATAGTTCATCTGTAATATTTAGACGTGTTATATTTTATATTTTACATAATTCGTACATATATGCGTACGATATTATATGATTTATTTCTGAACGATCTGCAATCAAAGAGTTAAATGACCATTAATTGCAATAAATACCTGGAAATGCATCTAAGGCAGGAAGGGATGTAACGCAAACATGTAAAAATGCTATAAGTATGTAACGCATATGTGAATGCAAAACATAATATACTGAAAAACAATTCAATCAGTTGCTGTTAAATATATTCGGTAAAATAATTTTTATGTATAATCATATATAACAATATAAAATTATATATAAAATATAGAAATATAAATTTATATTGCGTTATATATATATATAATTATGCATAAAAAAATTTTTATCGAGTATCTACGATTAATACTTATTATATAATAGGTTGTTTAAGTACTTTGAAACGGTAACTACGACTAATAATTATCCAAATATAAAATAGATGAAAAATAAAATTTTTCGCTTTAAATTGTCAAAGTTTACAATTATAACGCCGACAATTACAACATACTAATATGGCTCGTAGAAAATCAGGGATTAATAATGGCAATATTTATGTGATTAATAATTTGAAAATTATATAAATTTTAAAAATAATATAGGAAATAATGGGCTAATTAAGAGCCTGGCACGGAAAGCGGTGTGCAAATAAAATTTGTGTATTTGAAAACGACAAATTTTATTTGCACATCGCTTTCCGTGCCAGGCTCTTAATTAGCTCGTTATTTACTATATTATTTTTAATATCAGAGCCTAAATCTTATTATTTTATATAAATTTTGCTATCATTATAATTTTTAATGTAAAATATCGCTTCAAATTATATTCTAAAAATAGAAACGCGGAGAGAAAAGATTTGACGTTTTCATTTAATTTTTAATTACAAGCTTATCTTGTTTTGAAAAATTAATTCGCTATTTGTAATGTGTTGAGATCCACATTTTACCTAAAGTAGCTTATTTACTTTATTATTAAAGATATGCGACACATATGCTATCAATAACAAATCTAATTAAATAGCGCTAAAGCGCTTTAATCTTTTGAAGATTTAATTTTTTTCTATCTTTTTCTGTTTCGATAGAGAAAAGATACCAAAACTAATGCAAATCTTCTGAGACGACATATTTATCGACGACATAAATATCTTTTATAAATTCGCGAACATACATGATTTAAAAAATCCATTTTCTATAATTTGATTCGCTTCCTAATTCGATTAAACTCTATAATTCTTGCAAAAATGCCGTCAAAGTTATCGAAAATGTTTATTTTGGCATTCTTTTATCCATGAAATTTCAGAGAAGAAATATCCGATGTACTTGAGAATTAGAACCTACAACTATAGAACTTTAAGATACAAGAAATCGCGCATATCGCATTATTTTTTTTGTGTTAAGCGCTTTATTTTCGTAAATGCATATTTATTAATTTGCAGTTTCTTTATAATTGCTATTTGATAATACTATTAAATAATACTCAACGTAAAATAGTTATGAAAAATTATCCGGGTATTAAAATTCTTATTAAGAAAATGTATAACTTTATCAAGAAATTCTTAATTCTTTTTCAATATTAATTTTTCGGATTATATCCTGTGTACTGTATAGTATATGTTATTATTACTTATCCTATATGTCATATAGAATATTTGAAAATTTAATCTAGGAAGCAAGACTTAACAGAGCTGTCAAGAATAAAAAAAAAACAGATAAATAGCGCCTTCTTAATGAAGTTATCCATATTTTTGTGTAATATACAAGCTATGAAAATTCTTAACAAACAATTAAAAAGTTTAAATATGTTTGACAATTTAGCTTAATGCTGTACGAGTTACTCTATTTATATGGAACAATTTAAAATTTTTGACATCGTCATTAACACAGAAATCCTATGCCTTATACATCAAAAACAGTTAGACGATTATATAACTTCTTATAGAAGTAGAATTAATTAACTTTCAAATCAAATATTTCATTTTCTCTCTATTTACACGCATCGTGACATGTATTTCATGCTTATTATAAAAATTGTTTACCAAAAACGATTCATATCTATCTTGCGCATTTAAAAGCGCACTTGCATTAATCTCCATTTTTTTCGTGGAGAATGCCTTCATAGATTTTTGCACATTTCATACTACATATTGCAAAAAATATCAGTTCTCGCCTTCAAGTATTATCGCTGATAAAAAATTCTCTGCTACGATGAGATGCTGTTTTTCAGGATGCAAAAGAAAAAAGTCGGATTACTTCTATATCCTGCAGATACGACTCTTTTGCGCTCATTAAAGCGCAATCTTAAAAGCGACAGTGTAAACATTCTAAAATCGTTGAAACTTGACAACGGAAAAGCTGATAAATAGTTATTTTACGACATATTTGATATTCGAAAAATCACAATAATAAATATTAACCGCGACTTTAGAAACGGGCAAAAACGGGGAAAGTAGGTACGACGAACGTCATGCACATCCGAAAATATGTCTCTCTTTTACTATATAAAGCCGCCGAACGATATTTTGGTTGTTTCGGTAAACAACAAGCAGTTGAAACTACAGCTGACAGGATCAAAAGCGGTCGCGGAACCAATTTTTTTTTCATTGACATATATGAGATCTACCATACGGCGCACTTCTTCTGGGGATTCATTTTAGAGCCGACCGGGCAATTAAAGTCGCTCGAGAATTCCTCCATGTTCGACAACGGACCTCGCACGCGGAATTCGCCGGGGCTGTGGAATCCCGTCGTGATCCGCAGCTTCATTGCTTCCGGTCGGTACTTGCTGCACCAACTGTTGGCCGCGCTTATCCAGAACATCTGTTCCGGGCTGTACGACAGACCCGGCAATCTCTGCTCCGGCTTGTTTCGTTTCACCCATTCCTTGTACGCGTAATACGCCTCTTTTATGCCGCCGTTATCGGCGATGTTCTCGCCTTGGGTATTTATTCCGTTCAGCTGCAAAAATGGAAAATAAATTTTCAGATGGGTTACATAATCCAGCTTTTTTCACATCTGGGTCATATTGCAATATAAAAGATTTTTCTAATTGCATTGGAGAGAATGATTCTTTCTTTAGTGTCTTGTTAATTTATTTCGTGTACACAAAGAGAATTTTCTCTTAGAGTTTATCTTGCGTGAAAATCATGATAATCGTGGAACAATATGGAATCATAAATATATAAATATATATAAATATATGTATAAATACATATAAATTGGAAGAATTTTATAAGATTTTCTTTGATTAATATTTATACAACAATAAAAAATATTTATATGTACATACATAGTAAAATTAATCGAACATATTTTATATCCTATTGTGATAGGTATTAATATTTTTTATTGTGATAAATATTAATCAAAGAAATTCTTATAAAAGAGAAAATTCTCTGTGTATGTGTATGTAAACAAAAAAAATAACAGCTTTAAATTTATTGCGTTTTGTTCATAAAATGAATGATTCGTCAATTGTGTTGAAAATTAATTAGATTTCTGCTTATTTTAATTTTATAAATATTATAAATATATTTTTTCTTTATGTAGAATCGTGACAAAGATATGAAAAAAACACTATATTTTTTAGATTCACTATATATTTCTTTAAAGTCCTTTTTCTTTTTTTTCCGCTGAAAAAATTTACTTATTGCCGTCACTCTTATCGTATATAAATTTTTTTTAGCAGTATTTACAATGTATTGCAATACGCATAAATAAAAATTAATTATGATCAGATAGTAATTATTCTTGAAACGATAGTATTTATTTATATAACAAATGCGGCAAAAATATCAGCGAATAGAATAATAAAGAATGTTATAACAATTGCGTTTAGTATCATCAAAGAATGTTTCATTAAAGAAATAATTATGACAAGATACGAAAGAACTTGTATAACACACAAATACGAGTCTTCCCCATACTTTATCGATAACTTTTCCCAATTAGAATCTGTGCATTAAAAATAGAATAGACGATATATATACAGAAATATATACATATATAAATATATATATATATATATATAAAATATATAAAAATATAAAAATATATATAAAATATAAAAATATAAAAAATATAAAAAATATAAAAAATATAAAAATATATATGAAATATATAAATATATAGAAAATGTAGGACCTGGCAAGAAAATATGATTAAGGATATTAATGTAAAAATGTATGTAAACATGTAAGAAATTCGCCTTACGTTCATTCCGACGTCTTTCACAGTATAATTTCCATACTGGTAAATTATACATTCGGCCCGTCTGAGATAGTGCTCCTTTGTCTCCGGCTCCCACCAATCTACGAGATTACCTTCCTTATTGAACTGTCTGCCTTGATCGTCGAAACCATGGGTAATCTCATGGCCAATGACAAAGCCGATGGCGCCGTAGTTCATGTAACGCGGTCGATCATTATTGAAGAATGTTCCTTGCAAGATACCCGCGGGAAATTCTAGGAAACAAAAATCACAAGAGAATTATTCGATACAAGACATACGCGCGATAGATAATGATTGCTACGTTCATTTGCATGTAATTTTATAATCATATGTTTTAGACTAAAATAACTTATGCGAAAAAATAACTCAAAATACATAAATTATTTGTATACTAATAAGCTTTTAAATAAGAAGTACCTACATTTTTTATATCCAATAATTTTATATAATATTTTGCATATGATGCAACTTTTTTATTTTTTATTCAAGAATATAATATTTTTAATAAGAAGGTTTATTGCACTTTTGGAAAAGGTGATATATATATATATGTGTGTGTGTGTGTGTGTTTGATATTTATTTACTGAATTTAGATGAATTTAAATGAATTTGCTCGTAAGATTGATTACATTTAAATACTTACGAATACTATTTTCGATCGATGAGTAGAAAGCATTGACAACAGCCGGCCTTCCATGAGTAATCCATTCGGTTTTGTTTACCGGTTTTCTCAATCTACCGAATGAGAAATTCGTTCCGAAGATGGTCAGGTTCAAAATGCTATCTAAATAATTATCGGGGTTTAATTCGAGTCCCTCGTAAAATTCGTCTAGCTTTTTGTCATCAAGCAACTCATCTGGATAAGCAATATGTGATGTCATATCGGCTGCTTTTTCCAAGGCGTTTGCTCTAGTCTTCTCGTCCATCCATTCCACCTAAAAAATTTCATCAAAAATTTAATGAAGAGGCTCAAATTACAATGTCTAAGTATTTCTGGAATTAATATTTCTCTAAAGAGAATTGTTTTTTTAATAATAAAAATTATAGATAAAATAGAGGTCCATTTCTCTAGATTCTTATTTGTTGATAAATAAATGCATGTAAATTAAGTTTCTCATGTATATGTTTCCGTGATTTCAATTCAGATAAAAGGAAATTAAAAGAGATTTTTTTATTATTCAAATTTTAATTTCTAGATAAGTAAGTGTCAAAGTGTCAGTCTCAAGATTTCCATCTCCCACATTTGCGATTTTGTGAGAGCACTGAAAAAAGAATTTATTGAATTCGAACAAATATTTATTCCAATACTGCCTTACTTGAAACTAATAATATTAATTTAAAAAAAAAAATTATTTGATATAAAAAAATTCTTTTCAAAACAGCTAAATATTTATTACAAATAAGTGATTTATAATGCAGTATTAAAAAAAATTTATTAATTTAATAATTTTTTTTCAGCGAGTTCAACCTTTCGCGTTCCTATTCTCTCACCTTCTTCAGAATCTTCGTGAACTCCTCTCTGATATCTTCGACCATTTCGAGAGCGGTCTTCTTCGCGTCCTCCTTAAAGTATTTTCTCACGTACATCGAACCGACGCTGATCGCCATACTGCCGGAAACAATATCTACACATTCCTTCCACCTCGGTTCCCTCTCCGTTTTGCCATTCAACTCTAGCGTGTATTTCAACTGTCTCTTTCGGATATCATCCGTTAGATAGCTGACCGAAGCGGCTGCCGCCCTCCAAAACACATAATTTGCCTGCACCTTCTTTGGCGTCTCGCTGATCAGTCGTTCGAAAGCCTTTAAATAACTGGGTACGTTCACGATAACGATTTCGTCCTGACTTAGTTGCGCTTGCGGCGCCAAGATTGTGTTGAAGTATTCCCACCATGGAATGCTAGGATAAGCCGCGGATAGCTGGTTCACGGTCATGGGGTTGTAGAGAAGAGTTACGTTGCGTCGTTTTTCATTAGGTAGCGAGATCTATATAGTGATTAATATCGTGATATTAGTCTCAAATTGATGTTTATATTAATTAGTACACAAAATAATTAATTCGAAACATTTTGCATTCTTGAAGGATCATTTATTTAATAAATTCTTCATTTAATTAAAGGATCGCAATTTGTTTACGGATAAAAAATATATTATTATGTATTAATATATATTACATATATTAATATATTATATATATAGGTATAAATATATTTAATATATTATAAAAATAATTTACTTATATTTTTACAAAATAAAAAAATAGCTATTGATTTCATAAATATTAAAATCGCTATTAAAATAATTTTATTTAAATTTATAAGAAATTTTTTAAAAATGCTATCGATTAAAATTGCACATAAATTATATGAAGTGTACAAAATTAATATAAATTATATGAAAGATTATATTTAATATAATTATATAAATTCTTGGAAGGCGACTTACATTTGCGAGTTTGATTTCAAATTCAAGTGACTCTTTCAGTTCTTTACTAGCTCGGTCCGGATCAGCTCCAAGGATCACAGCAATGTCCACCATATACTTATAATATGCCTGAACGATTTTCTCGTTGAAACCCTTCGACAGATATTCGCGCGACAGACCAAGAGCTGCTTGATCAAGCTGAAAATGATCAATTTGATTGATTGTAAATTTTATATATTCAATTTTAGAACAATTCTGATCTTTTTCTCTTCATTCCATGCTTGTTTTAAATTTCGCACTTCCCGGTATAAATTGTTATATACGTGCTTACATCGATCAGGCGTCTCGAGTTATTTTTCAAGTCGACACTGACGCCAAAATCGATGAAGTAGTCAACGGAATAGCCTAATCTGCGGAATTTGTAGACGGCATCTTTCCAAGTAAAGTCACCCTCGTTCCATCGTTCTCCATCTAGAACTGGCCACCCACCGAGTTTTCGGAGATTGTCCAATAACGGTTGCAAGCCTCGCTTCTCGATAGCGGCTGAAAGAATGAATAAATTAAAAAAAGAAATAAAAACTCTTCTTTTTATTTATATAACTTTACTAAAATCATTTTATTTGAATTTATAAAAAATAAAAAATTGCTATCTATATAAATATTATAAAACTCGTAGTATATAATTTTCTTCTCGCTTATTTTTTTAAAGCGATGAAAAAATTATATATTAAATCGATAGCATTGTTTTAATTTTTTATAAATTTAAATAAAATTATTTTAATAGAGTGTTATAATATTTATAAAATCAATAGCTATTTTTTTATTTTATAAAAATTTAAGTAAATTAATTTTTATAATATATTAGTATATTTATAATATATTAATAATATTTATAATATATAATAATATATTTATTATGCATATCCGTAAACAGATCCATTACATAAACCTGGTGATTTATATAAGAAAATTATCTTGCTGCTTACTTTTATTCATGCATGCCTTGTAAAAATCTTTAGCAAGCCTAAATGGTCTCGGCTCATTCGGAGAACTCTCCTGCTCGATACTGGTCCGTAGTTGTTCCAAAAGGGCGTCGACGATAACGGAGAACGCATTTACGCTGGTTTTATCATCAGGAATGATGGTGGTCTCGAGAAAGCCACCGCAGGCAAACTTATAAAAGTCATCGCACGGCTCCACGT
This sequence comes from Nylanderia fulva, assembly GCF_048542155.1. Lineage (NCBI taxonomy): Eukaryota > Metazoa > Arthropoda > Insecta > Hymenoptera > Formicidae > Nylanderia > Nylanderia fulva. The sequence goes on along the minus strand of NW_028190379.1, from coordinate 1,002,458 downwards.
TACGATCCATATTTTTCAGTATCTGTGCGGCTGTGGTGCGCGCAAATTAATACAACTCGTGTAGTATTAGTAAAATATTTTTCGAATACTATTTTATAATGTATTCGAAAAATATGATATCAAATTTTATTCTAATAAAATTGCAATAAAATTATAAAATCTCCATTGAGAGAAAAATATGAGAAATTTACTATATATTTAAATTTTATTTCTATTTCTTAAAGTTAATTAATAAATTAAAGTTTAAATACAATTTATATATTAATTTTTTATGATATTTAATTTTAATCTACAAAAATATTTAAATCTAAATAAATAGAAAATTCAAGTTCTATTATATTATATTCGACTTACCTGTGTTTACGCATCCAGATGTTAAGCATATATCGCATTCCGGGCTTTTCTGTATGACATGGACATTGCTCGACGTTTCCGAGCCGCTTAACGCTTCGGCTGTGGACGGTAGCATCTCTGTATTAACAGGATCTGTTCTCGTGCGGATGCAGGTGCGGTTGCAGGTGCGAAAAATATGCGTAAAAGCGATAAATTAATGAATGGGTGAAGCGTACAACAAGCTGCGATAAAACATAATTGCACACAGAATAAAAATCTCTTGTTTCACAAGCGATTAATATGAATTATGATATGCATTTTTATGCTTGTGATTAGGTTATCACATCCATTTTGTCTGTCAAAAATGTAAAATTTTTTAAAAAAATAGCATAATATATTAAAAAAATTTTAATTTAATTAAATTACATACAATATGAAATAATATTGTGCGAGAATCTTAAATAGTATTTTTACGAAACAGTTATATTTTTTTTAATCATGTAAATCAAATTAAAGCACAAATTGTGTAACAAATAATCTTGTATGTGTGAAACTGGCGTGGTCTAATTTCGTGGAACATAAATAATTAAGAGTTCTTGGTTATTTTCAATAGTTCCAGAGTTCTAGTTTAAACAAATAATTCTGGCCTTTAAAGCAACGAAAATGTCTTTGGACAAATTAAAACGTGAACTTCACACAACGTCTCACTTTATTCTACGGCATTTTCTTTATCAATAATTAGCAGGATTTATATTTAAATAAATTTATAATTTTGCACGAGTTCTAAAAAAAATTCTACCTTCTAAAAGCAAAAAAAAATTAATTAAACTAAAATAAAGACAACAGGATAATATCTATAGATATTAAGATGAAATGTCAGTCGATTTTCGAGAGTGCGTTGCGATTCGAGATATATCCATCTTTAATTCTACCTTATATATTTATATCATGTATGTTATATAATGCAAAAAATAATAATATTGCTCTAATAAATGTATGTATTTTATTTGTTACAGGATTATTAGCATTGCCGATAAGTTGCTCGCGAGTTCGCGAAATTCTCGAGTGCCGAACGAACGTTGCTTCGTGCGATTAGTTTTTGCGTTGTTTTTTTTAAATTGTGCAATGTACGCGAAATACGTCGTGTCGGGAGTGCCGTGTAAAGTGTCGCGCGTCGGGAGTGCCGCGTAAAGTGTCGGGCGAGCGTAATTATTCGCGTTTTCGCGAGTGCCGCGAGTGCTTCACAAGTGCAAGAGAGGAGGAGGAGGCCCGGGGAGGCATCAGGCGACGACGGGGCAACTGTGAGGTACGCAAAATAAATATACATATAACAGGGTGTCTATAGCGGTCAGGGAAATCTGGAAAGCCGGGCATTGTCAGGGAATTTTATAAATCTGGAATTATCAGGAAAAAATCAGGAAATTTTACCATTTATCTGGATTTTTTCACATTATTCTACATTTGTCTCAATAATTTGAAATTTTTTATTAAATAAATATAAGATGATTTGGAGACGATTTTTCCTCGGCAAAAATGTTGAGGGAGATCATCATTTTTTACATGTTCTCAATTTTTGCCATCATGTATCTTTGTAAAACTAAGTCTTAAATTAAAATTCTACTAAAGCAAACTCTACCTGAAATTAATTGAAGAATTGATTTTAAATTGAAATTGAAAGAGTCAGGAAATTTTACTATTTATCTGGATCTTTTTACATTATTCTACATTTGTCTCAATAATTTGACATTTTTTTATTAAATAAATATAAACTTTTCCTTGACTCCCAGCACGCTAATTTTTTATGTTGTTAAAAATCGATTCATCTACAGCGTGTTCGTTAATTTATATTTTTATTGTCGTATTCTTTTATTTCAATGTGTTTGATAGAGACAAAATTAAAAAAAATTTGATAATATAAATAAAAAAGGTGATTATTTAAATAGTTTATAGTGACATGTTTGTTTCGATTATCATGCATAATGCACAATTGTATAATTGATTTAAATTTTTGTTTTAACTTCCGAACCTTTTCATTATTGACAAAAATATCTCAAGGATTTCATGATTTAACATTTAATTGATTTATCATATAGACATATGCAAATAATATATTTGGAAAAAATAATACTAAAAAGTCAGGGAAAAAATTAATTTCTGGTCTTGGAAAATCTGAAAAAGTCAGGGAATTTTTTTCATTGAGTCTGCTGGACCACCTGAATCATAACATTTCTTTTAAGAAACATATAATTTTTGTTTAAGTATTTCTCTCTCTCTCTCTCTCTCTCTCTCTCTATATATATATATATATATATATATATATATATATATTTTTTTTTTTTTATTTAGTATTAAATAATTTGAATATTTTGTTTTTAGATCAATGCTGTGAGAACTACAACTCTGCTATTGTACGTATTGGTGAGTAATTATTTATTTTATAACATTTCTATATTCCTATTTCTACAGCAGATCTTTTTATTCTTTCTTTAAAACGTTTATGAACCAAACATAAATTCATAAACATTTAGTTTATTATAAATGTATTAATTCAAGATGGATACAGGCTAATAAGAGTTTGCATACCCTAGAGTCTTTTCGATTTACTATATTTTGAAATTGACGTTAAATATTTATAGGAGATAATAATCGTATTTTAATATCATGGTTTTCCCTCGATTCAAACGCGTTTGCATAAACGTTTGCGTGCTGCTTCACCTATTATTACTCCTCGTCGGATTGCGTATGTAATCAGCAAGTGCTCACGTAGGAAAAGGCAACATTTTCAACGTCAAGCAAGCGTGTGCTGACTAAGTTTCGTGTACCCCGTCGACTTTTTTAAATACATACTCTCCGGAAATATCTCGCGAAGATGCGTCAGTAATATCGACGTACTCGCACGCAAATCGAAATATATTAGCGAGAGTGCTCGAATTGTAAATTGGTGCGCGCGATTACGCGTGTACCTAACTGCTTATTACATCGCGTCGGTGTAAACACACGCAGTGGGTGAGTAACTCTCAAAACATTGTTTTGTGTTTCGTTGTCAGTAGAAATATCAAAATGCGTCAGAACCGTTCTTTCTTTGACGTCACTTAGAATCATACGTCATGAACTCGGTTGCTTCTTCTTTTAGAAAGGTCTAACCATTTTAAGATGTGTATTTTTTCAACGATAAACTTGCATTATAATAGCAGTCGAAGTCATTATATTTTAAATTTATTTCCATAGAGAGAAAAAAGAAAAAAATCTAATTAATAATAATTTATTTATTATTATTTTTTTTGTAAAAATTTTTTCAATCATATTTCTGCGTGCATAATTTTTTGCAGGAAAATTATTTCAGATATATGTAATGCTTTTTGAATTAAATTTTGATTAAGATTTTTCTTTATTAAATTCCTGTTAATATCTGTACGTCTGAGCATTTTTTTCTAATAATGACAAGATAAAGTATAAATATTGAAAACAAATAACGATTTCAAGTAACTCAGCGGAATTATGTTCGTAACGTCATACATTTTTTTCCATTTAACGAGCTGACAAAACACTTTTGATACAAGACACATATAAAAGATGCCGACATATAAATGAAATTTACGACAACGATGCAATTCCGTGCCTTACTTTCGCACAATTAAAATTTTTTATGACACATACCGTTACCGAACGGCTTCGATCGTAAACGTAATCGCTGCTTGTCGCATTGAGCCATTAAAAAAAGCAAACATCTTCCTTTCTCTTTTTTTGCTTTATTTTTCTCTTCGAGATATCAAAGAAAATGCACAGGCAAATATTCGTTAATAATACGTCTAACAATAATTAAAAACAATAATTAAAGGCGTATGATTTAAATACTATTAAAATTTCCATTAATGTCTCCTTCCTGAATACACAAAGGTAAGTTCCTTTATATATAAATGTTCCGTTATATTTCATGTTTTTTTCCCTGCACAATAAGAATTTCTTAAATTAATAAATAAACAATCTGTCAATTTATTACTAAAAAGACAGATAATATATAGAATCAAAATTCTAATTATGTAGAAAAGGAAAATTCTTCTGAGATATTAAAATATCATCATTTCTAAGTCATTTAATATGTGTCGTAAGGTTTATTGCGTGGAAGATTTACAAGATGTAGTATCTAATAATTTTTTATTACGCTTACTGCATAAGCTATTACAAAAGTTTATCGTCATGTCGCGGAGAATTATGGCTTGCTCGCCCCTAGCAATTTCATTCCAAGCATTAATGATTAATGTAATTGGATGACATTAAGTAACGTCTTTGTCGCAACGCGGGACAACGCACCTCTTGGGATGTCGATGCATGATAGTACTTTGTTATTGCATGCACAGGATCGGTTTGCAAGTTGCACGCGGTTCAGAGTAGAAGAAGATAAGATTTGAGATCCTCTTCAAAACATTTGCGAACGTTACGAAAGTTTTATTATGTGGAAGAGGATAAGTCGGAATTATATATTTTTTTTAATCGAAATTATATCGAAAACACAGAGGAACTTTATATTCGTTTCGAGATAAACCCGGTCCTGTGTAGAAGTGTCCTATGGTGTGATAGGCTTTCGTAAATGAAGTATATAGATGCAAGATCTAATCTTCTCTTCATTATTATATTAAGATTGCAATCTCATTTCTGGAGAGCAAGCCATCAGATAGGGAACACGTAAAATTATCTAATTTTATTTACGTTAAATATTAGATTGTCAGAGATATTCAGATTCAGAATTAGGGTTGGGTAATAACTAGTTAATTAATTAAAAGTTAAAAAAGTTAAATAAGCTTAGTTAATTTAAAATATATTAATTTTTAACTTCAACTGGTTATTTTTGACTTCAAACTTATTAATTTTTTTTTTAAGTTAAATTTTTAAAATTTCTGAATACCATTATGGTTTTTTTTATAAACGTATTATTTTTAAATTAAAGTATTATTAGTTTTTATGTTTATTTGTTATCAATTGTAATTGCCAAAAAATATATTTCTATATAAAAATCAAAATTTCTTTGTTATTATAAATTTTAAAAGAATTAACAAACAAAATTCTAATTTAATATATAACTAATGTTTTTAAAAATAACTTTTAATTTAACTTCAGTTAATTTAATCTTAACTTTAATTGAGTTAATTTTTTGTTCATGCAACTTTTAACTTAATTAAATTAATTTTATAAACAATTAACTTTAACTTAGTTTCAAAAAATTATTAACTTACCCAACCCTGTTCAGAATTATCTAAAAATTTCGTATATTCTTTCCTTTAAACATTTAAACTGATTAAAAATACTAAAGATATTTTTGTTCGATTTCCGATGACTTACACTACTCGTACATACAAAGCGCACAACAAAAACGAACATTGAGTGTTTCTAATGAAATTTCGGGATAAAAAAAATTCAGGCAATTCATTCAAAGCCACATATACGTGTGTGAAGTTTCAACACAAATCTCGAAGGAAAATGGCTGTGAGTTTTATTTCCACGTTTCTCGAATAACCATTGTACTTGCAACATGCGTGCACGAGCGGTCCGAGTTGCATTGTGGGTTGCTGTAAAAGTAAGTGCTCTTACCGGGTCTCGATGTAGTGTTGCATGTCCTGTTGGACGCCAAAATTCCGAGCGCCACGGCCAAAGCGATGCACAAGAGGAATCCGGAAACGGCTATCACCGTTAACCCGCGTTCCAAACCGGACCGTCTCTTCCACCATGTCGGATTTCTGTGAGATAATAAAATCAAATTAAATGAACGAGAGGAAAACACGCGTAATATCAAAATTAAATGATTACGAGAAGCGTATATGTGAACTTTAGAAAAATGTTTTAAATATTTTCGTGCAAAAATATTACGTTCAATTTTATACATTTATTTGTTTATTCAATTTTTTGTTTCTTATTTTTTTTAATTTGATTTTTTAATTTTTCAAATTTAATTATTTATTTACTTATTTTTTATTTAATTATATATTTGTTTATATATTTTTTTAATTTATATATTTTTTTAAATTTAATTTTTTAATTTTTTAAATTTAATTATTTATTTATTTATACTTATTTTTTATTTAATTATAGATTTATTTATCTCATATTTTTCTCTTTATAATATTATTTTGTAACATATTATTTTGTATGTATAAAAATTAGTTACGTTTATTTATAATATTAGTATTCGTGATCGTACTTTGTGTATAAGGAGAGAAAGGATTTATTTTTTCTATTCTCTCCATAACTTATTGTCAGCAAACAGTTTCTAAACTAAGAAACGATCATGTAATTATCTGCATCTTATCTATACTATACAAGGTATAGTTGCGACTTGATTACTTATTTAAATAATGTGATTTATGAACTGTCTTCTGCCATAATGACAGAATCCTCTGCTGCAATCTTTATGGTAATTCTAGTAATAATATTTGAAGGATATTTCCTGCTAATTCGATTACGTACAAAATTAATGATCTTCGTACACACATATCCCATGTATAAATAATATACTATACTAAATAAATTGTCACTGCATATGATATATTTATGTCACAAAAAACATGTTTTTGCAAGGAATGTGAACAAAACCATCGTTTCCGTACAATATAAAAATGCATGGTGAGTAAAACGCAATTTTTTTCTTATCACTGGATAATATTACAAGTATGTGCACGGAATTTTACTGTGTAACGTATAAACATTTATTTATTTCTATTGTAGTCATTGATTGATTTCGATCTATACGATTCATTACATAGCGTGCGAGATATAAAACGTTACTCGGGGTCGCCTTTCATATGTGGCACGTGTACTATTAAGGGCGTAGGAATTTATATGGATCGAAATGCGATGGAGCGAAAGAGAGAGAGAAAATTACCGTCTTTTCGCGGCAATTCTCGCGTAAGGGAAAGGCAAACCGCGATCCGAGATTTTTATCTTTGGACCAAGCCGCGCGCCATTTCTGCGTTTTATTTTTACGATCATCTCGCGCGCGAGAGCAATAATCGCAAAGCGCATTAAATTCCTCGCGTAATCGCTCGGCGAAACTCTGCCGAGATGTGATGGGACACACTGGCACTGAACACTTTTGCAATACTTCGCTGAGTTTATCTGCCTTATTCCAGTTATTTTGTGTTTATCGTTCAGATAAACTAATTGCTGGGTAGAACATTTTCTAGCAATTTTCAGATAAGATAGTTTTCGTAATAATAGTGAAAATGCGCTTTTTTTTTTAATTTTCGAAGTGACCTCGAAATAAAATAAAATTTTTTTTATCTCTGAATACCATTATTTTGTTTCTTTTATAAGTTATATAAACGAATTATTTTTAAATTAAAATATTATTAATTTTTATCTTCACTTGTCATCAATTGTAATTACCAAAAAATATATTTTTATATAAAAATCAAAATTTTTTTGTCATGTGTTATTATATATTTTACAAGAATTGACAAACAAAATTCTAATTTAATATAAATAATATTTTTTAAAATTAACTTGATTTAACTTCAGTTAATTTAATTTTAACTTAACTTTAACTGTGAGTTAATTTTTTGTTAATAAAACTTTAAACTTAACTGAATTAATTTTATAAGCAATTTTAACTTAACTTAATTTAAAAAAATCATTAACTTACTCAATCCTGAATTTTAATAAATTTCTTTTATATAAGAATTATCTTGTATTAAATTTCTCTTTTGTACCTGAAATAGGCACACTGAGAAAGAAAGTTGTTAACTTGACTAACTCGTTCAACTAATTATTATTTCATTAATTGAACATATATATAAGTATTTAAGTCAAAACACGTTATGTTAAATTTAATGTGTTGTATTTAATTTAAATACATTTGCATATGTTCAGTTAACAAAATAGTAATTAGTTAAACGATTTAGTCAAGTTAACAACTTTTTTCTCAGTTCAATGAACGAACAGTTTTCTACTTATAGAAGAAAGAAAAAATTGTAGGACAATATTATAGATTAAATTAGTTTTAAAATAAAATGATCCGAAGTATAAATATTAGATTGAAGTCGAAAAATTTTAACTCAGGAATGAAAATGTTAATTTTATTATTCTGTTTTTTTTCATATTACAATAAGATAACTGCGCCATGTGGCAATTAATTAGAATCGATTTATGTTGACGTGTAATGTATTATTCTTATTTTTCTATCACGTAATGCAAAACTATGATGCATGTCGCGGATTTGCTATTTTGATTGCGGTCTTAGATTATTTTAATAATTGAAATCGAGATTGAAAAACCATTAAATTTATAAGAAGAAAAGATATAAAAAAATGATAATAAAAAAAAACAGTTGTATATAATTAACTATTTTTTTCATTATTATTTTCTTCTATTTTTACTAATAACGTGACTGATAATTATCAGTCGCATTCATGTAGAAAAGATAATGAATGTGCAAAACGCATAGTACAATTATCGCCTTTTCCTGCGCGTCTTTATTTCGTGAAACCAATATGCGATGACTCTTTTTCTCGGTGTGTGCACAAGTGCATCGAATGCCAGGTACTTAGACTAATAGTGAAGCGCATAATTGATCTTATGGCGCGTAATGCAACAACAACGAGTGTATTGACCTCATTATGACGCGGCGACACTTAATGTACGTACTCTCGTAAACACGTCAAGAGGCTCCATCGCGTAACGTGTAATATCGGAATCAATGCCACGCGTTGCATGTTGCATCTGACGTGTAACCTTGATTCTGATAGCTCACGGATTCGATATGTATATCACATATATACATCGCGATACATTTATACGACAATGGAATAGCACCTTAAATTTTTGTGTTTTTTTCAGGGTTGAGTAAATTAATGATTTTTTAAAACTAATTATTAAGTAACTTAACTTTAGTAACTTAAGTTAAGTAACTTAAGTAACTTAAGTTAAGTAACTTATTAGTAACTTAATTTAAGTTAAGTAACTTAAGTTACTTAAATTAAGTAACTTATTAGTAACTTAACTTAAGTTAAAATTAATTGCTTATAAAATTAATTTAGATAAGTTAAAAGTTGCATGAACAAAAAATTAACTCAGTTAAAGTTAAGATAATCTTTAACTGGTATTTTGAGGGTCAAAAATGACCCCACGATATCAGTTAATGTTTTTAAAAATTAACTTTTGATTTTTGACCCTCAAATTACGATACCAGTTAAGGGTTAAGATTAAATTAATTGAAGTTAATGTTATTTATTATTTATTATAATAATGTTATATATTAAATAAAATTAATTGAATTGAATGTTGTTTGTTAATTCTTTTAAATTTATAATGACAAACGATACAGAAATTTTGATTTTTATATAGAAATATATTTTTTTGGTAATTACAATTGATGACAAGTGAACATAAAAATTAATAATACTTTATTTTGAAAATAATACGTTTATAACTTATAAAAAAAACAATAATGATATTCAGAGATGAAAAACATTTTTTTAACAAAGATCGTTTATTGTGTGGAAAGTTTGAGATTATCAAAATTGTGATATAATCTGATAAAAAGCAATGCTTCAATATAGGTGCACCGAAAAAATTAATCGTCATAGTTAAATTTTAATTGTCCTTATATTACAACCTGAAATTTAGTTATGTCTAAATTTTAGCTATATGGTAACTAATATTTTTTAGCTATAGTTTCTAAAGCTAAAAAATATCAGCTATCACAGTTAAAATTTAGGCACAATAACTAAATTTCAGGTTGTAATATGGGGACAATTAAAATTTAACTACAGCTATATAATTTTTTTCCGTGCACCTATAACTAAAAATTTAAAATACTAACTATATATAACTATAAATTTCATGTGTAATATAGAGGCAGCAAAAATGTAATTATGACAGCTAATTTTTTTTCGTGTAGAAACTCTAAAACAAGAGATGTTATATTAGTTTCGATATGATATTTCTGTTTTTTTCCTAACACATTCAATTCGTATGGAAATAATGGAATGGGTCGCGGGTAATTTCTTCGTTATATCGTGCCTTACTGTTCCGTCGTTATTACATATTCATGTCAACGCTTCGGAATAACTGCGCATCGGAATATCAACCGTGTAACGAAAGACCGTGGAAAAAAGGATAGGATATGATTATCCTCCGATTTTACGGCATTTGCCTCTCGGGGATCGACGAGAGATTGCAATCTATATTCCATATTTGTCGCGCCACTAACCAAGCAATCAAGCCGCATCGTCGAATCGCGATGGATTGATCGACGAGGCGGTCGGTATGCAAAATTGATATACATACAAGATCATATCTGTATCGTGTAATGTAATCGAGTCAAATTTTATAGTAAAACGTTGTAGCTTATCTCACGGCGAGTTTAACGAATCTAATATTATTCAGCGTAATTTATTCACAATCGTAATCGCGTGGATGGAAAAACGCAGTAGAGATATTTTATACTTTTCATATTATATTATATGTACATTGAAAAAAATTTGTTAAATTAACAAATATTTAGTTCAATACGTTCAAATGAATCATTTATTTGAAACAAATACATATTTATTTGTTTCAAATAAATTATTTATTTGAACGAATTGAACTAAATATTTGTTCATTTAACAAACTTTTTTTCAGTGTACACAGGGTTGGGTAATAACTAGTTAATTAGTTAAAAGTTAATAACTTTTAACGTAGCTTAGATCATTTAAAATGTATGAATTTTTAACTTTAACTATAGTTATTTTTGACCTTAAACTTATTAACTTTTTCGTAAATTAAATTTTTTTAAATCTCTGAATACCATTATTGTTTTTAAATTAAAGTATTATTAATTTTTATGTTCAATTGTAATTACCAAAAAATATATTTCTATATATAAAAATCAAAATTTTTTTATTATAAATTTTAAAGGAATTAACAAACAAAATTTTAATGTAATATAAATAATGTTTTTAAAAATTAACTTTTGATTCAACTTTAACTTTTAACTTAACTACATTAATTTTATAAGCAACTAACTTTAACTTAACTGAGTTTAAAAAAATCATTAACTTATCCAACTCTGTATATACATATATTATACTTAACCCGAATAATTAATATATATATATTTATTGATTAATCTAGCATATATTAAAAAATAATTTATACTTTAATTTTCCTTCTTGAATTAAGAAAGAAAATTAAGTATGTTTTAGAAAATGATTAAGTTCCGGTTTCGAAGACCTTGCGAGATGAAAAGTGATAATCGACAGATAAAATGCGTAAGGCATTACGATATGAGATATAATTATTTCCCCAGACATGCACGTGCAAGCACGTGCATTTTTGCAAACGACATCAGCTGACGAAATAAACAGACGTGCGAATAAGCGTAATTTTTAGCGAGCTTATGATAAATTTTCACGCTGCATTCACTCGTTCGTGCATAATCTCTGTATGAAGCACTGTTGATTCTTCAAATCATATAAAGTTTCAAATTATATAAGATTTACTATTCTTCACTTTCGTATTTTTAGACAAAAAAAGAAGATAGTTTTTAAAGAAATTCGTTTGAGATATTTTCGAAATAGAATCTCAAAAGAAATTCATTATATTATAAAATTATTTTATCTACAAACATATAACTGTATATAATTTTTTAAAATATTTTTTCATTTTTCCCCATCATTTTATATTTTTTTATATTTTGCATTTTTATGCGAAAGAAAAGGAGATGGTACATTGGAACAATTTTATCTATAAACATAACTGTACATAATTTTAAAAATATTTTTTATATTTTATATTTTTTCCCTTATTTTAGATTTTTTTATAATTTCAAATTTTTGAAAAAGTATAAAGCTCCTTTTTTTCGAGCAAAATTACTCTTCCTGAAGCGACTGATTCCATTGCGTTCGCGTAATTGGCAATCGATCTCCCAGTTTCCCGTTCCTGGCAAATCGATTTTCGTGATATGCGTGTTATCGGGAACACGTCGTTGTCCTCGCGGATATGCTCCGATGCGTTTCGACAGAATAACGCGACCGCGAAACTGTGTCGCACTCCAGGTCCGGACAGAAAGGCGAGGCGAGGCGCGAGCTGCATCATAATGAACATGCAGATGCATGAACAAGCAGAGCGGCATCGCCTTCACGTGCCGTGACCTAGCGCCTCTTAATCGTCTCTTCCCGACCCTCTTCATGGAATACGTGTAGAGTATAAAAGTGTCTATCACGCATCGCATCGCCTTTGCTATTAAAAATACACCATCAAGATATGTGCAAGTGGAAGCGAATAATAGGCAAGAGAAACGTGGCTATTTTATGTTTATTCTTCTCAGAGTTGGGTAACAACTAGATTAGTTAAAAAAGTTAAAAAGTTAATAATTTTTAACTTGGTTTAGTTAATTTAAAATGTACACACAGAAAATTTTCTCTTAGAATTTACCCTGAAAATTATGGTAATTATGGACAATATGATATTGGAAGAATTTTATAAGAATTTCTTTGATAAATATTTACCACAATAAAATATAAAATATGTTCGATGAATTTTACTATGATAAAATTTACTATGTACATGTTAATATTTTTTATTGTGATAAATTCTAACAGAAAATTCTCTCCGTGTATTAATTTTTAACTTCAACTAGTTATTTTTGATCTTAAACTTATTAACTTTTTTCCTAAGTTAAATTTTTTTTATCTCTGAATACCATTATTCTTTTTTTTTAAGTTATGAACGTATTATTTTTAAATTAAAGTATTATTAATTTTTATGTTCATTTGTCATCAATTGTAATTACCAAAAAATATATTTCTATATAAAAATTAAAATTTCTTTTATCTCTTTTATATCTTGGCCGTGTCCAAGTAAAAATTTGGTGCCTTGTGCACAGGTATTTAATTCTAACGAAAAAATTTAGTTTCGTTTAGAATAACGCACTGTCATCCGCGATTTGGCTCTTATTGCCTATCTTATATATGTTAAATTTATATTTATAAAATTTCTTTGTTTTCATTATTATATATTTTAAAAGAATTGACAAAATTAACAATATTCTAATTTAATATATAAATAATATTTTTAAAAATTAACTTTTGATTTAACTTCCGTTAATTTAATCTTAATTTAACTTGAACTGACCTATTTTTTTGTTCATACAACTTTTAACTTAACTAAATTAATTTTATAAGCAATTAACTTTAATTTAACTTAGTTTAAAAAAATCATTGACTTACTCAACTCTGATTCTTCTTTATACATGTAAATTGTTTTTTTTTTTTTTTAAATGGGGACGCGATGCTGCTAGACATTACTCCGATATTAGCTAATGATAGGATTGGCTAGGATTAACGGTCGACACCTTTTAATGCTAAATAATCGCCGTAATTTTCTCAGATGATTTTTAATTTTCTCTTTAGGAGAGATTCTAGATATGCGATAGATCTGTTCTATAATTGTGTTAACATAAAAAAGAGAAAAATGCATTAAGATATTGATTATATTCAGATTATTATTATTCTATGAACTTCTCGTAATCTCTCTCGGTACACTTTAAACCCCATTATACGATTGTTCATTTCGTTATCTTGACGAACGGTTTTTTTAACTTCGTGGCCTTGCTATCTTTACGGCTCGTTTTAAATTTATTGCAACTATTTTCGCAGTTTGTTCATCTTTCCACACGTGCGTCTCATTTTTTGAATCTGTTCACACTCGCGACGTCGCACAATTCCTCGTGAGTAACCCTGATGATGATGGTAAATTTTCCAATTCTCGTAAATTACACGATAACACACTGCATCACCGTCGACTCGACGGTGTATTATAATGCATGCGATAACCAATCGCCAGAGAGTCGTTCGTTATATATAGTATCCTCGTTAGATATATATGTATATAGGATTATAACTCGTTTCTTATGCATGGCAGGGAACACAGCATAATAGAACTTTTCGTCAGCCGCTATTTGTAGTTATTTATTCCAAATTATTTTTTAAATTATTATTATTTAAATTACTATTATTTAAAATATTATATATTTTTTAAATTACTATATATTGATGATTAATTCATAAACATCTGATATTTAATGTTGCTCACTCATTGAAAACTAAATTTCGAATATTAAGTATAAATTATATATATACATATATAAATAATAAAATAATTTAAAAATGGTTAAAAAACATTTTTAGTAAAAAACAATCATGCATATATAAACGAGTTATATTCCTACAATAAAATGTTTTTCAATTATATTTCAATTATTTTGTTATTTATATATATGTATATATATATATTTTTATTTAATATTTGAATATTTGTTTTTAATGAACAACATTAAATATCAGAAATATTTAGGAAATTTTTTTTTGAGAGGTATCTATATAAAAATATTTATAAGCTAAAAGTTTTTTAGTACATTACTTGTATAATTTCTCGGATAAAAGGAATATACGTAGTGTAATTATATATAATTTAAATCAAATAAGTGATTGAAAAATATTCCACATTCATTATTTTATTTTCGCCTTAAAAAAACGAGGAATAAGTGAGTCTAAAAATTTGATGTCTCTTCGTGCAGGTGTATCATTCGTGCATTTTTAACGGGATAGTAGGTGAGGTGTCCTTTTGACAGGCAACAAGTGTACGTCGGTCGAGCTTTCGCGTATATATATTTTCGATATTCCCGTTGTACGACAAGGAGGTCAACCAGGGGCCACTTATTTGAGTGGACAACGATGACGATAACGATAGTGACTATATAACGATGACGATGTAACTGTAAATTTTCACTTTGGAGAAGATATCGCGCGCGAAGGAACTTAGGTCGAGTCGCGAGCTTTTTGTTCGCAATTTTGTACGCAATCATCGAATTATAACAATTGGCGTGCAGATTAGCGCATAACTCTTCCGTCTTTCAGTCGACCTTTGCAAACTTGTAAGGTTAAAGATGGGATAGGAAGATCTTCTTTAAGTACGCTCAAATTGATTTCGATTCTCGTTCTTGACATGTTACGAATCTCCCCTTTGAAATATCAATTTAATTGCGACTAATATATTTTTTAATTGTTACGATACAAAATTTTTATCTTAAATATTTTTACATAGATACCTCTCAAAAATATTTTCTAAATATATGCATGATTGTTTTTTAAGGAAAATGGTTTTTTAATCATTTTAAATGCTACGATACGTCAAAATTGTCGATGCGTGTTTTAAGGTATAATATTATCTATTTTAGAGTTATTTTAGAGCAGTTAGGCAAATTGGAGACAAAACAACTCGAACGTTTCGTACAAATGTAATTTTCTGTACAAAGTGACCATACCATACTCATTTTTCCAAATATTAATAAAATAAATAATTATTAATCGGATCAGTTGTGCAGGAAAGGAATGTAATTACGAAATTTCGTCATGTAATGTCGATTCATGTCAATAAAACATACAGAATAACCGTGACAATATTTTTTTACGTATCTCATAGAAGCGAGGTGACCTTATAAATATATCAATTATTAACTTATGAGAGAGAAGTTTTTACCTTTGTAAATAAATTGTAACTTAATGAAACAATTTTATTATATTTTGAACAGATATAACACTATACATGAATAAATTATTATAATGATTTAGCATCTATAATATATAGATAAGAAAACTAGAGGAAAGAGTTTAGAAAATTTATAAATATATCGTATGAAAAATGTGTATATAGGATATTGATTATGTTGCAAATCATAGAATTATGTAATTCTATTTATAATCTTGCATTACGTGAAAATAAAAAGAGTTCGATTCTTATGAGAAATTATAAATAATTTGAAACTTATTACAAGATAACTTTTTACATAAAAAATACATCTGATTGAGACAATAAGTCTATAAAAATTAAGTGAAAATATTTGTCATGATTACTTGAAATTATAATGTTTTTTTGTTGAGAGAATTCTAAACTTTTTTCTTCAATTTTTTGTTGATATTCACTAAAAAAAGGAGGTTAAAGAAACATAAATATCTATTTCTCATCATGAAATGATTATGTTCTTTAAACAGAGCAGATTAAACAAGAATTTATCTTTATTACATAGTGTCTTTTTTAATCTGTTTCTTTATGTACTGATGTTCATTTACTGTTTTATATAGATAATTAGAGATAAGTAAGAAAAAAATAACGATTTGATAGGACGAAAAATCAACTTTGAAATCATTACTTCGTTAGTTTCTCATCTTTCTCATTCTATTTAACTTTCTTGCTATCATACAAAATGCTACCCTACTTTTATCATTTACGTCGTAATTTGTACAAGGTCAGATATTTATTCGATCAGTAGTCCACTTGATAAAGCATGTTGCCGAGTAAGCGAAAAGTCAGTTGCAATGTTTGTTATGAAACGTGCACTCATTTAAAAATATGATTTAACGTAAATTTTAATATTTTTTTGTTGGACAAGTCAATTTAATATTTTATAATGTTAGTATTTTAAAAATCATTGTTGAAATTTATTATTTATTATTTCATAATTTCAACAAAATTAATCATCAACTAACATATCAAAAAACATTGTTTTATATTCGTACATGTTTAAATAAAATGCAATTTGAGATCTAAATATAATTATAAATTTGCAAAAAAGAGTAACTATATACATATATTTTTTTGCGAATTTATTTATTAATTTTTCATATAAAAAGAAACTATTTTTATTAAATTTTTATTTTTAGTTTTCGCGTAGCAAAATTTATGCCGAGAGAAAAAATGAGATTACTTAGTGAAATAAATGTACACACACATTTAGAAATATAAAAATGTTGAAAGTGTATGTACACTGTAACTTTTACATTTACTTACTAGATTATACTTAGAATTTTAAAGAACAAGTATTAAAATTATTACAATGGATACTTTGTCGCATCTGAAATTATCCACTATATTATTTTAATATTAGCAATATTAGTAAAAGAGAGAGAGACGAAGAGTGAGATTAACAAGTTTCATCAAGGTAGTTTCTCACGTTATACCAATAATAATATGATGCACACGATTATATATTAATTGTTCGTTACATCCTGACATTATTTGACGTCTAATAAGCCGTTGTATTAATGCCATTTTGCAAGTTGCAAATAATTGTCCGTGCACGAGGTGTATTTGCATAATAAATTCCAAGATTATTATTAGTCATTCCATTGTAAGACAAAGATATTGTCGATATTCGAAGAAGCGGAGGAAAATTATCGTAATTTTGCAATTAAGGCAAATATAGGACTACGTGAATGTGTTTATGAAAATTATTTGGATATGGAGCCTCGTTTGATCATTATAATATATAAAATAATATGTAATACACAAAAAAATAAATATAGTATGCAAGTTGTGTAATTTCGAAGAAAACATATTTTTTTGCAAATAATAAATCTCGAAGATTTATTAAAAAGGCATCACATATGATTGACGAGTATCATAAACTATAAAACTTCATTATCCTTCGAATACTATTTTTTTTTACAAACTTCCTAATTTCTGAATATAATTTGCAGCTATGTATATATTTAGAAATCTTTTAGGACGTGTGTTACAAGCGCGGACAAGGAAAAAACACGTGCATCGTACAAAATGCATTGTCAAGTTTACACTTCCGTGAAATCAATTTATTGCGACTCGGTTTATTCATGAGGATGTTAAACGAGATCGTTCCATCGCACGAATTTTACATACATATTACATCGTGATGGCGCGGCTGTCGTAACGCTGTAATAACTCGGGATACAAGCGTTTGTAAACTTGCACCATGAACCATAAACGCATTCAACGTACTTCGCAAGAAACTTTCACCAATCGTTCGAGCAGGTTCGATATAAGTTCGTCATTCCGTGTGTTTTACAACACAACGCTTTATCGTCTTTTCAAACATACTGACTTACTTCTGCATACGAAAAAATCTTTATTCAACCGAAAAATCATTAATTATATTATATCATTACATATAATTATTATTATATATTAATATAAATATATATATTTTATATAAATTATTAAGTATATTAATATATGCATAATATAATAATTATATCATTTTATTTTATTATTATAATTATAGCAATTATATATATAATATATATAATAAAATGAAAAGGCTATGATATAAAAATACAAATTCAGAAAATGGGTTGATAACGACAAAGAGTAGAAAAAAATTAGGCGCAACAAATTTATTTTAAAATCTTTGTTTCATTTGAATATTTTGGTCTTTTCTTTGAATTATCTTTAGCAGCTCGTTTAAGAAAATAACTTATATGTAAATATTTTTTTACCTACGTCTTATGTTCTTGGTTTTCAAAACATAGAAAACGAGATGAAGAACAAGGAGCGAAAAACACCTACGTTGTGACCTCAGCGATATATAAAACAGGTATATTGATGTACTGTTTTGTATATTGCTGAGATCATGGTTGTTTGCGTTTTCTTTCCTCGTTCTTTGTTTCGATTTTTCGATCGTCTTCAATCGCTTTGAAGATTTACCAAGGATGTAAGAATAAAAATGTGGATATCAAAACATATAAATTTTTTGTTAACGATTTGCTGAAGATGATCCAAAGGAAGAACACTATCGACTGAAATGTTTAAATTAAAGAAGATATTTTTCTGTGCTTGGCTTTTAGTCTGGCTAACCGTTTTTTACCTGAATTTATATTACAAATGTATATTTATTTGGAGGACATTAAAAAAAAGCCAACTTAAGTTATACTCCAGATTATTTTTAATACACGAGCCTAATCTCGAATATTATAATTTTCAGTATATTTATTTTATATTTTATTAAATATTTTATATTTTATTCATCTTGAGGTTGTTTGTCCAATTAGTATGGAAAATATTATAACAAGGCACAAGTGCAATATTCTGCTGATAAATAATTTTTTTAAATTAATTTTTTCTAGTCTTTAAAGCATGATAAGCATTTAAAACTCAATTAAATCTATTTATATTTTTCATTTACTTATATAATGTAAAATTTGACGTAATGTAAGATAAACACTAAGCACATTTAACTTTTCAAATCTATTATCTATAAATGATTTCTAAATAGTATAGATATTATAAATTTATAATTTTAATTTGTGTTCTCTTATATTTTTGACTGAATCTTTTTATATTCTCTTCTTACTACCAGAAAATTTTATGAAATTTTAATATTCGATGTATTAGTTGACTTTTAAAGTTGAACATCATATATTCATATTGATTTGAAGATGCCATTTATAATATGCAAATTACTTTAGCATCTCCTACATAAAAAAATTTAATATCCTGACTTTTTTATCGTAGAATGATCAACAAACTATTATTATAACTTGAAAATCATATAATTTCCTTGTATAACGAATGAAAAGATATTTAACGTCGTAGATTATTATTATAAATTATTATGATACATCGAGGCGAAGAATACATATCGACGTGTTTAATATATTTGTTATTTAATCTTATGAAATATGTATTACGCAGAGACACATTTGACAATTATAATTTCAGAGTTATATAAGTACAAATTCCTTCGCGCAAATAGGCTACGCGATTCAAATTTCCGTATTATATCTTTTTACAGTTGAAAAATTTCTGTTTTTAACAGATATCACATGTCTAAATGGTTCACGAAAATTTTTGTGTTAATTTAAAATAATATGAATAAGTTAAATGGAGACATAAATATTGTGTTTATATTTTAACAAAAAATAAATGCAAAACTTCAAATAATTTAAAGTAAATTTTGTATTAAATTAACATACTTTTAATGTAAAAATTAAGAAAAAAATATGTTAATTTTATACTTTATCATTCGTACTTATATTATAAAATAAAAAATCAACATTTTTTCCTGTAAATTGAAACAGATAAATCTTGGCACTAATAAAGCATAACATATTTATTGTGTAAAATTAAAAATAAATACACATTGTTATTTTTATATTTTTTTCAGTTGTTTTAATAATTTAACATTTAAGTTCAAGTAACAGAATATGTAAAATTAACACATAAATGTATAAAATATTTAACACAAAAATTTTAACGGGGACCGTTTTTAACAAGAAAACACCAATTTTTCTACTGTGATCGCAATAAGCGAAGAATTTTTTTTTCGAATACGCGTTTCCGTCCAAACGAGAGGAGTGTCGGTAATGGAAAATATTTTATGTGCAGATGTTCATAATGTATATTCAGCATGCAAAAAGTCAAGGTTACAAGGAGAAAGAAACACGACATTGCGCGCGAATATTTATTAGCGGAACCCGTTAAGAAAGAGACGGATATTTTTTTTCAGGGAATATATATAGATATATAGGATTTTTCTTCTGTCAACATTCTCTGTCCTCTCTTTTTTTACATTCCTCCGTGCGGCGCAATGGCCGGTCAACTCTCTCGTTGTAACATCAACGCCTGGTACGTTTTATCACCGGCTGTCCCGTGCATTGAAATCGCGAGATTTCTCTCATCGTTGCGCTAAAGCGCTGCGCGTTCTTTCCTTTGCCTATCAAAATGCATTAAGTAGAATCGGGTAAGTCGATATCGCAATTTGTCATGGCAAGCGATAAATGGACGTGATTCAGATTCAGCTCTGCACAGTAGAAAAATTTGTTTTTTTGTTAAAAACGATCCCCATCAAAATTTTCGTGTTCAATATTTTACACATTCATGCGTTCATAAACATATTACTGTTCTGTTAATTAAACTTAAATGTTAAATTATTAAAACAACTGAAAAAATGTAAAAATAGCATAATGTGCATCTATTTTTAATTTTACACAATAAATATATTATGCTTTATTAGTGATGAGATTTATCTGTTAAAATTAATTTACAGAAAAAAATGTTGATTTTCTACATTAAATTTTCTACATTAATTTTTACAATTTATTTTAAATTATTTGAAGTTTTGCATTTATTTTGTGTTAAATTATTAACACAATATTTGTGTCTCCATTTAACATATCCATATTATGTTAAATTAACACAAAAATTTCTGTGGACCGGTTGGGACATGTGATATCTGTCAAATTTTTAACAGAAATTTTTCAACTGTGTATGTAAGTTCAATGTAAGTTTATTTTAATATGTACAACACTTTATTATCGGATTGATTTATAAATAAGTTTTGTTTTATTTAACAAACTGAATTTTTATATTTACAGAAAACAGTATAATAATTAAGTCCTGATTCATAAATAATATATTCTTAATTTCTTGCAATAGATAAAATAATTACATTTCATGAATAATACTGGTTTCTTAGAAGAAGTGATTTATTAATTATCTATATAGCGAAATTTGAATCATGAATTAACTTAATAATAAGAAAAAAAATTATTAGTTTCGCGTGTATTAATTTAATTTTATAATATTTGTATAATATTCGCAGAATTAATTGTATTTTTTCAAACGATTGAATTTTTAATTCGACAGCGATAATCTTATAATGCATATTGATTGAAATTTGATTTATTTATAATGAGCCCTTTATATTTTCCGATTTTTTTGTTAATTATTTGCACAGAGACGAAATGGTAGATAACGTATTTACATCTTGATAAGAGAAGATAATAGCAAAGCAAAGTAGATTCACGAGATGCACGAGTGCTCTATACTAATAAAATCTGGTCTCAGCCAGTCACAGTTGCAAAGTTTGTTTATCATAACGACAAGACAATCATAATAGACTTACATAATCGTCGTAATAATTGGAGCAACGCGAAAATGATGCGTCTGCATTTGCGTAGCCCCGGGCTTTAAACAAGATATAATTTAATAATCGTTTAAAAGTTGATAAGTCTATACACTGTAAAAAAATTTGTTAATTTGACTAAGCTTTTCAACTAAATATTATTTTGTTAATTGAACGTATAAAAATATTTAAATTAAATGTTACATATTAAATCTAACAAAACGTATATTTGAATTATTTAAATACTAATATATTGTCAATTAACAAAATAGTGATTTAGTTGAAAGGTTTAGTCAAGTTAAGATTTTTTTTATAGTGTACCATACATAAAGTCTATATATACATAAATAAGTAGAAATTTTCTTACTCGAGTGAATTATCAGTCTTGTGTTAATACAAGAACTCTAGACATGAGATCTAACAATGTCTTGCATCGATATATGCTAGATCTAAAACATTAGACCAATGATTTGCTTGATGATCGGAAAATGTTCTTTTATTTCATAAGATACGCGTATATTTTTCATA
Organism: Nylanderia fulva; assembly: GCF_048542155.1. NCBI lineage: Eukaryota > Metazoa > Arthropoda > Insecta > Hymenoptera > Formicidae > Nylanderia > Nylanderia fulva. The sequence continues at coordinate 979,906 of NW_028190379.1, read as the reverse complement.
AAAATTATCCCATGGTTATTTTACGGAATTTAATTTTATTCTGCTAAATTTTTATAGCGAGTATTTAATTTATAATTATTTAATAAAAAGTTATTTATTTATTATTTATTAATTTATTTATTATTTACTTTTGTAATTATTTATTTTATTTTGTAATTATTTAATTATTTACTGGTATTTATTTAAGATGTAACAGAAAAGTGTAACATTTCAAAAACTTTTGATATATCAAATCGATTGATAATTTGTATAAGTGCGATTCGTTATCGAATTTAATAATACACTTTCTTTTCTTATGAAATATTTCTTTATTTCAATTGAATTCACTGGTTTCACCGAACAACCAGTTTTTTAAGCAACGTTGCATAAGGTGCAAACACGTAGACCATAGTAAAAGTAAAACTTTACTAATACGTGAGAGGAAAAAAGAAAGGACACAAAAAGTGTTCCGGTATGACTGGCACGTCAGCAGTTTACGACTGCTAGACACGTGTCTTTTTTATGTTAATGTAAACGTTTTTTTTTTATTTTAAATAAAGAAGTTCAAAAAGATATCTGTCGAAGGTTTTGGTTTGTATAGAGCATAAAATAAAATTTACTTGAAATGAAAGTATACGATTTTGTTATACTTGTACTCTTTCAGAAAAATTTTATTTATGAAAATTTCTGAACATTTAATGTTATTTAAAATTAGAAACATTTATAATTATTAGCATATTAATATTTTTGATAAACGATTATTAATTATAAAATCTATTCAAAGATTTGAATAAATGATATATGAATGACATTTTATATATATTCTTATTTTATTTCTATATATATATATTTTTTATTTAATATCCACTTCGAAATAGAACGATAAAATTAAATTAAAATTACATTTCGAGTTGCCAACATTTTGCAAACAAAATGTTGAAAAGATCCGATATATGTTTTCATAGAAATCAATTTACTATTTGTCTTTCATGAATAATTCAATCTTTATGAAAGCACCATTCATTATTATTTGCATTTGATTATTCCATTTGTATAACATTACGTTAGAATAACATTGCATCTTGTTGCAATAATGTTAAAAGTCGCATATTAATCGACATGTTAGAGATACAATAGGTGCGCTTTAGGGTGAAAAAAATTCCTCAAAAAAAAATACTCGTGAATAACTACAATATTATCGCAGAAGATTGTTATTGCTGCTTATCTAACAATTATATATGTTAACTCACTTGATAACCGTTTGCTTCATACTGTTGGTCATAGCGATTATTGTTTCTTTCTATTGTGTCTTATTGTTATATGTTCTTTCCTTCGATTCTGGCACTAGCACATAATCACACTCACTTTCGTTCCACCGATTTAAATTCAGCTGGCAAATTCGCGCGGTTTTTCAAAAGTCAACCCAGGCCTTTTTCCCGCGCTTTTCCGTTCGACTTTTCTTTGTTTCAGGGAAATTAAAAAGGGATTATGGAAGGAGGGAGAAAGGTTGCTTCCTTTCTCCGAGATCCGGATACCAATCAGTTTGGACTGTTAGCGCCGGACTGAAGTAGCGCGCGCGCTTCTGCTCGTATTTAAACTCCTCTCCCTTCCTTTCGCGCCCTCTCTTTCCCTCTCTCTCGCTCTCTCGCGCGCGCAAATTCCTGTGTTTCCCAAACATTTTTTCGATTCGGTCAAATTACCGCAAAAACTCAAGCGTCTTGCTCGAATAGCAAAACATATTCAAGCTTTTTACTGTTTCGCAACAATTTAGAATTCTTTTTAAAATTACGCATTCTTAAAAAAAAAAAATATATATATATATATATATATATATATATATAAAGAAAGTATTAATTATTTTTTATAAACATGACACATGCAATTTTTGAATTTTAATTCTTTAGAAAGATTTTAAGATTTAATATCATTAGATATACACTGAAGAAATTTTCATAAACATTATAAAACATCTTCAGTGAAATAGATTTGGAAACTTATTGTGTTTAAAAAAATGTATTTAAATTCTCTCTCTCCTTCTTTTTCCTAATTATATATTTTATAATAATTTTTGCAAACAAAATTTTTTTAAATACTGTCTTGTATTTTATTATGAATTAGTGACGTTATTTACATTACGTTACAGTTTAATAATTGAAATTTTGATGTAAATAAAATCGAAAGCACGATGAGAAATTACGAAGATAGAGCTATAAAAAACACTCCCATCTTAAATTTGAAGTTTAAACTCTGGCGGGTATTATAGTCTCGGTGCGCCGATTTGAATAGTAAGGAGATACTTCCTCATTACAGCGCCCGGCGATTTTCATTTTAATGATTTAGTTAAAGAAATGTTATGGCGAAACTGACGCATATCCGGATGTTAAAAGGATCATTTTGACAAATTTATTGATAAGATAAGGATATAATGAGTCATTCGCAAAATTCGGTGTGACATGACGTTGCAGGAATGATTAATAGTGCAATTTATTTAAAATGTTCCAAGAATATGTTATCTAATGTTCTAAGAATATGTTCCATTGTAATTTCACTTATCTTCAATTGTATTTCATTTATCTAGGAAAATCTAAAGTATAGGTATATCAATTATATTTAATTCTTTTTTCTCTTTTTCTCTTTTCAATAATTTAGATGAATTAAAATATTTTAAAAATTATTTTAATGTATATTTTCAAATCTCTAGGCTTGACTATAATTGATGAAATATTTAACAGAAAATTGATAACTCACTTAAATAAATATATTTTCTCAAGTTAAGTAAATATTTTAAATATTTACAAATTCGCGTGCATTAAGCGCAATCAAATATTAAGCTTTAATTTTATGCGCTAATGTATAACATATATTTATTCATTTATTTTGATTTCATGCAAATATATCATCGAAATCGGCCTATATATATCATCACAAAAATAATAATTTGACATACTATTAATGTCATGTATGAAGACCTAAATTAACATCGATAATAATGATTGATAATGAGTCTCATAGATATTTTTAATATAATGGAATTTAACAATAAGAATGAACTCACTAAATAATAAAATGCGTGAATTTGGCCGAGTTTCGGAAACTTGGTTCGCTGCACCTCTTAAGAGCATTGCGTAAGCAGTTAGTCATTATTAATAAGAACAACCTCGAAACTTCTCGACGGTGTATCTTAAACAAGGACGGAAATCCCACTTTATAACTAGAACCTAGTTATAAATTAAGGTAGGGTTTGAACTTACATAAGACGCGCGTGCAATTGTCGATTGCATTGACACGATGATCGACTTGCGGCTTCGCCAATTCAAGGATAACTTTGACAATCTTGACGTCTCTCACCTTGCAGAGATAGAGAGTTTTGATAAATAAATTTTTTTGTTACCATTATTTTCATCACACTTACAGCTTCATTAATTCTTTAATTTCCGTAGAATATAGAATCACAGTAGAAAAATTTGTGCATTGAAAAAAAGTTTGTTAACGAACAAATATTTAGTTCAATACGTTCAAATAAATCATGTACTTGAAACAAATAAATATTTATTTGTTTCAAATAAATGATTCATTTGAACGTATTAAACTACATATTTGTTAATTTAACAAACTTTTTTTTCAGTGTGTTTTTTTTGTTAAAAACGGTCCCCGTTAAAATTTTTATGTTAAATATTTAACACATTCATGTGTTAATTTAACATATGACTGTTTTGTTAATTGAACTTAAATGTTAAATTATTAAAACAACTGAAAAAAATGTTAAAATAACACAATGTGTTTTTAATTTTACACACTAAATATGTTCTGTTTTATTAGTGACAAGATTTATCTGTTAACATTTACAGAAAAAAATGTTGATTTTCTACATTAAATTTTCTACATTAATTTCTACATTAAAAGTATGTTAATTTTACACAAAATTTATTTTAAATTATTGGAAGTTTTGCATTTATTTTGTGTTACAATATTAACACAATATTTGTGTCTTCATTTAACATATCCATATTACGTTAAATTAACAGAAAAATTTCTGTGGACCGTTTGGGATATGTGATATCTGTCAAATTGAACAGAAATTGTTCAACTGTGTGAACATTTTTAGAATTCGTTCGTAATTTCACGGAAACGTCGATATACCGTATCGCTTTAAAGGGAAACAATCGATACGCACGATTGCGGTTGATGTTCTGTTTATCCTTTGCCTTCTTATACATAAAACAGGTTTTTTTTGGCAGAAGAGCATAGCTCTTATAAACCGCAAAGTTTCATTAAGGGTAATGACTAAGGACGAATGCTAATCGGGTTACGTGACGTAGCACAGAAACTTGATGAAAAGCCTTTGCGATTGTCGATGAATACTTCTGCGATTTGTCACTGCTAAATGCACTTCTCTTTGTATTCGCTTCTTATGAAAAGGCGCGCACTTTGTTTTCGTGCAAAAATGCGTCACTCGATCGAATATTGATTAAACGTCATATTTGAAAAAAAGACAAGTGTTTATTTAGAAATCGAACTCGTGGTTCAACTTAAGTCTAACTTAAATCAAATTTGAATTATTCTGTCCATTGGAAAAATATAAACATTGATGAGCGAGCAATTGTTTTTGTCATTTGACGTTTCGATGGATCGATTATAATTTTAATATAATTATTGTAAAGTGCTTAGATAATATATATAGTATATCCTGAAAAAAATGTGTTAACTTGACTAGACCTTTCAACTAAATATTATTTTGTTCATTAATTATATTATATTAATTATATAATATTATATTATATTTTTATATATTTTTATTTAAATATTTTTATTTTTATTTAAATATTTTTATATGTAATTAGATTTAATATACATATATTAAATCTAATAAAGCGTATATTTGACTTAAATACTAATACATGCTTAATTAACAAAGTAATTTAGTTGAAAGGTTTAATGAAGTTAACAAATATTTTTCAGTATACTATTTTCTATAAGTATTTATAATTAATAATAAATTGAAAGCCGTTACGTCACAAAGAAAAGCCTGCGAGGCGAAAGTCAAACAAATCAAGTCAATGAACCGTATACAGTGTGTATGGAAGTATGCCGATATTAATTAAGGAAATTCCATTGATTATCGGTCGGCATTTTACAATAGCACAAGATTGAAGGAAAAAAGTTAATGGGTTGTAATAAATCTCGCAAACATGAGACATCCGTTCTAGATGCTGTCGCGATCTTCGCGTTGTGTAGAAAGGAGTCGTTCAGGATCCATTTGGGTTTCTTTGCGACACTCTTTGATCATTGCATGTACACATATACATTCGTATGTAATTTCGAAAGTTGCAGTATTTTCTTTTGCAAAACAGATGTGTACATAGATAATGTAGCGTGCGACACGAAATAAACTGTTTCGCCTAATTGGAGAATGAGATACTTTCTAGTTGATATATAAGAAATGTGTTTTAATACAAGAAAATTAATTAATAATAAATAACTGAGAATGAAAAATAATGAGGAATAAATAAAGAACCTCGCACTCGCGGTTTAAGATCTCTAATTATTGCTTTCTGTTAATTTGAATAATATTAATTTGCGCAACATTGATCAAATCATTTACAATTATTGAGCATAAATCTCTCGAATCGCGTACTGGCATATAAATGAATTTAAGATACATCGATTAATTTTGAATAAAAATACAATTCTAAAGGCGCGAGTGCGAGAGACAGACAGCTTCTTAGATAGGGAAATACGGGATACCGTTAGCGCGGCATTAAGAAGATCGATATGTCAGACGTACGATTTGGAACGCAGAGATCTCGTGGAAAAAATATGATCGGCACACATATTGGCATTAGCCAAGCGACTCGAATGCGAAGACGTTTTATAATCCATCTCGAGAACGCGCCAAGTCCCGAAATGTCGTTATCCCGGGAGATTTGACAAGTGGGACGATAATCCGAAGAATTGACTTTTTATACTAATGTCATTCCGCTTTGCGCGGGACACGTTTTTTCGCATTTTTCGCTGAATGCCCGCGCGTTGACATCTGTCTAAATAGAAAATATATTGGCGAAGAAATGACCTCTTTTCTAACAGACTGCACACGTCGTGCCTTTAATCGTTAATATTTTCTCTGGAGAGAAAAAAATATATATATATATACAGGGTTTGTCCGGAAAGTAATGCGTCGCATTTTTTTAAAAAAGAATTTATTGATCGCATAGGTAAAACAACTTAAAATTGTTCGAAGTATGACCCTTCTGCGTCAATACATTTTTGCCAACGCGATTTCCATGCGTCATAAGATTTCTGGAACTCCTTGACTGGGATGCTGTTCAGGGAGGCCGTCGAAGTAGCTTGTACGTTGTCAACCGACTCGAGCTGTTGTCCTTTGAGCTCCCTTTTCAGCCGAGGAAATAAAAAAAAGTCCGCCGGGGCCAAGTCGGGACTGTAGGGCGGCTGCGGCACCGTTGCCACACCGATCCGGGTCAGGTAGGCCGTAATAACAAACTTTATCGCATAGCGTTGCTCTATCGTTCTCTCCATCACAAGTTCGACGCGACCACTAAGCAGAGGTTCACAGAATAAGCCGTCCTAACCCTCCAAGCGCATGGAAACAATTGAGCGACCTACCGTTGGAAAGCTAAGGGTACCCCCCTTCCTCCCCAACCGGTCCCATCGCTCTGCGATGTATAGTCGCGTCACAAAAAAATGTGATGTGATGATCCTGTATGATACTTGTTTCGAAATAAATGATTTATATAACGCAGTTAATTGAAATCGCAATATTAATTAATTTAATAATTCTTTTAGTGTATAAACTAAGATAAAAATATATCATCAATTATGCAATAAGTCTCGATTATAATACAGATTGAGAAACTATAAACTTTATGGGTTTCCGTTTATTATATCCACGAAGCAAGTTGGATAATTCGCATAATCGCGAATACGAGTTTTATTTATTGTCACGGTTTCCTGCATCGGACATAATCGGCAAACGATCGTTGAATGGACACATGCAATCAGATATGAAAATATACAGTCGGTGACACCCGGAGTACAGTTATAATCATTTTGATTATAATGTGTGGATATATATATCGCATCTCTCTAACCCGCTGGAAGGGATTTGTTTGCAATTTCCGAATCATTCTGCCGTAACCGATATCAAGAATACCGTTAATTTAGCACTCTTATATAGTATAATCCATCGATGCATCTCGAGTCAATGTTTCCTATATGAGTGTAAAAGAAAGTTAACCGAGTCACGTAACGATAACTAATCGTGGCAAAAAATACATTCATTTATACATATAACGACTGAGATATCGTATTTACACACTGTATACAAGTTTACACACTGTTCGTCTGGAAGTAAGCTACATTTTAACGATAATCCAGTTTAAATTTCATTTATCTCAAATTAAGATCGCAATCGATCATTTGCAAATGAAGTTGCTTAAGGCAAGGAAGTCATCTACTTCTCATTTGTGTTATTATACTTCTGTTAGATTTTCGCTGTTTTTTTGTCATAAGTCGATCTAAAAATCGTCTTTGCTATTTCTCATTGAATGTTTATTATTACACTGATTCTATTATTATATTGCTTTCTATTAGTTTAATTAAAAAAAAAAAAAACACATAAGAAGGAGAATTATTTGTCATAGATTTTTTTAAATATTTATATAGCTATCGCGTATCTTTATGATATATTTAAAAAGTTTTATTGCAATCAAAATTAAGTAGTACATAAATTTATTGTTAGTAAGGAAACTTTTAATCCTCAAAAGAAATTTATTGTATTAATTATGATTGATAAGATATTTCTGGTTAAATTGGAGTTTATTGTAGTAATATTATAAATTAGGCTATTAAAGGTTTATCAAATATTTTTTAATATAATATCTTTATTAAAATTAAAATTTTCTTGTCTCTATAATAATACTAAATCTATAACTTTAAAATTGATAAGTTCAAAATAGACATTTATAAAAATTCAACAGTTTAAAAAATTCACATTAATTATATTGATTATGCTATTTTAAATTTATCGATTTTGACGTTGGATTTGTATTTAGCAATCTGAAAAGTTTTTTTATTTGAATAAATATGTCAAAAAATATATTAGGTAAACAATTTATAAAAATATTCCCGTAATAGACCTTATATTTAATTATAAATACTCTTAATCATAATTATTCTCTTTTTATTTTTTAACTTTATTATTTATAAACAAAATAATTTGGCAACTAAAAATCATTTTAGGCAATTTATAATTTATAAAGGAAAATTGCATTTATATGACAAAACATATGTTTGAAGAGAATCATAGCATTTTAAAATAACAAAGATATAGCATTTATACTAAAATATATGAAATGATAAATAAAACTCTGTTCTGAATTTTATCGCGGATTATAAATTATTGAAAGTAAATTTAAAAATTATCGTACTTGAAAATTTTTTATTAAATGATTTATTGTGCCAAGTATTGACTTTTAATTTAGTAAATATTAATTTAAAATTTAAATACATTTAGGATTTTGATTGATTCTATTTCATTATTTTTTAGAAAAATACGATTATATAATACTAGTTATTACGACAATTGCAAAAAATTGCTGTCAATCATAAATTATGTTGAAACCTGAGAATGGCGATTATATATAGAATATAACGGACAATTTTGATAGAAATCGGTAGGTACTTATAACTTATGATTATTTTATGATCATAAACCGGTATGCAAAATCATAAATAACACGTTGTAGGACTCGGTGCTTAAATCATGTGCTTTAATGCTATAATGTGACCGGATATATACCAATGCGATAAACTAGCACAAACTGTACCGTATAGACCACGAATATTCGTTGATTCGCGAAATATACAATTATAATTAATTATTGCTATTACCAAGGAATTTTTGGCATTTTGCGAAAGTTCAATGGTCGCTATCATTTGCATATATTTGAATACTGCTCGTATTGTATAAACTATAAACGGTTAACTGATTTTAAAATGGAAAAATATTCCATGTATAAGCAAAGTATCTCATCGTGGCAATTATATTTTAAATAAGACTTGCACTGAACAAGAAATTTGTTAAATCAACAAATATTTAGTTCAATACGTTCAAATAAATTATTTATTCGAAGTAAGTAAATATTTATTTGTTTTGAAAAGGATTTTTTTATATCAAATAAATATGTTTCGTATCAAATAAATATTATATTATAGTTTCAAATAAATAATTTTTTGAACGTATTGAACTAATAAATACTTATAAGAATTAACTAAATTTTTTTCAGTGTGTATATTCTGGTCTATTTTGCAATGATATATAATTATTATAAATATTAATTACACATACATTATTGTACTTATAGGCTTTATCTGGCGTTATTTTTTCTATAATCCTATTATAGATCAAAATTTTTTTCTGTTTCTTCAAGTTTATTATAATTTTGTATCAAATTTTTTTATTTATTCAAATTTTCTAATATTTATAAATAAAAAAACAATTTAGTATTTATAAAAAAATTAATAAGATATTTAAAAAAATTTAAATAATTATTAATTTCCAAATACTTTGATTTATAAAAATTTTTTATTTATAAAAATTTTCTAATATTTATAAATAAAAAAAAAACAATTTAGTATATATAAAAAAAATTAATGAGATATTTCAAAAATTAAAAACAATTATTAATCTCGAAATACTTTGATTCCATAATAATGTATTTAGTTCAGAAGATCTAGTCTTAATATGTATTGAATGAGATCAGGTTAATTATATACACACAGAATAGGAAGGATGCACATAAACGTGTAAGAAAAATGTATAATCTCAGGCAATATAGTCGAGGACTAGGAGTGGCATCATCATCGCGGCGGTCAACACATATTTATCGGCCTTATCCCGTTAAGTTCGGCTAATGTGTACAACAGCCGGTCTATCGAGGATCGTTTATAAGTATTCACGTCGATTGAAATCGCATCTTACGACCGTTAAACTATTACGATAACAGCGTATCGATTCGCCACAATTTATAGGTATCTTATTAAGAAGCCGGTCGTGAAATTCGAGATAATTAATTAAACGACTAAATGCAAGAATTTAACGCGAACCTAAACGAATGTAATTAATAATTCGGATACGTGTTAATTATTGCATACAAGGAGAGAATTTTCTTTTAAAATTTACTCTGAAAATTATGGTAATTATGGGATAATAGAAAAATTTTATAAGAGTTTCAATATACAGATATATATACATAGTAAAATTAATCGAACCCGTGAACAAATTTTTTATATATAACAATATGAAATTATATAGAAATATATAAAATTGTACATATAATCGCAAAATTATTTATACGAAATATGTCCATACATAATTAGATAAAAGTGCTTAATTATTTTTATATATAATTATATACATTTATATATATGTATTTCTTTATTGTATATAAATATATATGTTTCATATTTGACACGATTTATATATGAACCCTTATAATTTATATACATATATAAATTTATATAATTATGTATAAAAATGGATGTATTTCACATATAATTATATATAAAAATTTTTTTCCCGGGAATATATTTTACATTTTAGTGTATAGTATAGATATTAATATTTTTATTGTGGTAAATATTTAATCAGAGAAAACTCTTATAAAATTCTTCCAATATACTATACTGTTCCAGCATGATTTTCAGGGTAAATTTTAAAAGAAAATTTTCTGTGTATAGATTATATTTTTTCGCTTTCTCCAATTTTCCAACTTTATTGTCGAGGAATTATATTTTATGTTTTTTATATAATACTTTCATATATGTGTGTCTCTCGTAGCAAGAGATTTAAAATATTCCCATCAAGTCTTTTTACTCATGTAAGTTCACGAGTTTGTTTAATTTAAATATATTAATTGATAAATAATTAATAAATATTAAAAAATCAATAATAATATATGATATTTTAAATCGGCCAAAAGAGCCCAAGCATTACTTATTTAAAAAATTAAATAAGTAATAATTAAAAATTAATAAATATTGATAAATAATTAATTGGTGCTGTTTTGTAGCGTTGTATTGTCCTGAACTTTTCGAATAGTATATTCGAGGAAGGGTATTTGACATTTCCGTATTACATTAGCGGAGAACAAACCGAACTCACGCATGATAATCATGAGCGACGTTATTGCGCAAGAAAATTAGAGATATCCCTGCTTCCGGGACGTGACAGTTAGTTTCCGACAATCCGCGCCTATGATCTTTCAGCATATAAGACTTAGGATGGTACTTTGTCATTAGATATGACAAAAGGCCTTGTAATTTATATTTTTGTCTCGCACGTATAAATTTAACGTTACGCAGTCATTTAAAATAAAAACACAAATAAGGAAAGTACTTTGTCATCAGATGAGAAAGGCTTTAATTATTGTGACTTGTATTTTTGTCTCGCGTATATAAATTTGACGTTATACAGTCATTTAAAATAAAAAAAAAATAATAAAGCTGAATTAAAGAGAGATTAAAGAATATCCTTGCAATTCAACATCCCATTAATTTAACGCAAGACTTGAGACTAAAGTCTCGATGATTGTCCGTGTGTTTTAGTAAAGAACAAAAGTGAAAATATTCTTTTGAATACGGTTATTGATAAAACCACGAATCATTTTTGTATACAGATAAAATTACGCGCAATTCGCGCACTCGTTCGATTCTGCTCTTAACTTTCTAAACTGCTAATAATCGATTGTACACAGTAGCAAAAAAATTCCGGTTAATAACGACTAGTGAAAGTATAGTTTCTTCATGTGTGTAACGTTTCGTCTTGTCCCCTTAAAATTATTTTATAATTACAATACCCGAGTAGAAATTTATCCAGTTTTTAGCAAGTAACTGGCCAAGAATTCTGGTTACTAGCTAGTTTTTGGCCAATCAAACTGGCCAGAAATTGACAGGTTTGAGAGACGCTTGGTTCGTCAATAACTGGATATTAAAAATATTTAGTTTCTGACTAGTTTTTAATAAGATTTTTGCTCAGTGTCTAATCAGTTTGTGATATTTTTTTGACCAATTTTGTATCAGTTTCTGTCCATTTTATTAGCAATCTTTAATCATTTTATAAGCAGGTTTTGATCTGTTTTTAACTAATTTATAACTAGTTATTTTTCGTTTTTTAAACAGTTTATGACCAATTCTAAGCAATAATTTATACATTGAAATTTTATATTTTTTAATCTTTTTATTTTTCGTAATTTTTGGTTTTTAATACACGTAATACAATATACGGACACATTTATCGATCTACGATATGCAAATATGATATATGCAGGAAAAAAATTATACGCGTTTCATATTTTTCTTCGCGTTGATTGCGTTTTGATATTCGTCGAATCTCATCGATCTGGCGAGTCTACGCATATAAAATGTTATTATTTTTGTATTAATCATTTTCAGATAATTTATGAAGAAAGAGAGAGATAGAAACAATATACGTATTTTTCAATATTGATGAATTGAATAATGTTTTTTTTTTTACATTTTTTTCCGCAATGAGAAACTATATTCTCATGATGTTATTTCGACATAATACGTTTATGTATCTCCTTAAGCTAAGTTCTATTCATTCTTTATATATATGACCATATTTTGGCGAACTCGACCTCGCTATCATCGATCACGATAGCTTACGTAAATCGTAATTTGCGTTAGAGCCACATAATCGTGGCGTCAGTGAACATGGGCAGGATTCAAGCAAAGCCACTCCATGAATATTCATTGACGCTACTTTAATAAGGTCGAGCTTAAGACTTATTTTGATGCATAAGATTACGAAACTTTTACATTTCTCACAAGAAATTCAACATATTCCGAGCAAACTCTTACGTAGGATTAATTTCCTAATTTCATAATATATATTTTTCTTCTTTTGTTAACTCTGTTTCTTTTATGTCATTATTTTAAAATAATTTAAAAATTTTGTGTGATAACATTTTTTAGAATATTTTTAAAAACTTTTAAAAATGTTCTTCTTTATCTTTATATATTAGTTTAAACCTATATTCAAAAATATTTTTTGAACATGAAAAAGCGGACATATAGAAACATTTTAAAAATATTTTCGAGAATTATTTTATCTTTTAAGAAATAAAAACGTAGAAATTTGAGAATCGCCAGACAGAATTTAAAAAAGTAACACTCATCTTCTCTCGACCGTACTGGCAAATATTATTTTTTAAATCACAACGTTTCGACCCTTTTTTGAGTCTTTATCAAGTGATTTGTGAAAATAAAAATAAAATTATAATTAAAAAATTTTTTTATTTATTTTTTTTTTAATTTTTTTAATTTTTAATTATAATTTTATTTTTATTTTCACAAATCACTTGATAAGGACTTAAAAAAGGGTCGCAACGTTGTGATTTAATAAATAATTTTTGCCAGTACGGTCGAGAGAAGAGTGTTACTCTTTTAAGAAATATTTTTAAAAGATTTAAAAAATATTTTGTGCTGTATGAGATATTCAGAATCGTCATTCAACAACAAATAAAAATTTTATATTTTCTACTTATTCTTTTATACAGAATTACATTTTTATTTTTATTTCATTAAATTATTTTATTTAAGTTTGTATTTCGCTCAACTTGCGTCTACTTCAAAATATGCGATAAGAAGAGAACGTAAACGTTGGAAACGAGTAAGGAAAATTTAGAAAAGAATTTTAAAGCAGATTCTGTGATCGTTGATAAGCGAGCATAATATTATGATCGAATTGATTGAATGCATAGAGAAGATTCTATGAGGGATCCGGGGTCGATCGATCCATCGATCTTAAGTGGTACCTGCCTATCTGAATTTAGATGAAGATAGTTCTAAAGTCTATGATTGAGTGCTCCTTCGTGATAAACTTCTCACGTACACAGAATTCTATACTGCCGCCATAGAATTACATTCCTACGTTTGAATTACAAATCGACACATGAAAGATCTTTTTGGCATACAAATGAAGCATAATGAAGGAAGAGCATATATTATAAATTATATATATTTACATATATATAAATGTATAAAAATTTTAATCAATTCTGTATAGATAATAATATTTTATGCATACAATGACGAGAGAGAGAGAGAGAGAGAAAGAGAGAGAGAGAGAGATTCTATACAGCACAAAATATTATGAATGTTTTAAAAAAATATTTCTAAATATTTCTATAAAATATTGCATAAAAACATTTTAAAATAGTTTTAGGAATATTTTAAAATAATTAAAAAATTTTTTGTAATAACGTTTTTTAGAATATTTTAAAAAACTTTTAAGAATATTTTTAAAAATGTTCTTCTTTATCTTTATATATTAGTTTAAATCTATATTCAAAAATATTTTTGAAAATATTTTTTAAATATGAAAAAGCGGACAGAAATATTTTAAAATTATCTTCGAGAATTATTTTAACTTTTAAGAAATACTTTTAAAAATTTTTTTAAATAATTTTGAAAATTATTATATCTTTTAAAAAATATTTTTAAAAGATATTTAAAAAATATTTTGTACTATATATATATACAGGGTTTGTCCGGAAAGTAATGCGTCGCATTTTTTTGTGACGCGACTATACATCGCAGAGCGATGGGACCGGTTGGGGAGGAAGGGGGGTACCCTTAGCTTTCCAACGGTAGGTCGCTCAATTGTTTCCATGCGCTTGGAGGGTTAGGACGGCTTATTCTGTGAACCTCTGCTTAGTGGTCGCGTCGAACTTGTGATGGAGAGAACGATAGAGCAACGCTATGCGATAAAGTTATATTACGGCCTACCTGACCCGGATCGGTGTGGCAACGGTGCCGCAGCCGCCCTACAGTCCCGACTTGGCCCCGGCGGACTTTTTTTTATTTCCCCGGCTGAAAAGGGAGCTCAAAGGACAACAGCTCGAGTCGGTTGACAACGTACAAGCTACTTCGACGGCCTCCCTGAACAGCATCCCAGTCAAGGAGTTCCAGAAATCTTATGACGCATGGAAATCGCGTTGGCAAAAATGTATTGACGCAGAAGGGTCATACTTCGAACAATTTTAAGTTGTTTTACCTATGCGATCAATAAATTCTTTTTTAAAAAAATGCGACGCATTACTTTCCGGACAAACCCTATATATATGCATATATATGAAAAATAAATGTAAGTAAAATGGTTTTGACATTATTTAAACTGTATATTGCATTTTCTTTTTTCTACTAATTCTATTAATTCAAAATTTAATTAATGTAATAATTGATAAAGAGAGAATATGGATTAAAATTATATACATGATAATAAAATTCTATCTATCTTTAGATAGAATCGAAAAATACATGCAATTTTTAGCTAAAAAAGTATCGGCAAAGTAATTTTGCTTTTTCCATTAAAAATCTTGGAAACAGAAAATTTTCAAAAATACATTTGTTAAATATACATTTCACTGGCAATTGCGTAACCGAATGATATGCAGCTTCGACTATAAATTGTGGGATGAAATTTCTTACACAGATATGCTAGTACATGTACCGTTATGTGAAAATCCCTGCGGCGATGTTAATGAGATAAATTGAAGTCATATAGTTGAACCGTAAATAGGCCTATACATAATATATATATATATATATATATATTTGTATCGTAAATGCATCATCATCATCTACGTTTTTACGAAATCTTCAGATTAGAATTAGTCACATCGTGATGACATATGCAGTTTTTTCGATAATAATTAATTTTATCTTTACGTTCAGGAACCAATGATATTTACTGATAATCAGTGTTTGCTGTTATCTAAAAAAAATTATCTAGATGATTATCTAGATAATTTAATAAAATAAAATTTTGGCGTCATCTTATATTTTTATATAGATAATAAAAATATGTATTATCTATATCTGTATCTTAGATGAAAAAAGTATTATTTTTACTAAATTATCTAGAATAATTCTCAGATAATTTTGATTTAGAATCATAGCACATAAAAATGCTTAAATAGTAGAGCTTAAGCAGTAATAAGCGATAAAAATTTATAAATAAAAATATGAATACATATATTTTTATTAAAATTAATATCAATCAAAATTAATATTTGTCGCTAGTGGTGAAAATAAGCTTAAACGACTTGACTACGACGTAACTAGCAATTTTATTTGATTATTTCACGACGTTTCGACCATTTGATTAATTAATTGTAAAACGATATAATGGCAATACAGTTAACCTACAGAAAGACACCGAGAATTTGACAAACATTTACGACAAAATAATAAAGATTGTTTAGTGGCGCGTTTCAAGTTTAGTCGTTGACGAAACATCATAACGATGGGACGTGTTCCTCTTTTAACGTTTAACTTTCGATTTCAAATAACACCGGTGTGATGTTATGTTAACCTCGGTTTAATTGATGGTATGTTTATAAAATTTATACTTATTTTATTAATTTAACACTTAAATGAGTTTTCGTATGTTAAAAAATATTGTGTAACATTATGTTGTAGAAATTTCACTTCAAAAGGACCACAACCAAATGGTCGAAACGTCGTGAAATAATCAAATAAAATTGCTAGTTACGTCGTAGTCAAGTCGTTTAAGCATATATTTTTATATTCGTTTTACAATTAACATTTTTTTATAACTTTAAAAATTATTATCTAAAAAATTATCTAGATAATAATTAAAATCCCATATAATTTTATCTTTTATCTAGACATATATAAAATCATCTTTATCTTGTTTAAGATGAATTTACATATTTTTATTTCATCTTTCTCTAGCTAATTTTAAAATCATCTAAGCACAACTCTGCTGATAATATGTTTCAATTAACTAAGAATAAATCGCAACAATATTAATTTTGACTTCTTTAAAGCAAAATGTTATTGATTTATTCTGTTTAGATATAACTTGATTAACTTACAATTAGTTAATCTGTATCATTATAAAGTTATAAATATATGGTTATTAATATTTCTCCGGGATTTAATTAAGAGATTGATGATTGTTTATGTTTCTCATAAAAACCTTTTTCTGGAACAATTAATTTATCTCATCTCTCACGTGATCTGTCATCGGTTTGAATAAACGGAAAGGGAATGCTGCAAACGAAAAGATGAGGAGAGATGAATTCTCTCTTCATTTCATTTATTGCTTTCTATATATTATCATCTTTCGATCGCGCCATTAAAGGCAGACTATACCCTATATGGCCGAGTCATCAAACTGAATGATTGACGTCGACTTTTGACATTCGGAAGTGTAAGACTTGGTTGGAAATCTGGCTGAGTTATTGTCAAAACGTTAAATCTACTGAGTCATTGTTCTTTTCTCGTTGATGAACACTGGTTACGTTTATGAACGTAATTTACGGTGACATAATGTTAATTATTCCCCGACGTAATGCTTTGAACATCAATCACATAAAATTTTATCAACAATGAAAAATACAGCCCTCATTTGCATTTATTCATTGTATCGATTTTTTAGGAATTTAAAACTTAATATTAAATGTCGATAATCACTAAATATTTCTCTCGCAAAGTCAGTTGTCAAAATTAAAACATTATTATGTGGCGGTTTATTATTTGCACTGAAAAAAAATATTAAATTAATAAAAGTTTATTTTTTAATATACTGCCTTATAAATTATTTATTTGAAACAAATAAATATTTAATTATCTCTTTTAAAGAGATTTTTTTTTATATCAAATAAATATTTTTTCACATTAAATCAATATTATATTAGTTTCAAAAAATGATTGATGAGGCAGTATTGAAATCAATATTTATTTGAATTCAATAAATTCTTTTTGTCAATGTAGAAAAAATACATCATTAACTTTTCAACAATGTGCGTTTTTTTATGTAACTCAATAGAAAGTAGTTAAAAGCATATATACTGAAGATTAAGGAACACATTTTTAATATACTATAATATTATATAATATTTTAAAAGGACTTCAAACTTTCTCTTAAACATCTATTATTAACAAAATCAAAGTTCGCATCATCACTTTCTCTTATATTGTCAGAGGATCGTTTTGTTAAAGCAAACTAAAGACAAAGCTTTGGATGAAATTATCTTATTCAAGTCAAAAAAAATATTTTAAAAATACAGTCTCTGCTTCCCATATATTTTACTTGATAAAAGCTATACAACACAAAATATTATAAATGTTTTCAAAAAATATTTCTAATTATTTCTACAAAATATTGCATAAAAACATTTTAAAATAGTTTTAGGAATATTTGAATGATTTAAAAATTTTTTATGATAACATTTTTTAGAATATTTTCAGATATTTTCTTAAATATTTGATACATATTTTTGAAACATTAGTTTAAACTATATTCAAAAATATTTTAAAAATATTTTCGAGAATTATTTTATTTTCAAAAGATTTAAAAAATATTTTCGAAAATTATTTTATTTTTAAAAGATTAAAAAAATATTTTAAAAGATTTAAAAAATATTTTCGAAAATTATTTTATTTTTAAAAAATTTAAAAAATATTTTCAAGATATATATTTTAAGAAGTATTTGTAAAAGATTAAAAAAATATTTTAAAAAAAGATTTAAAAAATATTTGATGCTGTTAGGATTGACGGATGAAGATTAACCCTCGCTTTTCCGGAAGTGCAATTCGTCTGACATTTCCGACGACGCCTTACCCTTTAACGGTGGTTACTCTGTAGACGGCGTCGAAGTCGTCGCGAATCGAGCGGACGTCCTCGTCCATCCTGTCAAGCAGCTCGTAGAAGTGCAGCGTCCTCGCGTTCGAGAAGTCCGGTTCCGCGTCTCGCGTCAGCTCCATTTTCAGGCGGGCCACGTACCCTCGTTTCGAAAAAGAATACGGAAATCGACTTCCCTTCGCGAACGAGAGAACTCGCGTCGATGCTTCCCGCGGCCGGCGATCGAGCGACGACGAGCTTTTCGCGTATTTAATGCACGCTCGCGCGAGAGAACTACGCGGAACAAACTTCCATCATGCATGGTGCGAGTTTCTATTGTCTCCGGGATACGTATGCGTCGTGTGAAGGACGGCGCGCTTCTCGTAGGAGAGACACGTTCCTAGGGCGCATGTGAGATTTATGGAAAAGCAAAAGATAAACAGTATACCCCTAGTTCTAGCATGCAGAGTGTATTTCAGATAAATTTAACGATCGAATGTATGAGTTTTCACACCGTCGAAAAATTCAATTTGCATTCAGTTGGAAAAAAATTATTTGTTATAAATTAAATTATTATACTCCTCTTGTAAACATTAATTTTAATCATTGGTTTCCTGACTATATAAGAAAAAGCGGACAGAAATATTTTAAAAATATTTTTGAGAATTATTTTATCTTTTAAGAAATATTTTTAAAGCTTTCAAAAATATTTTGTGCTGTATGGGATATTATAAATTAAATTATTATACTCTTCTTGTAAAAATTAATTTAAATCATTGGTTTTCTGGCTATATAAGATTCATTTTTTCACAAGTTTTCCAAAAGTAACTTGTGCTTAATATTTTCATTGCATAATACTTATTGTAAAAACAGGATATAACATTTTTCAGTTGTGTTAAAAATTTTTAAAATATTCTAACAAAAAATTATGTACCTTTTAGGAATGTGAAAAATTTGGAAGAATTTATGGGAAAGCAAAAAATAAATAGTACATCCTATGTTCTAACATGCAGAATATATATCAGATAAATTGAACGATCGAATGAGTTTACACAGTCGAAAAATTAAATTTAGATTAACGATAAATTGTAATAAATTATTATAATCTTTTTTCCATGAATTCTTGTGAAAATTAATTTAAATTTGATTTTCCTATGCACAGAGAGAATTTTCTCTTAGAATTTATCTTGAAAATCATGGTAATCATTGGACAATATGCGGTATTGAAAGAATTTTATGAGAGTTTCTTTGATTAATTATTATATATCTATAAGTATCTCAATATAAAATATAACAATATTAATATCTGAATAAACATGAAAAATATTAATGTCTAAAAAATATTAATATTTATCACAATAAGATATAAAATATGATCGATTAATTTTACTATATAACGTAGTAAAATTAATCGAACATATTTTATATCTTATTGTGGTAGATATTAATATTTTTTATTGTGTAGTAAATATATTAATCTGAGAAACTCTATATTAATCTGAGAAATGAGTTTTTACGCAGTTAAAAAATTAAATTTACATTAAATTGTAATAAATTATTATAGTCTTTTTTCCGTGAATTCTTGTAAAAATGAATTTAAATTTGGTTTCCCGACTTTAAGATTAATTTTTTTTACAAGTTTTTATAAAAGTGAGTTGTGCTTAATATCTTAAATTATATAATATTGTAAAAACAGCTTCTAAAAGTTTTCAGGAAGTTGTGTTAAAAATGAAATAAAGAAATTCTAACGAAAACTACGTTCTTTCAGAGATGTAAAGAATTAATTTGGAGAGATGCTTTGTTTTTCGCGTCATAGAAAACCTGTCACAGAAAATCACTAGTTTCATTAGTAGCAGCACATCTTTGGCACAGAAAGCAGTTAGTTAGCGCATTTGAAAGGTGTTTTACACGACACTTTCACAAAATGTCGGCTAATATGTACACGTATAATGATGCCATTGTTATGCATATACATGCTTCTCGCGAAGGAGTCGATTTGAATGTTTCACTGTCACTGACATATACGACATATTCGACATAAGCGAATATAATGAATAATAGAGGTGAAACTAATGGATATATTTCAAATCTTTAAAATATCCATACAAAGTATCTATTATAATATTATCATAATTTCGTGATTATAAGTCCTTTTCGCTACTCGTGTGAAACATCTCACGATACTAGAAAAAAAAAAAAATTTATGGCAGACTTGATAAATGTTTAATATAATTATAATTTATATTTATTATTTATAATTATAATTTAATTAATTGAAATTTTTTATAATACAATTTTACGCAAACAAATCATGCAAGGTATAATATAATGCAGAAATATGCGTCTATATTATTATTTAATTGCATTATGAAGAAACTTGGTTTTATTGTTTGAAATTTTCTTCCCAGACCTCTCTCTCAATTTGCAAATATTTGTTTTCATAATTCGAACGATACTTTAGGAGAAAGCCAGTAAATATCGCGATATTTAATGACATGTCATCAAAAATACATAATAATATCTTTTCGCTTTGTCGTGCACAGTAGCGCATTTCGACTTTATTTTCATGGTCCCACATCTATATAGTCCATTGTTGTTCATTGAAAAGTGACGATATGTGCATCCTAATATAGTGGCATTAACGCGGATTCTCTTGATTAGGTATTCCGATGCTATCGCTCTGCATTT
The DNA here is from genome assembly GCF_048542155.1 of Nylanderia fulva. Classification (NCBI taxonomy): domain Eukaryota; kingdom Metazoa; phylum Arthropoda; class Insecta; order Hymenoptera; family Formicidae; genus Nylanderia; species Nylanderia fulva. The sequence continues at coordinate 958,548 of NW_028190379.1, read as the reverse complement.
GACCTTAATTACCGCGCATCTTCAAGCAATGTCTGGTTCATTGTTGTTCAGGACGCATCTAATTCAATGTTCGTATTATAGGGTGATTAGAATGCATATAGGTACGAAATAGCATATTTGTATGCACAATTTTTATCACAAAATTTTCCGTTAAATCACGTTTGCGTTCTGCAAACTCTACCGCCAGAATGCAAGTTTATAGTCAGGATGTGCAGCCAATTTGCTGTAATCTACTGATCAAATTTACAATTAGTGCCAAACTGCTAATTGTATATAATTACTATCATTTTGCTGGGAGAAATTCTACAAAATTTACTAATGTGATTTTGAATGTATTAAGCTTTTTAAAATCGATTTGTGACTAAATTTTTCGAAAGAGAGCCAACTTATATTAATTCATTAAAATCTTTAGTTTATAGTATACATGTATATATATATATATATATATATATATATATATGTATATAATTTATATACAATAAAAGTATAACTAATTGCAATTAAACGCCTTAATTTAACGAACTATATTGCGATATTATTTGAATGCTAGAATACAAATATATAGAATATTAATATATATAAATATATATAATTAATATTTAATATATAATATATATATATTTAATATATAAAATATCTATCATACATAATATTTGTATTCTAGCATTCAAATAATACTACAATATAGTTTGTTAAATAAATTTATTAAGTTGTTTAGTTGCTTCTTTTAGTTTGTTATACGTATTGTATAAATTATATATAAATATAAATAAATAAATATCTATATATTGCTATATATGTATATACATATATTGTATAAATTATATTAATATATTGTATATTTATTTAAATGGTAGAATAATTTTTTTTTTTAATATAGACACTGTGTGCAAATGCAATAATAATAATTAATATAGAAAAGTTATAAGGAGACTTGTAACTTTTATCGACTGGTGCCACAAACTTTCTCTAAACATTTCATTTCTTCGTCCACCGATTGCGCCACCAAACGCGACTTGTCTCTCCATTGACAGCTTGAAAATACCGCGTGTTTCCATACAAGTCACGTGTCAGACAGAGGGAATTTTCGCACATGCGTAGTCGCGTGACAGTCAGTGACTGACCCTTAGTAGCGTACGAAACTGAAATCGAAATTTTATGGTATGATTAGGGCCTTGAATATAATGAAAGAAAGAAATATAGAAAATTTTTTCCAGAAAATTAATAAAATTTATTAGTTTCTACATATGTAACATTAATTTACGTTTAATATAAATTTAATATATTTCGTATATTATTAATATGTGAGAAAAGATATGTCAAAATTTGTGTGGGCCCAAGAGCGCCCTTCGTTTTATACCGAATACGAGTCTGTCACGTGTGATTGATCAGGTTAGGAAAAGTTTCTCCAGCTAAGAGCGTTGATCCAGGTTTATTGTTGAAGCTCTCGAGTAAATATCTCGAGTACATTTGCATTTTTACGCTGGCTAATTCGAATATTACAGACATGACGGAAGAGGATGCGGCGGATTTACAATTTCCGAAAGGTATGTGTATATTTTCTGATTGTATTGTATACAAACTTGCAGGTATGTATAAAGCTAACCTCGCTTCTCAACCTCTGTGATATTTTTGTCGGCAGTTTGGTAAGAAAGTCTAATTTTCACTATTGAAACTGAATTTTTTGTCGAATTTTTTATTGCAGCCACGTTAAAAGTGAAAATATGTTTAACTACTTTATATTCTGAAGTTTTGTGCACGTCTGAAAGGAGAATACAGAGCAAGCACATTGTAGCAATTTGTATTTATTATAAATGATAATATTGAGTGTGATTTAGATATTTTAATATTTTTATATTAAATAAAAAATTAGGTAGAAAATTAATAAGAACCAGCCGTAGCTAATTTACCTTATAATCTTATTTAACTTTTGATTTTTCCTTTGGATAATTTTCAGCAGATTAATTGATAACAAATTACAGAAAGAATTTATATCCTGCTCTTCATTTTCACTTTACGCCTTCCATAAATCTTCAAGAGATTGAAAATGAAATGAAGAATAAGAAGCGAAATATGTATAATTGCAGTCAGCGATATACAAAACAGTTAATGATCAAGTAATTAAAAACAAGATTAAGAAGCAGGATATATGAATGTTTTCCGTAATTTTTTTGTCAATTGGTTTACTAAAGATAATCCAAAGAAAGAATTAAAATGTTCACATTCAAGAAAGAAGATTTTAGGATAAGTTTGCTTTCTGTGTTTGGTTCTTATTAGCTCATTTCCTATCTAATATTTTGTATTTACAAAAAATAAGTCTCTTTTAAAAAAATGTACATAAATATGCATAGAAAACAGTAAATATATTGTAGAATATGAATAGCCAAAGAGACATAAAGTTTGATTAGTGTTTCACTGATGAAAGAAATATATAGTTAAATCTATGTTATACAACACGTTCTAAATTAATAAAATTTGATTTGTATCTCTGAGAGAGAATTCTAAGAAAAAATATTAATTAATGTAAAATTTAGATTTGAATATCTTATCACATAAAATTTACATCTCCGCAGTTCTAAGCAAGTTTGAATTTTTGTTTTTTGCGCTTGCAAATTAAAAATACCTGCACATCCGAGTGGTGAAGGTTAAGGTAACGAATTTCCTCTTTCAGACTGTTCACTGAGTGCGAGAGACAGGCTTGAGCATGACGTAGAACTCGAGGTGTCAGTTCTGAAGGACGAAATTTTTACTTCAGACCCTACGTGCCACGTGTGCAGGTCGAGCCTTGTGGAGCCATATATTCGTTGTGCCGTATGCAGCAACATCGAGATATGTCTCTCTTGTTTCGCGAAAGGCTGCGAGGTGAACGAGCATAAGAACGATCACGATTATGTGATCATAAAAAACGAATTTCCCCTGATCGACGGTAGCGATTGGACTGCTAAGCAGGAACTCGAGTTGCTGGACGTCGTACAACAATGTGGTTTCGGGAATTGGGTTGATGTAGGACGTAGGATACAGGGAAAGTCCTCTGAGGAATGCAAGACGCATTATCTGCAGCACTACATAGACAGCCAGACTCTACCGGGTCTACCAAGGATCAAGGACACCAGAGCCAGCTTGTTCACTTGCGAACCGATCCCCTATCTGTACAAGTTGCAAGATCTAGAGGAGCCACCCAGATTCGCCCCGGACACGATTAACAGGAAACTGTTGGCCGGTTATAACGCGGCTAGGTCCGACTTCGAGGTGAACTTCGACAATCACGCGGAATCGTTGGTGGCCGATCTCGAGTACGACGAGTTTCAACCGGAGGACGACGAGTACGCGTTAGGACGGGCTTTGCAAACGGCCATAGTGCAGGCGTACAACAACAGATTGAAGGAGCGCTTGAGAAGACACAGAATCGTACGCGACCACGGACTGATCATCTTCCGCAAGACCTTGTCGTGGACGCAGAAATACGAGAGCACGATAACGCGCTCGCTCGCGGAGAGATTGCTGATATTCATGCAACTCGTGGACGGAATGGAGTTTGATTTTCTCATGGAGGGTCTGCATCGCGTCGGCGAGTTGAAGAATCGGATCAGTAGACTTCTGGATTTCCGGGGAAACGGACTCAAGCACTTCTATAGCGTCCCCATGTTTAAGAAATTGAGCAAGTTGAGGCAGGAAAACGAGCGGGAGAGAAAACAGTACATGAGCAATCCAGAGTACAGTTGGAGGAGTCTGTTGCCCGACGGTTTCGCCGCCTGCAGCAGCTCGATTCCCGGAAACATGCAACGCAAGTCCGCGCCTCCTCTGACAGTAAAGGGTTTACCGGGATTCGAGAAGTTGAGCGCCGACGAGACAGAGCTTTGCTCTGTCGCGAGAGTGGTGCCCGAAAGTTACTTGGACTTTAAGCAGCTTCTGATAACTGAAAGCAAGAAAAACGGCAGTCTTAGATTGGCGCAGGCCCGTATTCTTCTGAAAATCGACGTGAACAAAACGCGAAAAATATATGATTTTTTGGTAGAAAATGGATATATCAATAAGCCGCCGGCTCAATGATATTTAATTTTTTTTAGTAAACCGATACAATGCGTAGCGCGCGATATGCAGATACTGTGATATTATGAATTAAGTTAGATATGTCATTGTTTTAAGAAAAATTTTGCATTTTAGAGGAAATAACTTTTCTAGAGTATCAAGTTTTTATACATGTATTTATTAATATTTTTTACTTTCTTTAAAAGCGATTGGAATTGCCGTTATTATTTTAAATATTACAAAAATCAATCAGTAATCTATATTATTTTGCAATCAATTATGATTTACAGTAAATTTATGCAATAGAATTAAGTAAGATACTTTTTTTAAAGCCTTGACTAAAATTTGAGAATATTAGTGATCGTAATAAGTGAATGTCGACAATATAAAAGCTTTATTTTAATATGCTCAATTAGTAAAAATACAATACAATAAGATATTTACTATTTTTATCTTTATATTTTTTAAAATTTTTTACTAAGGAAATGCGATTTTTCTGACAATGTGATTAAATAATTTAATTATTAGAAATATGTTTCTTTTTATATATTTATTCTATGTGATTCATTTTATTAATGAATTAAGATGAATTAAGAAATTATTTTTCTAATAAAGTTTTTGAATTTGCACAAACTTCGCGAAAAAATTGCGAATTCTCACACATCAATTTTGTTATATAATAAAATAATTGTCATTAGTGAAACATTAAGATCACATTTTTTCCCAGAATTCGAAAATGCGGAAACATTATTGATATCGGAAGTTTATATGCTATTAGAACATAGAAAGGCACAAAATGAATCTGCGGAAGAAGAGCAAGAATTTTCCGATGTTTTTATGAAGAGCTTGACATACACTAATAGATTTGGAAAGTTGAAAAATAAGGAGACAATCGCAGCCGTTAGAAGGTAATATATTATACATATAAATTAATGTAGAAAATATAATATTGTGTAAAATATTTCTATCATACATACATATGTAATGAAATATGAATGATGCAATTAACGTAAGATGAATTGTATTATTACAGTTTATTGATGCAGAAGAAGCTGCATAAGTTCGAGATTGCTTCACTAGCTAATTTGTGTCCAGAAACTCCGGAGGAGGCAAAAGCTCTAATTCCTAGTTTGGAGGGACGTCTGGAAGACGAAGAACTCAGAACGATATTGGATGACATACAAACAAAAAGATCTCTACAGTATTAAGAAATAAATTTTATATAATTTTTTGAACAATTTTTACGACTTTTCTCGTATTTTTGTCAAAAATGTAAATGTGAATATCATTCTAGTTATTATAAATATGCGAAATATTTCTTTATAACATAAAGTTTGTTCTAATGAAAAATTGATACGTATATTAATTTATTCATATATTACTGTAGGCATTCTCTCTGGCATAAGGTTTTATTAAATATTATTTTAACCTCGTTTTATCGATATTATAATGAAATTTTATTGCATTAGATTCCTGTGACAGCTCCAATTATTACGACCACTAATTAAACTATAGGTTATCAATTCTTATCGTACCGGTAATATCGATTAGTAAGTCAATGTTCTATCTCTTTTTTCTTTGTGAACTAAGAACTTGAAATAATTTTATTATATCAATGATATGTATGTACCTACATAATTGTACTATAAAAATATCTAAGGATTTATTAATTATTAATTTTCTCATACTAACGTATGTTGGAATATTTCATCGAATTCTCTCATGCGAATAATTTTTGCTGATAATTATTTCGACAGAATAAATTTATTAAATTCTACGCATTAAAAAATTGATCACCATTTATGTCTGGAAGAAAAAAAAAGTGAGAAGCTTACTCGCGCGGTCAGAGAAATCGTATCCAGTTTCCCAATTCCGGCAATTTGCGACAAGATGAGACAACTCGCGAAAGAAGACGACGCTAATCGTGCCGACGACAACCGCGTATTACTAGCAGGATAATTATGGCCTGGCATGAAGCCCTCATCTTGCAGCATTCTTGCGATAACCGGCAGCAAGGTGACCCGCTCTCCCTAGCAAAGCCTTGTTGCTCTCTTTAGTCAAGCAAAGTCAAGCTTGCGATAAGGATCGATGATGTCGTTCTACCTATCATTTACCGCGAATCCCAATAACCACTCTTCACTCTTTGCATTAAAACATGTTGATCTTCGCGAGATCTCTCGGTGGTTTTCTTTTCTACCGACTATTTTCGCGGGAAATATATTATTCCCGCGTTCTTATAAAACATATATAGGATAAAAGAAAATATGCTACTTTATTTTTTTGACAAAAAGATTTACATCATCGACTTCGGTCTTTTTCTCGTGTCGGCACACGTGTCATCTTTGACGTTTGAATTTTCACTAAATATTAAATCGTGCACAACGCGAATTTTTTAATTTCAATATTAAATTAAAAAAAGATGACTATGAAAATCAAATATTTCATCTACAATAGATTTTACGTTTTCTTCGAAGACTTGCTTTATTCGCTGAATTTATAATGTGGCATTATTATTGTAGGATAAATAAAAAATATTGTTAATATATTAATAAAAAATATATGCATGTATATTTTTTTAATTGAAATTTAATAAAACATTTTTAATCGAGAAAGTATTTCTATACGGAAGTTCAAATGTTGCTAATTGTAAGAAATACATTTGCAGTCTAAAAATCTTCGTACAAAGAAATCTATTATTTATAATTGGTCAAGTTATCTATAATTGTTGTGTTGATCAACTGTTCTTGCCGTTGAATATTATCTTATTCTGTATAATTACGTCTGTTAACATAAGCAGAATGAAAAGATACATGAATATAATTTTTGTAGTAATTTTTGTAATTGCTTGAAAATATTTACCATATAAAAAAATTACGGGATTTTTATTCAATAAGATTATATTACATATGTTTTATAAAGCAGTTATTGTTCAAATTATTCAAGCATTTTAGGAGCATATTTGTTATATATAATTGGTACTATAAAATTTTCTCGTTTGCACGAATTTCCCTAATCAAACGCAACGTGCGATATCGCGATAAGCGTTTAAATATCGGTCATGTAATGACACTCGCATTAGAGTGGCGAAAAGAGAGCGGCGCCGTCGCGACATGTAGTAATCGGCAACAGGACTGCTCTTACGAAGAGGCCTCTTAAGATGATTATGACCACCCTTAATCGTCCGTAAACTCAGCGAAAATGAGTCCTACTGGTAGTCGATAGCGGAATCGAAACGATTCCTGGGGAAACATTATCCGAACCCTGTGGGACCGATCAAATCGATCGTACCTCGAAATAGCATCCGCATTATTCAAAGCGCATTTTAGTAATTTTTTACGAAATCTTGTTTTTTTTTAAGATTCTATTATTATCTATGATTTAAGTAGAAAATATAAATTTAGAGTGTTTATTCTCTGGAAAAATAGGGAAAAGGGATTATCAGGATTTTTGTCTTACCTTGAAAAAAATTCAGGAATTCTCATGGAATTTTATTAAAATTCTGAATTTTTTTCGAAAATTGTGACTTTGATAATTTTACTCTTATTTTTTAGTATTTTTCATGTGTTTAAAACATCTTTTTAATATTTAAGTTTTTATTAAAATCTTATGTGATTTTTTATTGACAATCTTTTATCAAGGTCTTATGTAAGTTTCATAGAAAATTGTTAATTTTGAAATAATATTTAAAAAATAGCATTTTCTTTTGAAGATGTTTATAATAAATTATTTTACATTTTATATTTCATATTTTTGCATATATTTTTAGCGTTTAGATATAATGATGATATGTTCATTATATGCAATTATCCAAATTAATTTTACGATTAATAAATCAATATTAAATGCTAAACAATGCATTAGCAACTTTCTATCTTGCAATCGTATAAATAGAAAATATTAGAAAGCGCATACAATAAAGAAATTTATAAAAAGTTGCAACTACAAATGTTATTTTAGCTGGATTTTAAATTTGGAAAATAAAAAAATTTTTAGACAATTTTTGACAAGATTTGAGTAGACACTCTGATAAATAAAAAATAGATATTGACTCTTATTTTATACATTTCTTTGGAATCTTTGTTAATGTGTTAATTATGCAAGAATTATTATATAAAATTTCTACGAAAAGATAGACACTTTGCCTTTAGCTTTATTGGAATTATATAATGATCCCAATTTCTATCACTTTTTAAATAAATCATTTTCTCGTTTTTGTAATTTGAATCACTGCATTAAGAGACTTGTTATTTTCACGCTCGTGATTTTTTTTTTACTATGACATTATTTTCTTGGAATTGCGTAGCAAATACAAACTGCAGGACGAGCCGAGGCCGGAATAGAGCCAGTGAAACGCGCAACAAGTCTATATTCGCGCGGTGAGTCTGGCGGCCAATCGATGGAATCAATTTGCATAATGTATACACGCGAACGTGTATGCTCGACAATGCCTCGATGTCGTAGAGTTGCCTTTATATGACGATAGTAGAATAACGTTGACGTTAGCGAACGTCAATAACATCGTGGAGACAAAACTCATGAAAACAAAATTGGAGTATATTTTGCGCGCAGCAAACTAAGAATTTTATTCATGCATATTACAATTAGAAACAATTTTTTTCTCGGCTAATAAAATTGCATTTAGTTTAATCTTCGTTCAGATCGAAAAATCAATAGTATTCTGGACGAGATCTCAGTAAGATCTTCCGATATTGTTCGAAATGATTTACGATTCTGCATAAAGCAATTCAATATTTTAAAATTTTAATAAACTCCTCTTTTTTAAGCAAGTTTACAGCTCCAAGTATTAAATAACGATTGTTAGATTAATGATGTTGCCGGATACGGTTCTGTTGTTTTAATGTGCCTTTAAACGCGAGGTTTAAGCTGTCAAGTTCAACGAAACAGTAATTAATAATCCACGATTACTGCATTATACGTAGTTATGTAACTATGAGCCATGAAACAATATATTGTCCAACAATGTATATTGTTACAATGATATATTGCATTTCGTATCAATAATATATTTTTTTGCAAACGCAATGTGCTTTACATCTATCAAAAAAATAAAGCTCAAGGATTAAAAATTAGATTTATATACAAAAAATATCCTCTTAGAATTTACCTTGAAAATCATGGTAATCGTGAGACAATTTGGTATATATTGGAAGATTTTATAAGTTTTTCTGATTGATATTTATTATAATAAATATTAATATGTACCTACATAGTAAATTTTACTATGTACATATATTAATATTATGTACATAGTAAAATTAATCGAATAAAATATTTTATTGTGGTAGATATTAATATTTTTATTGTGATAAATATTATAATCAATGAAATTCTTATAAAATTCTTTCAATATCATATTGTCCCACAATTACTATGATTTTCAAGATAAATTCTAAGAAAAGATTCTCTCTGTGTAATCATCCTAAAAAAGAATAAGTATTGAAATAAAATTTAAAGCAGGACATTTTTAAAATAAAATCAATATTTACATTCCTCTTTTATATAGCTTTTAGGTATATAAGAATATCTCTAAAAATCTAAGAGAAAAAAATATTACAGAAACGAATTGGCATATGTTATTCTATTAAATATTTATAAGTTTGTATTTTTTCTTCAATATCGTATTCTATTACTTTATATATATACATATAATATATTACATATTTTAATTTTTAAGGACATTTTTAATATAAAAAAACAATATTTAGATTTCTTTTTTATATAGTTTCTAGGTATATAAGAATATCTCTAAAAATCTAAGAGAAAAAATATTACAGAAACTAATTGGCATATTATTCTATTAAATATTAAATAGTTATGAATTATTAAAGTTTATATTTTTTCTTTAACGCACGTTATATATATTTTAATATATATTACGTATTCTATTATTTTATATATATATATAACATCGTATTTTAATTATTTAATATATGTATATCCATATTACGTATTTTCCTTTTTAATGACATTTTTAAAATAAAAAATCAGTATTTAGATTCTTTTTTTATATAGCTTCTAGGTATATAAGAATATCTTTAAAAATCTAAGAGAAAACATATTACAGAAACTAATTGGCATGTATTAAATATTAAATAGTTATGAATTATTATAAGTTCACATTTGTTCTCCAACGCACATTATATATATTTTAATATACATACATTACGTCTTTCAATATATATTACCTATTTGAATATACATATAATACATTTTTTAATATGCATATATTATGTATTTTGTTCTAGGCACATTCGCCGAAAGGGTCTTCACCACCGAAGAGCGCTCTTCACCGTCAACCCGCCCGGCACACGGTCGGCGATGCAGTGAGGCAGCGGGAGTCTCGGCGATCGGGCGCAGCGTCCGAGCGCGTCCGAGCGCGGCCGAGCGCGGCCGAGGCTGGCCGAGCGCGAGCGAAGCGCCGCGTCGCGGCGGAGCCGCTCCGCAGTATAGTCAGTGCATTCTGAACCGGCGCGCGAGATACACGCTGACGCACCTCGGTCTCCGCGAGCGCGCCTCCACCGCGCATCGTCGCCGTTGTCGACGACCCCTTCGCGTCGTCGTCTCCCTCCAACGGAGTATCTCTTGAACAGGAAACGTCGCGTGTTCCGCGACACGTGTGAAATTGGTGCGAAAATCCGCGAAAAGAAAAAAGAAAGAAAGAAGGGAGTGCGCGCTTTTACCTCTCCCTCGGTGTATCTTGTTCGACTCGCTGGTTTTTGAAAATCCCGCGTGTCCGAAAGCCGCGAAAAAGGTTACGTCGAGGAAGTGAACGCTGCGAAACAGATCGAGGTATTGTGATTCGTCACTCCGACGTTTTCGTCTTTTTCTTCGTTTTATTTATCGTTATATCTCTCTCTGCTCTCCCGTTCTTCCTCTCTTTCCCTACATCTTTTTCGCCCTTTCTTCCTCTCTCTCTCGTTCGCACCGACGTCGTCTCGTGGGGTCAGTGCCTGCTCGATCGTAATCCTGGGCAGGAACATACCGGTGGAAGAGGAAGAAGGAACTCGAAAGCGAGAAAGAGCCTCGCAACAAAAATCCCGCGCGCGTCCCACCATTTTTCCGAAGGATCCTTTTGAAGTTAGCCGTTTTCGCGCCACGCGAGAATAATCTCGACGATGTGTGACGATGGCGACGATCAAGTGTCGGGATCGTGGGATCGATATATCGACGAGTTATTGATTATTACGCGATTCCCTCTCGGAGGCCTGCTTCGGTGCAGGAAACTCGCGCGTTTCTTATCGCGCCGTTCCTAGTATCACTCGCTCTTTTTTTTGCCCGTCTCGTCCAATCCTTCTTTCTCGTCGCGTCATTCTCCATCTTCGTTCTTATTCTCTCTCTCTCTCTTTCTCGCATATTCGAACGCGTGCACTTGGTGCGCGCGCGGTCTCTCTCTCTCTCTCCCTCTTCGGGTTCTCTTCTCTTCTCGCTGTCACTATCTCTGTCTTCCTCGCGCCTGACTCCTTCGTGATTGCAGCTCGCCGTCTCGCTCGCTCGCGTTGCGTGTTTTCTCGCGAACGAATACGAAAAAAAGGAGAATCTCGGCGCGCGAGTGATACCGGGCCGCGCAAGAGAGAAAGACGCACGTCGCCTGTGAAAGAGCTCGAACTAGTCGCGAGTTTGTGTTTTTGTTTATGCGGGACGGACTCTTGCAACCGATAACTACGCACTGCACACCCTGCACTCTCCGCGCTGCATCGCTGCAACGGAGAGGAAGTCGGCGAGAAGTGGACGCGCCTCCGAAGGACGATTCGTCGCTGGAGGTGTTCGAGAAAAAAGTGAGTCGACTTTTTCATATCGCAGAGTTTTCAAATGTATTCCGATGGCGAGAAAGAGCGCGTTTTCTCGCACTGGAATTATAAACGCGGAAACTCGTGAAGGGATACATGTTTTTCCGAATTTTTTAATTTAAAATAGAATAGTCTTTCGTAAGAAAGAGGTTAATAAATAAATAAAGTAGGTATCGAGGAAAAGTAAGAATCTAATTGATAAATTGAAATATATTTTATGAGTTTGCTTGAATTAAACACGAAAACTCGTGAAGGGATACATGTTTTTCCGAATTTTTTAATTTAAAATAGGATAGTCTTTCGTAAGAAAGAGGTTAATAAATAAATAAAGTTGGTATCGAGGAAAAGTGAGAATCTAATTGATAAATGGAAATATATTTTATGAGTTTGCTTGAATTAAACGCGAAAACTCGTGAAGGGATACATATTTTTCCGAATTTTTTAATTTAAAATAGAATAGTCTTTCGTAAGAAAGAGGTTAATAAATAAATAAAGTAGGTATCGAGGAAAAGTAAGAATCTAATTGATAAATGGAAATATATTTTATGAGTTTGCTTGAATTAAACACGAAAACTCGTGAAGGGATACATGTTTTTCCGAATTTTTTAATTTAAAATAGGATAGTTTTTCGTAAGATAGAGATTAATAAATAAATAAAGTAGGTATCGAGGAAAAGTAAGAATCTAATTGATAAATTGAAATATATTTTATGAGTTTGCTTGAATTAAACGCGAAAACTCGTGAAGGGATACATGTTTTTCCGAATTTTTTAATTTAAAATAGAATAGTCTTTTGTAAGATAGAGATTAATAAATAAATAAAGTAGGTATATCGAGAAAAAATAAGAATCTAATTGATAAATTGAAAGCTATTTTATGAGTTTGCTTGCGCGTTTCGATTCGATTAATCGAGTGCGCTATTTTCAAGCAGGATTTAAACGAAATATATTCGCGTACATGGAGACAATTTTTCCTTAGAATTTACCCTGAAAATTGATAATTGTAGGACAATATGGGAGAATTTTATGAGTTTCTTTGATTAATATTTATACACAATATTTATTCATAATATAATTTATACACAATAAAAATACTAATATGTACTAGTAAATTTTACTATATAAATAATAAAATTAATCGAACATATTTTATATCTTTTATTATGGTAGATATTAATATCTTTATTGTGGTAAATATTAATCAGAGAAATTTTAAAAAATTCTTCCAATATATTGTTCCACGATTACCATGATTTTCAAGGTAAATTCTAAGAGAAAATTCTCTCTGTGCATAAAAGAAATAACAAACGACGACTTTGAACATGTATTTTTATATATCAGATTTCTGATTAAAAAAAAATAAAATTATATCGGCAGAAAAAGGAGAAAGGTAAGAATCGAATTGATAAATTAAAATATATTTTATGAATTTTCTGGTAATTTGATTAATTGAATGTGTTTCAAGCAGAATGTAGACGAAATACATATATTCGCGCATAAAATAAATAACGACGACTTTGAATATTTTTATATATTCATGGTATTATATGTATATCCATGATAGAGTATTTTTATATATCCATAGATTTCTGATTAAAAAAATAAATAAAATTATATTGATATAAAAGAAGAGAAAGGTAAAAGAATCTAATTGATATATATTGAAATATATTTTATGAGTTTACTTATGATTCTCTCGATAAATTTAAATTTGCCATTTTCAAGCAGAATTTAGACGAAATACATATATTTGCGTATAAAATAACGAATGATGATTTTGAATATGTATTTTTATATACCCATAGATTTCTGATAAAAAAATAAATAATATTATACTTATAGAAAAAGGAGAAAGGTAAGGATCTACTTGATAAATTAAAATACATTTTATGAATTTGCTTGTAATTCGATTAATTGAATGCATTTCAAGGAGAATTTAGAGGAAATATATGTTTGCGTATAAAATAAATAACGAGCGATAAATGAATATGTATTTTTCTGCGGCGAAATGCATATATCAGCATATATGAATCATACAAAATATAATATGCGGAAAAAAATGATTATTGTTATTCGCCAATGCATTTTGCCTAACACTCGCTTCAGGCGAGTTGATTCATTGTCGCGATCAGTATTGTCGACTTGAACATACAACATTGTCGCGTACGTTTGTCACGCAAATGTTGAGAACGTAGAATGACTTTGCCACTATTGTTACTATTACATTGAATGTAAGGCATTATGTTCTAAGTTGCATTCACAACTCGTACACTCCTTCATTTTAGCAATAAAATAGGTGAGCTTTTTTCCTGACCTTTTCCACATTTTTTGTTGTTAATTAGAGAATTTGCACATTTGTGTTTTATTGAAACTTTCGAATTTTCGAAAAAAGCAAGTCTAATTATAAGATTTACCAATTCATCGATCTACGATAATATTCTAAAGTAGGATAAAATTTGAATTTTATCGTTCTAATATATGTATATAAATATATCTTTTTTAGATTTTTATTATTATATATATAGTATATTTATATATTTACTATATACATATTTTTTTTATTACTATATACAATATATAGACTGTGTGTGATTTTTGTATGTAATTTGTCAGGAGAATTGTGATTTATTTATTGTTAGTTTTTTTATTTTTTGGGGGTAAATATTAACACGAAAATTTTCTGTTTAGAAACTCTGCAACAATATTTTAAATCGTGTGTTCCTTTTTCATATAAAAGCGTACGTTTATGCAGAGTTAACGTGCGTTAAAACAAGCACGTGCGTTTACGCTTGTTGCATAAGAAAACTTAGCAGGTTGCTAAAAGGCACGCGTTGCGCGGTCGTTTCTTGATTATGAATGAACTTACGTATATATCGAGAGTGGATTTAATTACGAGCACATTAGATAGAATTTATCGCGTTGCTGGCATTTTGCCGCAGCGTTTACGCGAAACGAGCGATTCGCTTTGTAAAGTGAACAAGCGGGGTGAATGGAGGCGCATTAATAAATGAGTAAAACGGCTATTAAGGGCACACACAGTGTGTGGACCGTGCATTCATAAAATAATGGCTGTGAATAAATTAATAGATACATTTCCCCCTCTTTTTATTATTCCGCAATTATCTCTAAACATTGATGAAACTGTTCGAATGAATTTTTTTACGTTTACAAAGACTTGAAAATACAAACTTTTAATTTTCTTGATGCACTTCGATTTTATATACGAGTTTGTTTTGTTAACTATACAAGTATCTAATCCATTGTTTGCATGCATATAAAAAGCATCTTTAATACATTGAGAAAAAAAGCTGTTAACTTGATTAAATTGTTCAACTAATTAGAATTTTGTTAATTGAACATATGTAAGTATTTAAATCAAAACACGTTATGTTATGGATTTCATATGTTGTATTTAATTTAAATGTTTCTATATGTAACATTCAAATAACAAAATAGTAATTAGTTGAACGATTTAATCAAGTTAACAACTTTTTTTCTCAGTGTAAAATGTAATTTCATATATCTTAAGATTTTATGTATTTATCTAGTAAAAAACTATATAAGTTTTCTTCCCATTTTTAAGGCCGATTGTTCCCACTTCTTAGTAAATTTTATCCGATAGATAGCATATCTTCGTTTCTTTTCAGATAAGTGTAAAAAAAAAAAAAAAATACGAATATATGCTATCTGTAAAATTTATAAAGAAGTTGGAATAACAACTGGCCTTTTAGATTAATTAAACCTTCAATTATTTCTCATGAGATTTATTTTATTAAATAAATCTTAAAAAGATTTACTACATATTTAACAAAATTTCTTTTTAAAAGAGTAAAATCGATTTTAAGTTAATTGAATGCTTACCTTGCATCTTATTTATGAAATTTTATTTTCAAGTAACATCGTATAATTAAAGTGGTTAAACTTTTCGTAGAGGCAATATTGAATCGGAAAAATTTGTTTCTCGTAAGATTTAATTTACTGAATAAATTAAATATTTCAAACAAAAAGCTTGACTATATATTCAACCCAATTTTAAAGAGGGCAAAATGGATTTCAAGTAAACGATAAATTTTTGCATCTTATTCGTCGACTCTTGGATATTCGTCAGCAGTTAAATAACGTCGTAATTAGAGTAGCGATTAAACTTTTTGTAGAGGCAATATTGAATTGAAAAATTTCTGAGAGGAGAATGCACACACGCGTGCTCGTTGATTCTCTTTTTCCGGGACGCTTCGTGTATAAGTAATCGTTATTCAACGGTGGACTCTCGACGTAATGGCGTAGGGCATGATAAATTAGACGGCTGTAATGCAAATTGCACCAGGCGGTTTTCTATGAATGAAAGCGCACGTACACTGCTCGTTGAACTTTAATTTACTCGCGAGCGAATTTACTCGCGAAAGATAAGGCGGAGGAAAAGAGTGCATTATGACGATTGCATCTATAGCGAGAGAGAGAGGGAAAGAGGAGGTCACAATATTTTTCCTGCGTTACGTAGATGGATTGTCCGGCGTTTATCAACCGACCTTTGTTATTGCAAAAGTCGACACAGTGCGCTCATAGTACAATATATGCGCAGAGAAAATTTGCTCTTAGAATTTATCCTGAAAATCGTGGTAATCGTGGGACAATATGGTATTGAAAGAATTTTATGAGTTTTTTCTGATTAATATTTTTTTTACCACAATAAAAAATATTAATAATCTACCCCAATCAGAATTTTATTCCATTTATTCTTAATTTACTCTGAAAATCATGATAATTAATCGTGGGACAGTATGGTATTGAAAGAATTTTATAAGAGTTTCTCTGATTAATATTCTTTTTATCAGAATAAAAAATATTAATAATCTACCCCAATCAGAATTTTATTCCATTTATTTTTAATTTAGTCTGAAAATCATGGTAATCGTGGGACAATATAATATTGAAATAATTTTATGAGTTTTTTTGATTAATATTTACCATAATAAAAATATTAATATCTCTACCATAATAAGATATAAAATATACTCGATTAATTTTACTATGTACATAGTAAAATTTACTATGTACCTATTAATATTTTTGATTGTGGCAAATATTAATCAGACAAACTTTTATAAAATTCTTCTAACATATTAATCCTACGATTACTATGATTTTCAGGGTAAATTCTAAGAGAAAATTCTCTGTGCAGTGTTGTGCTTAGAGGATTTAAAAATTAGCTAAATAAAGATGATATAAAAATATGTAAATTCATCTTAGATAAGATGAAGATGATTTTGTTTTAAATATATCTAGATACAAGATAAAATTATATGGATTGATCTAGATAATTTTTAAGACTGTTTATATAAACACAGTTATAAAAAAAATGTAAATTATAATAGGGATATAAAAATATATGCATATATTGCAATATAATGCATGCATTCATATTTTTATTTATAAATTTGGATCGCTTACTGCTTAAGCTCTATTATTTAAGTATTTTTATGTACTATGATTCTAAATTAAAATTATCTGAAAATTATTCTAATTTAGTAAAAATAATACTTTTTTTCATGCAGATATAGATAATATATTTGTATTATCTATACATATAAAGACAAGATGACGCTCCAAAGTTTTATCTAGATGATCATTTATATATATTTGTATAATTTTATTTAAATAACAGCAAACACTGTATATATGTAGAAACAATCTGTTGTCTTCCCGTTCTCTTTTTCATTAGCTACATTGCATATACGTATACATTTCGAGTTTTGTTTGAATTCAATTCATAATGGAAGCACAATAATTATATTCTGCACTGATTTTCCAGAGCGACAAACGCGTATTAAAATTTCTCTATTCCGTTTATGTTATTATACTACTTTTAAAAAGATTTGCGAACGTATACGTTTTTCCGAACGAACATGCTCTGATTGTGAGTGACTTGTTAATATAGTTGCGAGTCCCCGAAGCGTGAATTTTATCATTTTCAAATGGAAATTCGCAGTTTATTCGTTTCCGCGAGTCGCGCGATTTGTGTCAGGCTTTCGCTTTTTATCGCGGAAAAACAAACGCGAGAAGGCGGTCTTATCTCGGAAGCCGCTCGGAAGCTTGTTCTCATAAGAACGAAAAACAACTTTAAAGTTTGTTTTCAACTGTTGAAAAGACGCCTGTCATTGGACATTTTATTCTAATTTTTATCAAATTGCATATCTCTCTTTCCACTGCGGTTTTAACAAATTGAAGAAATTTCGATGAATTTGCTCTTGCAATATTCACGATAAATAAAGCTTTCTCCTGTATATCAATGCAATTAATTTTTTTTAAATTTATTTTCACCCGTAAATGTAAACGATGAAAATTGCTTTATGAATGTTTCTGCTGACGATTAAAGCCGAATAATTTATTTCCCTGTAATATTTAACGTCAGCTCGATATATTGTATTAATTACGATTTAGACAATTATTTTGCGTTACAAAGCATGAAATTGGAACTAATTTTTCGTTTAACGTTACTGTAATTTCTACATTTTTATTTTATATATGTATGCACACATTAACATTATTTATTTTAATAATTCCTGATTTTAATTGTTTTAATGGGAAATTATGTTAATTTGAAGCATTCATGATTAATGAGGAAGTAAAATATTGCGACTAGAAACTACATAACATAATTAACTGCTTACCACGCTGTCGTTATTTTATTCATTTATTCATATTTCTTTGTCGACAGAATTTTTTCTATACGAATGTTGTCGATATCTACGTCGATGTAATTTTAAAAGTGATTCAATTTATATTGTGGCTTCTTGCGAACGAATCAAACATTCATGTCCCTGACATGACGTGAAAGGATTATGTTTGCCTGCTACATTTCTGTTGGAAATTCCTAACGAAAATGCATCTCTCTCGAAGGATTGAGAAAGCCACATATGTTATTCGTCACGTTATGGCTTCTATATACTCGAAAATATCTTTCCTGATTTATTTACAGGAAAAATGTGTGTGCATATATAACTTATTATTTATTTATTTATATTTTTATAATATAAGTATTACTTAATTATATTAGTTTCTTTATTTATTTTGTATTTTTAATTTATATTAATATGCTTTTACTTAATTATATTTGTAATTTTTATGGGAATTTTAAGAAAATATGTTTTTATTTCTTGTTTAAAGAAAGATTAGTTCAATAATGTGAATAATTTTTTCAATACAGAGCAGTCAAATAAATTCACCAAAGCTATGCAATAGAAAATATCAATTTTTTAAATTGTTCGAAAAAAGTTAGTTATGCTACCTCTTTAATTGAAAGATTGATCTGCTTAGTATTGATTTAGGTTTCAATCAATTTTCGAATGAAACTATTAGATTCATCAAATATTGGTTAACGTATTATGTTTGCTTTATATATAATTTAACAAGTAAATACCTTTAAATATTAAATATTATATTAGCATAAACAGCTCACTTGCTTTTCGATATCGTGAAATATCGAAGTGATTTGCATATATAAGAATGTCATAGGAATATATGTATAAACTGTAGGGGATGTTTCTATTAATTTAATAGTACAAAAAATAATTTAATACATTCAATCAAGAAAGTAAAAATGAAAATCAGTTCAGTAAGTAGGATGCATAAATTTTATTGTGAATCAAAAATATAAATTATAAGTAGTAATCACAAATTAGCGTTTCTCGGTTCTTTTTCGACCATCTTCAGCATAGTTATAATAAGGAACGTAATAATTAACAGAGATTATATAAATAAATGAATCACAATCAATCGAATAAGAAAAATTGTTGTTAATATAAAGAATAATACTGAAGTCTCTTAGATCATCAGAAGTAATAACGAGAATTATTTAAATGAATATAGCTTTAAAAATAGAATATCATAAGGAAAATGTTAATTTGACGAGAACGATTAAAATAAATTAAACGTGAGGCAAATGTGATTCATTTATCTCTCGAAATTTCATATCTTATTACTTTGCTTGCGTATCCTTATTCACGTGTAATTTATTTTAATCATGTTCATCGCGTGATGTTTTTTTTTACGATAATCTATTTGTATTACGATCATCTATTTATATCTTTAAGGCTCAAGTGTTTCCTGTATGAAAATGCACGAACGTAACGAAGCCTTAGCTGATTTTTCTTTTCTCTTGTTTCCTGATTTATCAAATGGAGAGTGACATGTGACATATTTCGAAGACGCCTGTGTTTTTTATTTAAAGCTATATATTTTTGAATTCACTGTTGCTCTTGATGAGAGATTTTAATTATTCTTTATATTAATATTTTTTTTATTTCTTTGATTGCGCATTGCGAATTTATTTATGTAATCTTCGTTAATTATTACGTTTCTTATTATAATTGTGCTGCAAATTATTCACAAAAGAGATCGAAACGTACATTAATTAATTATACTTACGACTTATATTTTTGATTCGCGATAAAATATTCTACTTGCTCGCTCTTGCCATTTTTCACATCTCTGATTATATATTCACTCTTTATAATTGTATTATACAATTCAATGTTTCGTATATTATTTTTTATTGAGAATTGCTATAAGGTGACGCATTATACAGGGTATCCCAAAATTATTAGACAGTGTTAATACGGAGATTCCTAAGATTATTTGGAGACGATTTTTCGATTTTTGTACACTGAAAAAAAATTTATCGAATTCGAATAAGTAATATTTATTTCAATGCTGTCTAATGAATTATTTATTTGTAGCTAATAATATTAATTTGATATAAGAAAATCTTTTTCAAAACAAATAAAATATTTATTTATTTTAAATAAATGATTGATTTAGAAGTATTCAAATAAATACATGTATTTATTAATTTAGTCATTTTTTCCAGAAAAACATTTCAGCTTAATAAAATATTCCTAAATTCACAGCGTTAATAAAAAAATGATAGAAATGCTATTTTCAATTGAAATAAAATCAAATCATGGAAAGAAATTAATAACTTAATATTTTTTCTATTACCTATAGTGCGCTAGTAAAATAGTAATAAAGCAAAATATATGTAATTGAAAAGCACTGAATAATTTAGTAAATTATATTAATCGGCATATTTAATATTTCTCAATTACATCAATTTTATTTTATTACATCGCATTAAAATGTATATATTATCGTGCATTTGACGTGTAAATTTCGTGTCTGTCCGATGACAATTTGTCGCTGATTGTGAGTTCGCGTCGAGCGTCTTCATCAGTAAACCAATCCGTCATGGCTGGCGAGTTATCGAAAGCCGCATTAGTCGCTCCGCATCTGTCAATAATTATTATCACGGGCACGCAGTGCGTACGTCGTGTTTCGCGCACGTCGTAGACGGCCGCTGCACGCGCGTTATCCGAGAGAACACAAGGCGAGCGATATCAACGACCCGCGCGCAGATACGGCGCGAGAGACAGGAGGGAATCTCTTTGTAGAGAGACAGAAGAGGCGAGGGAAATCCCTACTTTTCGGAAATTTAATCATAATTGCGTCTCGTTATGCAAAATAAAGCTGATAATTTCTATTACGAGATTGTTTTAGATAAATTATTAATACTTATGTAAAACTCGATTGCAAGAGAAATTGCGTATGAGAGTTCTGCTGATGACTTTTTAATGCGATGTAATAAAATAAAATTCATGTAATTGAGAAATATTAAATATGCCGATTAATATAATTTATTAAATTACTCAGTGCTTTTCAATTACATATATTTTGCTTTATTACTATTTTACTAGCGCACTATAGGTAATAGAAAAAATATTAAGTTATTAATTTCTTTCCATTTCTATCATTTTTTTTTTATTAACGCTGTGAATTTAGGAATATTTTATTAAGCTGAAATGTTTTTCTCAAGACAAAGCAATTTCTTTAATAATATGTATGATTAGCATTTAAAGATCTAATAAAAAATATCATCCCTGATCACGATATTTAAGCTTGATAATTCTCTAGAGTTATATACGATCGATAAATTGAATTAAGGTTTAAAGGATAGCTAATGGATAATAAAAATCTTCTTCTTCAGTTAATCTTAATAGAACTTGTTTGGCAAACTTTGCGAGAGATCGCATTACCCTTCCGAAGAGTTACTACGAGCTTTAAATTGATTTCGTCGATAAGAGAAAGAGGCTGTAGTCACGCAAACTGTCTCCTCAATTGGCTTGATATGTTCCAATAGTGGTGACTTTTTTATTTAACTTTCACGCTTTGCATTTTGTCCCAAATGCCGGAATATCATTTTGATATTTGATCGACGTTTTTGAAATTATATCATGAAAAAATACCTATGCGAACTTATCCGACTTTTTAAAAATTAATTTTTGAATACGGAAAATGATGTAGCATTTTATTTGTAGTAATAATAATTTCGTTTGTAATTTTATCAATTAAAAAAAATGACACGTACCCGACATTGAAATATTTAAAATCCGCTTGTGTAGGCTTTTCTAGAATTGTTTGTATCGTGATTTTCCTTTTGTTTGTATATATAGTTGCACGTTTAAAAAATACAATTGCGTAAACAAATGGTCAAGAGTGAACTTTGTTAATTTAAAACACTTTTGAAACCCCTTCTTTTTTCAGAATCAGAAAAAGCGGATTTCAAAAACTACAAACAAAAACAAAATCATTAACAACGATTGTAAAAAAGACTGCAAGTGAACTTGAGATATTTCAGTGTCAGGTGCGAATCATTAAAAAAATTAAAAAAATTTTTAATTGATAAAACTACAAACGAAATTATTGTTACTATAGATAACTACACACAAAAAACGATCATTTTCTGTAAAAAATTAATTTTTAAAAAGTCGAATGTTAAGTTCATATAAATCGAAAAAGTGCATCTATATAATAATTTTTCGATTAAAATTGTTTATACAAAATTATAGAAAAAGTAATGATGGGTGGTGAAGTAAAATATTAATCTCTCTCTCTCTCTTTCTCTCTAAGCTTCGACATTCTTTAGATATAAAAGTGTTTAAAATGCAACGATCCAGTAATTAAAAAATGAGAATATTTATGAATTTTAATAGACTTACATTGATGGATATAGTGAAACAATTTCGCAGTTTCACAAAATTCGAATTGAGCTGCTAAATTATGATAGCTTCATAACATGGCACTTTTATTCGCAACTATCTTGTAAAGTTTGCTCTAGCAGTTTGACGCTGATTCATAAAAGTGACAGTAGCAGATAACAGTAATAATCATATTTGCACGCGTAATCTTGATGAAAAATATACATTTTTACGATTATAGGCATTTGAGATTAATCTTTCGTTAATCATCACGACAATTAAACATTCCATTATTTGCGCACACATGTTTGCATAAAATGCCAATTATGTAATTATTAATAATGATAAAGACGCGCAATGTACACCCTGTAAAAAATACGTAATATATTACACAAAAATATGTAAAATTACATATACATAATAAAATAATTTTATCATGTAATTTTACATTTATTATTTATGTAATTTACATATTTTTTTTACAGTGCATACATATGAAACGGTTCGAAGCCGACAATTTATATGTGCGATAAGATCTTGAACTTCGCGCTTCTCGTATCATAGAATTGCGAACTTATTTTTTTGTAATTTACATTGTTGATTTTCCTTAAAGCATTCATTGATCAATATTAGGAATAAATGAGAGCTTTTTTTTAATTTATTATTATTTTTTAATATCGATCTACGCAGACAGAATTTCTCTTAGAATTTACCCTGAAAATTATGGTATTGGAAACATTTTGAGTTTCTCGGATTAATATTTAGCACAATAAAAATATTAATATCTACCACAATAAGATATAAAATATGTTCGATTGCTTTTACTCTGTACATATTAATATTTTTTATATGTAAATATTAAATTCTTTCCGCGAGCATCCGTTATCTATATCTTTTGCTTGATGAGATTACTAATCATAATTTTTTAGGATGTGTTGACAGTTTACAATTAGCTTTTTACAGCTATTGTGAAATAAACGCTATCAATTTTATCAGATGAGAAATATCGCCATATTTTGCGGACCCTATATATATAAATTTGATAAAATTATATTAATCTAATAATATTTCTTTTAAGATTATTTAAAAGAGTTAAAGAGTTTTATAATGGAAAAAACATAAAAAAAATTTCTTCGCTAGTTTTTCACGGTTCTTGCGGTTCTAAATTAATTTTTATAGTTTTTAACATTTTTTAATGATTGCTGAGAAAGCACAGAAGTTGAACCTCTGACAGCAAATTTCCAATCGCGAATAGAAAAAAAAAGGGGGAGAGGAAAAATAGAGAAGATTGCCGTCGATTCGATCCGTTCCCGGAGATGACTCGTCTACTTAATGACGCTATAGTTAGTGCGATTTGTAGTTAGGACGAATGAATTGCATGCACGTGAGCTACGCGAGCATCGTTACTTTGAAAATACACGGTGTATGCAAATATTTGCAAAATTCGATTTCCGCGATCGTCCCGTTTCGAGTTCCACTCGTAATCACTATGTGAACACTATTATGATCCTTCTGCGTTGTAGTCAAAAGCCTCTTATATTATCGTATATCTTATTGTACGGAAGGTAGCTAAATATTTGCCGTTTTCGACACCCGTGAATGTTCCTGCTTGGAGCTCGCCAGTACTTAGCGTGAATGCTTTGTGCATGCATGTTCATCATAAACGACCATGCTTTCAGACTGTTGCATATGTAATGTCTCCATTTGTAGTATCTTTGGTTTAATCGCTGTACAACGTCTCGTTCATCTTCGTTGGCTATTTAGAAAGTAATTTTTTGCAAATTTCTGCCGCACGTTAGAAAACATTTGTAATAACAGGATAGACAGGGTGTTACTTCACGGAGAGAATTTTCTCTTTGAATTTACCCTGAAAATTATGCGAATCATGGACAATATGGTATTTATTTTTCTATATATGTATTTTGTTCTTATATGTATATAAAACTATATCTTTTTATTTGGTTTTCGGAATATAGATATAAAAACTTGTTAAAACTCGATTTTATATACTCTTTAAATTAAATTTTGAAATTAAATTAAATTTTAAATGTTGATATAGATGGAATATTTAAAAACAAAAATTCAAGATTTATTTTAGTGTCTCAAATAAATGAAAATCTCTTAAATAAAAATGTTCGATAAATTTTACTATGTACATATATTAATATTCTTTATTGTGATAAATATTAATCGGAGAAAATCTTATAAGATTCTTTCAATACCATATTGTTCGTGATTATCATGATTTTCAAGATAAATTTTAAGAGGAAATTCTTTTCGTGGTGTAATATTTCTATTTTTTATCGATTATTTAAATTATCTTTTTTTTATGTGATTAGAAACAGGACTTCATTTAATTACAAACAACTCTGATATATTAACTCTCTCTCTTTCTCTCTCTTTCTCAGATCTTTATCTTAAGATGTAGATATATGTATAGTTATAGCGGCTTGTAAACGATATTATTACAAGCAGCCATTTTAATGAAGTACTATAATATTTTCCTTATGGAAAATTTAATGTAATATAAAAGAGTGAAATGCATTTATAAAAATTTATAAAAATTTAGATCGAGTTATGTGTAGGTATACTTACATTAAAATACTAATACATGAGTGATGTTTTTTCAAATATAAATGATATTTAGATAAGATTAAAATGGTTAATACTAATTGCATTTATTTTATTTAATTATACATATAATAATAGCAATTATATATCAGGTTTTTATAAATTTTTTTATTTTTTTATATATTTTATTCTTATATGTATAAAAGTATCTTTTTATTTGGTTTTCAGAATACAGACATTAAAACTTGTTAAAACTCGATTTTACTCTTAAAATTAAATTTTAAAATTAAATTAAATTTTAAATGTTGATATAAACGGAATATATAAAAAGAAAAAATTCAAGATTTATTTTAGTGTCTCACTTAAATGAAAATGATTAGTGAACATTAAATCAATTTGAGTTAAAAGCAATTTTTGAGTTTGATACAAAGTAGATGATTTACTTGCTTTTATTAATTGTGTGAAAAAATATTCTACATAGTCTCTTTTTTCATTTGCACGCATTTTTCACGTTTTCCTATTATAGATTCATGTGTAATTTTTTTAAAAATTCTTGAATGTCTTCGAATCATTTATTCATATGCATCTTGAATTCACTAATCAAAGTGATGATGTTAATGATGTAACCATTAAAGTGAAAATGTGTAAAATATTTTTTTTTAACATTACAATTTTATATCGCGATAAAAAAGTGATAGGAGTCAGGAAATTATTAATTTTATTAAAACAAAAATCTGCTTGTAAATCTGACAGGTTAATTTTTTTGGACTTATAATTATATTCAGTAAACATTTCTTCTCTTTACACACACATACACATTGAATATTATCTATTTTATGAATTCTGAAATCTCTTTCTTGACATTCTATATTAGTAGAAATAATATACGTAGAAACATAAAATATAAGTAATTTTTTCATTCTTCTTTTAGCAACAGATTTTTTATTTTTGCTAAGAAATGACTTTTGTCACTGTCATTGTCACTTGCATCTTGTCACTTATTACTGTCGCTAACCGTAGGTAATTTCTTGTTCTAAGAACAAGTAAACGAGCAAGTAAATATTGAATTCAAATTCTTATGTGTTTGTAATAACCATTCTTTTTTCAACTTGGTTGTCCCACACAATTTATGATTTATTTTAAGAATTGCAAGGTAGGAGTTTCAATTCAGAAAACTTTTGGAAACAAGTTATTCGAAACAACGTACAGCAACAAGATAACCTACAGATATACTATTAGAATTTTTAAAAATATCAAATATATTATCTTTAAATATTAAAAAAATTTAATATTATAATATTGTGCATATTATATATAATATTATGCATGTGTCGAAATCACAAAATTAATGTACACGTTGCATTTTTTTTACACTTGAAGATTTAACTCTTATTTTAGTATTTGCAACATAATTATTCATCTTAAATGACAATTAATGATATATGTATAATGTGTGATATCAATTACGTAATATTGTAATAATACTTATAATAATATAGGTTATATTTATTTATTTAAATATTTATTTGCACTCGTAGAATTGATCGTTTAAAATCTGCAAATTAACACATTTCCATATATAAATACGTATATTATATACATACAAATATGTCACATGAATATTGTGTATATAATGAAGAAACTATGTCGGAAAGCTTTACGGTAAATCTGATCGATCGCGCGAAACGTCCTCTCTTTTCCGCTCCGACGAATATCGTAACTCCCGGTTAATGGACATCGTCAACAACGATTAGTTGCTGGTCTGCGGCGCAAAACGATTTGGACGGATTTCAGAAATGCGTCTGGCGGAGGCGCGTCGGTTTTAACATCTACCGATGGCTTTGTCCGCGCTTGATCCAGCACACAAACGGTGCTTAATCGACGTGCTTTAGTCGCTTCTGTTCACAAATAGAAACGAAAAGAGCTTTCGGGTGTGACAGATTATTTCATACTTCTTGCTTTTATATTGAGAATGCTAGCGAACAAAGATAGCCGCATACGTTTTTCTTTAACACATTTCTTTGACAACGCACACTGTAAAAAAAATATGTAAAATTACATTTCAAATATGTAAAATGACATAAATAATAAATGTAAAATTACATGATAAATAATGAAAAGGTAAACATTTCTGTTATTTATCGTGTAATTTTAAACTTATTATTTATGTAATTTTACATATTTTTGTGTAATAGTATTGATTATAATTAGATAAGTTTAATGGGGAAAATGTAAATGTCTTTTATATCTTATAAGAATTAATTATTGATTATTTATAATCTCTCCAAGATTATTATCTCTCCATTATTTATATTGTATTTCTCCAGTTATCTCTTCAAGTTTGATTGATTAATTCGAAATTATAGAGATATAAACGATATTTTATTTTTAAGCGAATTTTTCTTTGGAACTGCAGTTTTTGCGAGCAATCGCATTTATGATTTTGAATTATATATTTCAGGTGTGAATAGTAAGTTAGAAAATTCAAGAAAATTATTAAGTTATTATTTGGCTAATTAAGTGCAAATAAAATGCAATTATATTAAAGAATTTAACACAAGTTACAGTGTTGTATTGCTCCGTTTTCACAAATGAAAGAAGAAATAATTTCTATCTGTAGAAGAGATAGAAAAAATAAAAATTTAATGACATGTATTTTTAATGTACATGCACGTTTTAATCTGCATATACATGTAATAATTCATATATACGGAGAGAATTTTTCGTTACATTTTATAACATTCATTAATTATTTTAAAGTATTTGGTAATAACTGAAAAATTATTATGCTGCATGTTAAAATTATAATGAATGATTAAATTGGATTGAAAATATTATGCTGTAAAATTTATATAAAATATTTTGTATGATTATAACTTTTTTGATATCTGTTCTATTTCAAACACTTATAGAATAGACAATTTGGATTTATTTAATAATGTTTTTTTACTATATATTTTAGTAGAATTCGTCAAACATGTTTTATATCTTATTGTAGAAGATATTAATATTTGTTATTATGATAAAAATATTAATTAGAGAAACGCTTATAAAAGTTTTGCAATATGTTATTGTTTCATGATTGCATAATGAAATTCAGGATAAAGTCTAAGAAAAAAATTCTCTCTATATATTAATTATCTCGTGTACACTATGGATTGAAGTTATCAGTTATTGTACAACTGGACGCGTTGTCATTATATTAAAAAATTAATGTCGGATTTTACAAATAAAAAAAGTAAAAGACGTGCGAGAAAAAAATTAAATAAACCACTGTCGGTCATCATGATTGATTTAGTTTGATGCGAGATGTTCATTGCTTATTTAGTACGATTTGTAATTAATGAATAATTAATTCTCTGGATGTGCATCAAGCATATGTATTATGTAGTCAGAATAACATGTAAACTCCATTAAACATATTGGGCATATTGTAATGAGCATGTTTTCGGTATTATTCTGTTTTCATTCATTGGCGGGTCTTCTTCTGACCACTGTCTTACACTCATTGTCTCTGCTTATATGCTTTTCTGTCTTTTCGGTTTGAATTTACACTACTTGATTTTTTGCCACAATCTTTTATATGTGTAGCTGGAAATAAAAGCAATTTTTGTAAACAAAAAATTTTTATTTATATATTTAAAATTTTTTTTATAAAGTTATCAAATACATATGATAATAAGAAATATATTAATGACTTATAGTATATTTCTTATTATCATATGTAGAATAAGTTGTAGTCCAACTTCTTCTATTCAATTAGATATAATTGTTCTTGCTCTTCATTTTTAATATCGCTGTCTTAGCGGTCTAGTAATATACCGAAGTTATTATAACATATAGAAGTTTATGTGAATGACATTTTAAATCCAAATATCAAAAAATTTTTAAATAAATGTTTTGTTATTTAATTGCATTTATGAACAACTTATGTTTTTATATAGACTTAATTATTTAAAGCTTTTTTTTCTTATAGTTCAAATTTATTAAAATTAAATTTCTCTATTAATTTAATTTTAATTAACGATATATTTTATTAATTAATTTTTGTCGATTAAATAAGTAAAGAAGATATTGTATTATATATATATATATGTATATATATATATATATATATCTTTTTTTTTTATTTAAAGCTTTTTTTTCTTTGCAGTAGAAATTTGTTAAAAATCTATTTTTTTATTTATTTAAATTAAACTCACGAAATATTATCAATTAATTTTTGTTGTTTAAATAAGTAAAAGAAGTATTGTATTATATGTATAAATATAAATATTAAATTTAATTTTTGCTTAATTTTTCTTCTTGAACTCGCCTCTTACTTCTAGTTCTTTTTATAATAAAAAGCTGTCGTCACTGTGATTTTTTCTTTTCTGTTGTTACTTTTACTAACTGCTGTTCGCTTATGGATAGATTTGACACTGAACAGGCACATAAATAGCAAGTGCAGAGAACATTAAACTGCAGCTTAGAGATATTTATAATAACACAGACATAGATATTTTTTCTTCTTGCCGTATAACCTTGTCATGTAATAAATAGAATATTTGCAGAATTCACGAAATTGTTAAATTTCGATATCTATATTAAAGCAGAGAACATTTACTTAATTGACTAAAAATAATATATAAGAAACAATTTTTTAAATATTATATAAAATAATTTTTGTTGCATTTTTTAAAATGATTTAATATAACTAACAAGTGCGGAAAGCAATTAACTACTTGATTTTTGATTGATATTGTTATATCTTATAGTTTTACACAACATTTTTACTAGTTTAATATTTTATTCTCGAATTCTACATTCTATTTGTTTGTGAGATCTTTTAGATTAAGGATGTAACAATAGTAGGGAGGGAAGTGAAGGCATAAAGAATATAATAAATTACTGAAACTTGCTTTTAATGTACATGTACGCATTTATGTACATACAATAATTCATATACACA
This sequence comes from Nylanderia fulva, assembly GCF_048542155.1. Lineage (NCBI taxonomy): Eukaryota > Metazoa > Arthropoda > Insecta > Hymenoptera > Formicidae > Nylanderia > Nylanderia fulva. The sequence continues at coordinate 928,161 of NW_028190379.1, read as the reverse complement.
GAAAGAATTTTTTGTTATATTTTACCATAAAATTCATATTTTATCGTGTTTGTTAAGAAGTCAAAAATTATCATGCTGCATTAAAATTATCATGAATGATTACATTGGATTGAAAATATTATGCAGCATTGTCAAATTTATATAATATATTGTGTATTTTGTTATAACTTTGTTTGGTATCTATTCTATTTAAAACACTTAGAATTATAAATTTACAATTTTGAATATATTGAAAAATGTTTGAAATTTTACTATATATTTTAGTAAAATTAATCAAACATTTTTCATCTTATTGTAGAAGATATTAATATTTGTTATTATGATAAAAATATTAATTAGAGAAACGCTTATAAAATTTTTGCAATATGTTATTGTCCCATGATTGCCATGAATTTCTGGATAAATTTTCAGACAAAATTTTTTCTGTGTACTAATCGTTTCGCACATACAGTATGGATCGAAGTTGTCAGGTATCGCACAACTGCACGCGTTGTCATTATGTTAGAAAATTAATATCGGACTTTAAACCAAAAAAGAAAAGAAAAGAGTGCGAGTATAAAATTAAATAAGCCGTTGTCGGTCATTATGATTGATTTAGGTTGATGGGAGATGTTCATTACTTATTTAATACGATTTCTAATTAATGAATAATTAACAAAAAATTATTTTATTTTTTATCAGCAATATGACGGAGCATATGTCCTGTATATGTAGTGACATTATCAAACTGCGCGCCACATATGCTGCATGTCAATTTGTTTGGCTGTTTATTCTGAGCATCTTGTCTTCCACTCATAGTCTCTGCTTGTATGATTTTCTGTCTTTTCAGTTTGAATTTTAACCACTTGGTTTGTTGATTGTTTGCCCCAATCTGTTATTTGTGCTGCTGGAAATAAAGACAATTTTTGTAAACAAATAATTTTGATTTATATATTTAAAAATTTTTTTTATAAAGTTTAGTGAAACTATTTTCTTTTTAAATTTACTGTTATATTTTTATCTGTAACTGGAATAATTGTCATCACAAACTGCTGTTATAATTAACCATCTGTTCTTTATTGATAATTTAAGTGATCGAAGGTGAGGTATCATATTCACGAAAATTTCATATGACTTGAAATGAATTACGTACACGATTGTCTTTTTAGATATGAGAATAGACTTCTATGTATTATACTGTAAGATATAAAGGTCATAAGATGAAATGTAATATAAGGGAAACCATGTCTAATTGGACAGATTTAGATATGCCGTTCTTTTTGATAAGACATTGATAAGTAAACACACACCTTACAGTAAAATTAAATCAGCAAAAATATCAAATACATACGAAAAGAGGAAATATACTAATGAGCAGTAGTCTAATATAATGTAATCACAAATTTAATATCAACTATCCCTTACATTGGTAATTTGATAGTTCAATGAATTTGAGGAGGATTTTCTATTAATAATGCTACTTTAAACTGATTTTATTCCATTCATTTTATTCTACCATTTATTATTATAATAATAGCATTAATTCATTTATTTATTTTTTATTTAACAGGATTTTCTTTTCAAGATTATTTTTTTATAATATACAGAAGTTTATATGAATAACGATTAAAATTTAAAGATGAAAAAAATTTAAATAAATTTTTTGTTATTTAATTACACTTCTAAATAACTTATGTTTTTTTATAAATTTTGTTATTTAAAACTTATTTTTCTTTACAGTTGAAATTTATTAAAATCAATTTTTTTAATAATTTAATTTTAATTACCGCTATATTTGATCAATTAATTTTTGTTGATTAATATGTAAAAGAGATATTGTATTATATGTATATATACATATATATAAATATTATATTTAACTTTTTCTTACTTTTTCTTTTTGAACTCGCCTCTTACTTTTAGTCCTTTTTATAATGAAAAGCTGTCGTCACTGTTATTTTCTCTTCTCAGTTGTTACCGCTACTAACTGCTGTTCGCTTATGGATAGATTTTACACTCTACGGGCAAATAAATAGCAAATGTGGAAAATTGAACTCAAGCGTTTAAAGATGTTTATAATAACACACAGATATTTCTCCGATTTACTTTATAACCTTGTCAGATAATAAGCGGAATATTTTTAGAATCCTCGAAATCGTTAAATTTCGATACCTATATTAAAGCAGAATATTCAGGCGTCAAAAAATAATATATAAGAAAAAGCATATTTTAATATTGCATAATTTAATTTTTATGTTGTTGCATTTTTTTATTAATGATAAAATATAATGAACAAGCGTCGAAAGCAAATAACTATTTGATTTTTAATTGATTGATTTGTTCTTACAGTTTCACACAACTTTTTTTATTAGTTTAATACTAAATACTTTATTCTCGAATTCTAATTTGCAACATTCTATTCGTTTGGGAGATCTTCGAGATTTACGGATGTAACAATACTAGGGAGGGGAATAAAGGCATAAAGAAAATAATAATTTACTGAAACTTGCTTTTAATGCACAGATACGTATTTATATACATGTAATAATTTATATACACAGAGAGAATTTTTCGTTATATTTTACCATAAAATTTATTACATATTTTATCGTGTTTGTTAATAAGTCGTAAATTACCATGCTGCATTAAAATTATTATGAATGATTACATTGACTTGAAAATTATTCAGCATTGGCAAATTTATATAATATAATGTGTATTTTTTTATCACTTTTTTGGTATCTATTTTATTTAAAACACTTAGAATTATAAATTTACAATTTTGAATATATTTAAAAATGTTTGAAATGTTACTGTATATTTTAGTAAAATTATTCAAACATTTTTTTATATCTTATTGCAGAAGATATCGATATTCGTTATTATGATAAAAGTATTAATTAGAGAAACGCTTATAAAATTCTTGCAATATGTTATTGTCCCACGATTGCCATAAATTTCAGGATAAATTTTAAGACAAAGCTTCATCTGTGTATTAATTGTTTTGCGTATACAGTATGGATTGAAGTTATTAGCTATCGTACAACTGGACGCGTTGTCATTATGTCAAAAAATTAATATCGGACTTTAAACCAAAAAAGAAAAGAAAAGAGTGCGAGAATAAAATTAAATAAGCCGTTGTCGGTCGTCATGATTCATTTAGTTTGATGCGTGAGGTTCATTGCTTATTTAATATAATTTCTAATTAATGATGAATAATAAATCAAAGATTATATTTTATGAACAATACGCACATGCACTGTAATTATAGTGTAATTTTCAAACTGACAGCCACATAATGTGCATGTTATTTTGTTTAGCGGTTTATTCTGAGCATCCTGTCTTCCACTCATAATCTCTTCTTGTATGATTTTCTGTCTTTTCGATTTGAATATACACCACTTGGTTTGTTGATTATTTGCCCCAATCTTTTATTTGTGCAGCTGGAAAAAAATTAATTTTTGTAAATTAATGATTTTGATTTATATATTTAAAAATTTTTTTTTATAAAGTTGAGTGATATTATTTTCTTTTTAAATTTACTCTTGTAATTTTATATGTAATTGGATTAATTGTCATCACATACTGCTGTCATAATTAATCATCTGTTCTTTATTGATAATTTAATTGATCGAAGGTGAGGTATCATATTCACAAAAATTTCATATGATTTGGAATGAATTACGTACACGACTGTTTTTTAAGACATGACAATAGACTTCTATGTATTATACTGTAATACATAAAGAACATAAGATGAAATGTGATACAACGGCAATCATATCTAATTGGTAAGATTAAGATATGTTGTTCTTTTTGGTAAGGAAATTATATATTTTACAGTAAAAGTAAAAATATCAAATACATATGGAAATGAGCAATATATTAATGAGCACAGTCTTATAATGTATACTTGTAATATACAGAAGTTTATATGACTGACAATTAAAATCTAAAGATAAAAAAATTTAAATAATTTTTTTGTTATTCAATTACACTTATAAACAACTTATGTTTTTTTTATAAATTTTGTTATTTAAAACTTATTTTTTCTTTACAGTTGAAATTTATTAAAACTTGATTGGTTAAATAATTTAATTTTAATTAACGCTATATTTGATCAATTAATTTTTGTTGATTAATATATGTAAAATAGATATTGTATTATATGTATATATATAAATATTATATTTACCTTTTTCTTATTTTTTCTTTTTCAGCTTGCTTCTCGCTTTAATCTTTTTTATAATAAAAAGCTGTCGTCACTGTTATTTTCTCTTCTCAGTTGTTACCGCTACTAACTGCTGTTCGCTTATGGATAGATTTTACACTCTACGGGCAAATAAATAGCAAATGTGGAAAATTGAACTCAAGCGTTTAAAGATGTTTATAATAACACACAGATATTTCTCCGATTTACTTTATAACTTTGTCAGATAATAAGCGGAATATTTTTAGAATCCTCGAAATCGTTAAATTTCGATACCTATATTAAAGCAGAATATTTAAGCGTCAAAAATAATATATAAGAAAAAATATTTTAAATATTGTATAATTTATTTTTATGTTGTTGCATTTTTTATTAATGGTCAAATATAATTATCATTATAATTATTATCATTAATATTATTATTATTATAATTATTAATTATAATATATAATGATAAAAAGAAAAGCGCGGAAAACAAATACCTATTTGATTTTGGTTGATATTGATTTGTTCTGACAGTTTCACAAAACTTTTTTTATTAGTTTAATACTAGATACTTTATTCTCGAAGTTTACATTTGCAACATTTTATTTATTTTGGAGATCTTTGAGATTTACGGAAGTAACAATACTAGGGACGGGAATGAAGGCATAGAGAAAATAATAATTTACTGAAACTTGCTTTTAATTTAATGTACATATACGTATTCACATTACATATGATAATTTATACACGGAGAAAATTTTTGTTATATTTTACTATAAAATTCATTACATATTTTATAGTGTTCGGTATTAAGTCAAAAATTATCATGCAACATGTTAAAATTATCATGAATGATTAAATTGAATTGAAAATATTATGCTGCTATGTAAAATTTATATAAACTATTTTGTATCCTTATCACTTTTTTGGTATCTGTTTTATTTAAAACACTTTTAATCATTAATTTATAATCATTAATTTTTGAATATATTTAAACATTTTTTAATGTTTCTATATATTTTAATAAAATTTATCAAACATTTTTTATATCTTTTTGTAAAAGATATTAATATTTGTTATTATGATAAGAATATTAATTAGGCAAACACTTATAAAATTTTTGCAATGTTATTGTCCCATGATTGCCATGAATTTCAGGATAAATTTTAAGATAAAATTCTCTCTTCATTAGGGTTGTCTCGTGTACAGTATATATCGAAGTTATCATGTAAAACTGGACGCGTTGTCATTATATTAAAAAATTAATATCGGACTTTACAAACAAAAATAATGAAAAGAGGTGAGAGGAAAAAATGGAAGAAGTCGCTGTCGGTCATCATGATTGATTCAATTTGATTCGAGAGATGCATCACTTAGTTAGTGTGGTTTGTAATTAACGAATAGTAATTAATGAATAGAAACTCATTAACGTGTGACAAATTTTGTACGTCTATGAAGTCTATCTATATGCCCTTCCATCTCACGAAAAGTTATAAACTTCATTTTACATAGTGGGCAATAGTATGGTGAATCTTTATCGCTATCATCTTTTTTCGTTCCATTCAATTTGCTTTTCTGATTATGTCGCCTGCCACTCATAGTCTCTGCTTGTACAGTTTGTATAGATTTTTCCTTTTCTGTATCAATTTGCACCACTTTGTCTATTGATTATTTGCCACAATTTTTTTTACCCGCACAACTGGAAATAGAGATAATTCTTTGAAAGCAAACAATTCTGATTTTAGATATTTTATAAAATTTTGATACAGTTGAGTGATTATCATATTCTTGTCAAATATACTCTTATAATTTTATAATTGGAATTATTGTCATCATAAACAGCTGTACATATATTAATAGTTTGTTTCTTATTGGTAATTTAATTTATCAAAAGGTGAGATATCAAATTCAAGAAGGTTTCATACGACTTGAAATTAATTACGCACACGGTTGTCTTTTGAGATATGAGCAATCACAGTCTTCTATGTACAATATTATACTAGACTAGACCACATAAGGCTTATAAGGTGAAATTTGATGTAAGAACAGTCATATCTAATTGGACAAAATTTGATACGCCGTATCTCTTGATAAGACGCTGATAGTGAATATACATTTTACAGTAAAATTGAAACAATAAAAAATATTAAATACTTTTAATATACATATAAAAATAAGAACTATGCTAATGACTTATAGCATATCCTATATATTCTGTTCAATTAGATATACTTGTTTTTGTTCATCATTTTTAATATCGCAGTCTTAGAGGTCTAGTAATATATCGAAGTAATTATAACATACAGAAGTTTATGTGAGTGACATTTTAAATCCAAAGATCAAAAAATTTTTAAATGTTTTGTTATTTAATTGCATTTATAAACAACTCATGTTTTTATATAGACTTTATTATTTAAAGCTTTTTTTTGTATAGTTCAAATTTATTAAAATTAGATTTTTCTATTAATTTAATTTTAATTAACGATATATTTTATTTTTGTCGATTAAATAAGTAAAGAAGATATTGTATTATATGTATACATATATACATGTATAAATATTATATTTAACTTTCTTACTTTTTCTTCTTGAACTCACCTCTTACTTTTAGTTCTTTTATAATAAAAAGCTGCCGTTACTGTTATTTTTTTCTTCTCAGTTGTTATTCCCACTAACTGCTGTTTGCTTATGGATAGATTTTACATTGTACAGACAAGTAAATAGCAAGTGCAGAAAATATTGAACTAAAGCGGGTCAGAGATATTTATTAAAACACACAGATATGATTTTTCTAGTTGCCTCATAACCTTGTCATATAATAAACAGAATATTTTTAGAATCCGCGAAATCGTTAAATTTTGATATCTAAATTAAAGCAGAACATTTAAGCGTCAAAAATAATATATAAGAAAAAATATTTTAAATATTGTATAATTTAACTTTTATGTTGTTGCATTTTTTATTAATGATAAAATATAATGAACAAGCGCGGAAAGCAAATAATTATTTGATTTTTGATTGATGTTGATTTGTTCTGACAGTTTTACACAACTTTTTTTATTCGTTTAATACTAGATATTTTATTCTCCAATTCTAGGTTTGCAACATTCTATTCGTTTGTGAGATCTTTGAGATTTACAGATGTAACAATACTAGGGAGGGGCGTGAAGGCATAGAGAACATAATAATTTACTGAAACTCATCTTTAATGTACACATACATAATTATATACATATGATAATTCATACACGCGGAGAGAATTTTTCGTTATATTTTACCATAAAATTCATTACATATTTTATAGTGTTCGGTATTAAGTCAAAAATTACCATGCTGCGTGTTAAAATTATCATGAATGATTAAATTGAATTGAAAATATGCTACCATGTAAAATTGATATAAAATATTTTAAAATATTTAAAACACTTAGAATTATGAATTTATAATATAATCTTGAATATATTTAAAAATATTTAAAATTTTACTATATATATATTTTGGTAAAAATATATAGTATAATAAGTAAATCTTATTGTAGAAGATATTAATATTTATTATTATGATCAAAATATTAATCAGACGAACGTTTATAAAATTCTTGCATTTGTTATTGTCCCATGATTACCATGAATTTCAGGATAAAATTTTTTCTGTGTATTAAATGTGTCGCGTATACATAATGGATCGAAGTTATAAGCTGTCGTACAACTGGACGCGCTGTAATTATGTTAAAAAATTAATATGTGATTTTACAAACAAAAAAGGAAAGAAAAGAGTGCGGGAATAAAATTAAATAAGTCGCTGTCGGTCATCATGATTGATTTAGTAGATGCGAGATGTTCATTGCTTATTTAAAATACGATTTGTAATTAATGAATAATAAATTAAACATACTTATTATTAATAGGACATGTATGTGCAACTAAGTCAGAGTAAATTTGAAACGCTTTATAACAAAATAACCGCATTGATATATTTTTCTGATTTCGGTTTTGCTTTTATTATCTACATAGCTCTTTTTCTGACTTTTCTGACTTTCTAGTAGATGGGAGATGTTTATTGCTTATTTAATACGATTTTTAAATATTGGTTTTTTTCCTAAGGCACAGGAGCTTATGTTCTAGAAATAATTTGCGATCCTCATACTGCGCGCCACATATTGAGCATTGATGTATTTCTCTAATTTCGGTTTTCTTGTTATCATCTGGGAAGGTCCTTTTCTGATCACTCTGTCTTCCACTCATAGTCTCTGCCTGTATGATTGTCTGTCTTTTCGGTTTGAATTTAAACCACTTGGTTTGTTGATTATTTGCCACAATCTGTTATTTGTGCAGCTGGAAATAAAGGTAATTTTTCTAAACAAGTAATTTTGATTTATATATTTAAAAATATTTTTTTATAAAGTTTAGTTAGTGATTATTATTTTCTTATTAAATTTACTCCTGTCATTATATTTTTAATTGGAATTATTGTTAGCACAAACTGTTGTCATAATTAACTTTCTGTTCTTTCTTGATAATTTAATTGATCGAAGGTGAGGTAACATATTCACAAAAATTTTATATGGTTTGAAATGAATTACGTACACGATTGTCTTTTTAGACATGACAAGTTACATACTTATATGTATTATACCAAAATATATAAGAGTTATATGGTGAAATGTAATGCAAGCGAAGCCATATCTAATTAGACAGTATTAGATATGCTGTTCTTTTTATTGATAAGATATATATTGATAGTAAATACACATCTTACAGTAAAAGTGAAACAGTAAAAAATATTAAATACATATGAAAATAAGAAATATACTAATGACTAGCGGTCTAATAATTTACTTGTAATATATAGAAGTTTATATGATGACAATTAAAATCCAAAGATAAAAAAAATTTAAATAATTATTTTGTTATTTAATCACACTCATGAACACCTTATGTTTTTGATAGATTTTGTTTTTTTAATCTTTTCTTTTTTTACAATTGATATTTATTAAAACTCCTTTCTTTATTAATTTAATTTTAATTAACGCTATATTTGATCAATTAATTTTTGTCGATTAAATAGTTAAAAGTAAAAGAGGTATTGTATTATATATATATATATATATACATACAAATATTATATTTAACTTTTTCTTACTTTTTTTTAGAATTGCCTTTTGTTTTTTGTTCTTTTTGAATTAAATAAATGTTGTCACTGTTCTTATCTCTTCTCAGTTGTTACTGCTACTAGCTGCTGTTCGCTTATGGATAGATTTTACACTCTACAGGCAACTAAATAGCAAATGTGGAAAACATTTAACTAAAGCGCTTAAAGATGTTTGTAATAAACACACATATATTTCTTCGATTTGCTTTATAATCTTGTCATATAATAAACAAAATATTTTTCGAATCTGCAAAATTGTTAAATTTCTATATCTAAATTAAAGCGAAACATTTAAACGAAGAATGATATATGAGGGAATATGTTTTAAATATTATATAAAATAATTTTTATGTTGTAGCATTTTTTATTTGTGATAAAATAAAATATTAATGAACAAGCTGGAAAAGCATATAAGTATTTGATTTTTGGTGGATATTGTTATTTCTCATAGTTTGTTCACAACATTTTTTATTAGTTTAATACTATACTTTATTCTCGAATTCTACATTTGCAATATTCTATTCGGTTTGGAAACTGAAATGTACGGATGTAACAATAGTGCAAGGAGAGTAGTGAAGGTATAGAGAAAATAATAATTAAATCAAACTTATCTTTAATGTACACATACGTAATCATATACATATATGATGATTCATACACGGAGAGAATTTTTCGTTATATTTTACCATAAAATTCATTATATATTTTATCGTGTTTGGTATTATGTCGAAAATTACTATGCTGCATGTTAAAATTATCATGAATGATTAAATTAGATTGAAAATATTATGCTGCTACGTTAAATTTATATAAAATATTGTCAAACATGTTTATATATCTTATTGTAGAAGATATTAATAGTTGTTATTATGATAAAAATATTAATCAGAGAAACGCTTATAAAAATTCTTGCAATATGTTATTGTACAATCATTGCCATGAATTTTAGGATAAATTTTAAGACAAAATTCCTTCTGTGTGTTAATCGTTTCGCACATACAGTATGGATCGAAGTTGTCAGGTATCGCACAACTGGACGCGTTGTCATTATATTAAAAAATTAGTGTCGGACTTTTCAAACCAAAAAAGAAAAGAAAAATGTGAGAATAAAATTGAATAAGCCGTTGTCGGTTATGATGATTGATTTAGTTTGATGCGAAATGTTCATTGCTTATTTAATACGATTTCTAATAAATGAATAATCAACCAAAGATTAATCTTCTGAGTGAGCATAATGCAAATGCGTTACATAATCACTGTAAGTTAAAAACTGCATGTCACATTCTGTGCATGTTATTGTGTTTGGTTTATTCTGAGCAATTTGTTTTCCACTCATAGTCTCTGCTTGTATGATTTTCTGACTTTTCGGTTTGAATTTACACCACTTGGTTTGTTGATTATTTGCCCCAATTTTTTATTTGTGCAGCTGGAAATAAAGATAATTTTTGTAAATTAATAATTTTGATTTATATATTTAAAAACTTTTTTTATAAAGTTGAGTGATATTATTTTCTTTTTAAATTTATTCTTGTAATTTTATTTGTAATTGGATTAATTGTCATCACAAATTGCTGTCATAATTAACCATCTGTTCTTTCTTGATAATTTAATTGATCGAAGGTGATGTATCATATTCACGAAAAGTTCATATAATTTGAAATAAATTACGTACACGATTGTCTTTTTAGACATGACAATAGACTTCCATGTATTATATTGTAATATATAAAGGCCATAAGATGAAATGTAATACAAGGGCAATCATATTTAATTGGACAGATTTAGATATACCGTTCTTATTGATAAGACATTGATAAGTAAATACATCTTACAGTAAAAGTGAAACAGTAACACACATATGTCAAATACATATAAAAGTAAGAAATACACTAATGAGCAGACGTCTAATAATGTACGTGTAGTATACAGAAGTTTATATGATGACAATTAAAATCCAAAGATAAAATATATTTTTAAATAAATGTTTTGTTAATTACACTAATGAACAACTTATGTTTTTATATAAATTTTGTTATTTAAAGCTTTTTCTCCTTTGCAGTTGAAATTTGTCAAAAATCGATTTTTTTATTAATTTCAATTTAAGTAACGAAATATATTATTAATTAATTTTTGTTGATTAAATAAGTAAAAAAGATATTGTATTATATGTATAATAAATTAATATTTTATTTAACTTTTTCTTACTTTTTCTTCTAGAATTAGCCTTTTGCTTTTTGTTTATTTTGTATTAAATAACTGTTGTCACTGTTATTATCTCTTCTCAGTTGTTACTGCTACTAACTGCTGTTCGCTTATGGATAGATTTTACACTCTACAGGCAAATAAATAGCAAATGTGAAAAACATTGACCTAAAGCTTAAAGATGTTTATAATAACACACACAGATATTTCTTCCATTTGCCTCCTAATTTTATTATATAATAAACAATATTTTCCGAATCTGCGAAATCGTTAAATTTCTATATCTAAATTAAAGCGAAACATTTAAACGAAGAATGATATATAAGAGAATATGTTTTAAATATTATATAAAATAATTTTTATGTTGTAGCATTTTTTATTTATGATAAAATAAAATATTAATGAACAAGTTGGAAAAGCATATGACTATTTGATTTTTGGTAGATATTGTTGTTTCTCATAGTTTCACACAACATTTTTTACTAGTTTAATACTATTGTATTCTCGAATTCTACATTTGCAATATTTTATTCGGTTGGAAAATTTCTGAAATATACGGATGTAACAATAGTACAAGGAGAGTAGTGAAGGCATAAAGTAAATAATAATAATTAACTGAAATTTATCTTTAATGTACACATACGTAATCATATACATATGATGATTCATACACGGAGAGAATTTTTCGTTTTATTTTATCATAAAATTCATTATATATTTTATCGTGTTTGATATTATGTCGAAAATTATTATACTGCATGTAAAAATTATCATGAGTGATTAAATTGGTGGATTGAAAATATTATGCCGCTACGTCGAATTTCTATAAAATATTTTGTATTGTTACAACTTTTTTTGGTATCTATTCTATTTAAAACACTTTGAATTATAAATTTATAATATAATTTTCGATATATTTAAATGTTTTTGAAATTTTACTATATATTTTAGTAAAATTGATCAAACATTTATTATATCTTATTGTGGAAAATATTAATATTTATTATTATGATAAAAATATTAATCAGAGAAACACTTATAAAATTCTTGCAATATGTTATTGTACAATAATTGCCATGAATTTTAGGATAAATTTTAAGACAATATTCTTTCTGTGTATATTAATTATATCGCGTATACAGTATGAATCGAAGTTATCAGCTATTGTACAACTGGACGCATTGTCATTATATTAAAAAGTTAGTATCGGATTTTGCAAACCGAAAGCGGAAAGAAAACAGTGCCGGAAAAAAATTAAATAAGCCGTTGTTGGTCATTAAGATTGATTTAGTTTGATGGGAGATGTTCATCGCTTATTTAGAATCGTAATCATTGAATAATAAATAAAATATTTCATTATGCATTATGTGCAAAAATCATATGCACATAGAGCAGAGACAAATTTGTAAAAATTGCCTGACATGTTGGGCATTCATAATAATATATTTCGGTATTCTCCTGGCTGTTACTCATTGGCAGTGTCTTCTTCTGATCAATCTGTCCTCCACACATAGTCTCTACTTGTATGATTTTCTTTTTTTCTGTTTGAATTTATGCACTACTTGGTTTGTTAATTATTGCAGCTTGTATTGCAGCAGTTGATTTTATGCAGCTAGAAAAGTAAATATATTTTTTTTAAACAAATAATTCTGATTTAAGATATTAAAAAAATTTTTTTTTTAAAGTTGAGTGATTATTAATTTTTTTAATTTACTCTTGTAATTTTATTTGTAATTGGAATTATTGTCATCACAAATTGCCGGCATAATTAACTTTCTGTTCTTGATTGATAATTTAGTTTATCGAAGGTATTATATTCACTAAAATACATATTACTTGAAATGAATTAAGTACACGATTGTCTTTTGAGACATGATTTGTTCACAGACTTTGTATTATACTAGACCATATAAAGGTGAAATGTGATGCAAAGGCAGACATATATAATTGGAAGAATTAGATTTGGCCTTTTTCTTTATAAGACATTGATAGTAAATACTTTTCTTACAGTAAAAAATATGAAATATATATGAAAATAAGAAATATACGAATGATTTGCAGTACGTTCAACTTCTTTTACTCAATTAGATATAATTGTTTTTGCTCATCATTTTTAATATCGCTGCTTAGCGGTCTAGTAATATAACGAAGTTATTATAACATATATTATAGAAGTTTATGTGAGTGACATTTTAAATCCAAATATAAAAAGAGGTTTAATTAAATGTTTTGTTATTTAATTGTATTTATGAATATCTTATGTTATTCTTATATACATTTTTTATTTGGGATTTTTGTCTATACAGTTTGAATTGATTAAAATTTGATTTTCTTATTAATTTAATTTTAATTAACGATATATTTTATAAAAGAATTTTTGTTGATTAAATAAGTAAAAGAAATATTGTATTATATGTATGCAGGGTGTCTGACGTAAAGTGTCACACCGAAAATATACAAGTAGATCTCGTTATTTGGAGATGATTTTTCCTCGGCAAAAATATAGAAGCATTAATAATTAATTTTCGAGATTAATTATAAGCGATTGAAAATAAAGGGTTTTTCGCAAACTAAGTTTTGTGAAAATAAAATATTAACAAAACCACATTCCCCAATTAATTTCAAGTAGAGTTTACTATAATAAAATTTTAATTTAAAGCTCAGTTATAAAGATACATGATGGTAAAAATTGGGAACATTCAAAAAATGATGGCCTTTCTCGACATTTTTGCTGAGGAAAAATCTCCAAATATCGAGATCTACTTGTATAATTTCCGTGTGACACTTTACGTAAGACACCCTGTATATATATAAATATTAAATTTAATTTTTTCTTACTTTTTCTTCTAGAACTCGCCTCTTGCTTTTAGTTCCCTTTGTATTAAATAATTGTCACTGTTATTTTCTCTTCTCAGTTGTTACCGCTACTAACTGCTGTTCGCTTATGTATAGATTTGATATTGAACGGGCAAATAAATAGCACATGTGGAAAACATTGAAGTCAAGCGCTTAAAGATGTTTATATATACTTAATAACACACAGATATTTCTTCGATTTGTCTCATAACATTGTCATATAATAAACAGAATATTTTCCGAAACTGCGAAATCGTTAAATTTCGATATCTAAATTAAAGCGAAACATTTAACGAAGAATGATATATAAGAGAATATGTTTTGAATATATAAAATAATTTTGATGCTGTAGCATTTTCTATTTGTGATAAAATATAATATTAATGAACAAGCTAGAAAAGCATATAACTATTTTTTGCAGCTGGATTTTTGATTGATATTATTATTTCTCGTAGTTTTACACATTTTTACTAGTTTAATACTATTTTATTCTCGAATTCTACATTTGCAATATTCTATTTGGTTGGAAAATTTCTGAAATATACGGATGTAACAATAGTACAAGGAGAGTAGTGAAGGCATAGAGAAAATAATAATTAACTGAAATTTATCTTTAATGTACACATACGTAATCATATACATATGATGATTCATACATGGGAGAATTTTTTGTTATATTTTACCATAAAATTCATTACATATTTTATAGTGTTCGACATTAAGTCAAAAATTATTATACTGCATGTAAAAATTATCATGAGTGATTAAATTGGTGGATTGAAAATATTATGCCGCTACGTCGAATTTCTATAAAATATTTTATATTGTTACAACTTTTTTTGGTATCTATTCTATTTAAAACACTTTGAATTATAAATTTATAATATAATTTTCGATATATTTAAATGTTTTTGAAATTTTACTATATATTTTAGTAAAATAATCAAACATTTTTATATCTTATTTAAGAAGATATCAATATGCATTATTATGATAAAAATATTAATCCGAGAAGCTCGTATAAAATTTTTGCAATATGTTATTGTCTCGTGATTGACATGAATTTCAGGATAATATATAAGACCAAATTCTTGTTGTGTATTAATTGTGTCGCATATACATTATGGATCGAAGTTATAAGCTATCGTACAACTGGTTCACACATGTCATTATATAAAAAGTTAATATCGGACTTTACAAACAAAAAGAGGAAAGAGCACGAAAAAAAAATTAAATAAGCCGCTGTCTGTCATCATGATTGATTTAATTTGATGCGAGATGTTCAATACTTATTTAATACGGTTTGTAATTAATGAATGATAAATCAAAGATTATTAGTTACGTTAATGATTATTACGCATATGATCTGCGTACTCAATGTACCTTGTAAATTGTCTACAACATATTGAGCACATATATTTATAGGGTTGTGGGTTTCTGGTATTCTTATTGCTTTTATTCGTTGGCGGGTTCTTCTGATTACTCTGTTGTGCACCCATAGTCTCAGTCTGTATGATTTTCTGTCTTTTTGGTTTGAGTTTACACTACTTGGTTTTTTGATTATTCGCTACAATCTGTTATTTGTGCAGCTGGAAATAAAGATAATTTTTCTAAACAAGTAATTTTGATTTATATATTTAAAACTTTTTTTATAAAGTTGAATTATTATTATTTTTAGTTTTGAATTTACTCTTGTTACTTCATTTTTAATTGGAATTATTTTGATAATAATCTGTTGCAATAATTAACATTCAGTAAACAGTAAAATCGAAACAGTAAAAAATATCGAATACATATGAAAATAAGAAATATACGTAATGACTATAGCAGTCTAATAATTTACTTGTAATATGTAGAAGTTTATATGATGACAATTAAAATCCAAAGATAAAAAAAATTTAAATAAATGTTTTGTTACTTAATTACACTCATGAACAACTTATGTTTTTTTATAGATTTTGTTTTTTAATCTTTTCTTTCTTTACAATTGAAATTTATTAAAAATTTCTTTATTAATTTAATTTTAACTAACGTTATATTTGTTCCAGTAATTTTTGTCGATTAAATAAGTAAAAGAGGTATTGTATTATATGTATATATATAAATATTATATTTAATTGTTGCTTACTTTTTCTTTTTGAACTCGCCTCTTACTTCTAGTTCTTTTTATAATAAAAAGCTGTCGTCACTGTTATGTCTTCTTCTCAGTTGTTACTTTCACTAACTGCTGTTCGCTTATGGATAGATTTGACACTGAACAGGCACATAAATAGCAAGTGTAGAAAATATTGAACTAAAGCGATCAGAGATATTTATAACACACACAAATATTTCTTCGATTTGTCTCATAACCTTGTCATATATAATAAACAGAATATTTATAGAATCCGCGAAATCGTTAAATTTTAATATCTAAATTAAAGCAGAACATTTAAGCGTCAAAAAATAATATATAAGAAAAAACTTTTAAATACTCTATAATTTAATTTTTATGTTGTTGCATTCAATGATAACATATAATAAACAAGCGCTGAAAGCAAATGATTATATTTGATTTTTGATTGATATTGTTATTTCTCATAGTTTCACACAACATTTTTTACTAGTTTAATATCACTTTATACTTAAATTCTACATTTGGAATTCTACATTCTATTCGGTAGGGTAATTTCTGAAATATACGGATGTAACAATAGTGCAAGGAGAGTAGTGAAGGTATAGAGAAAATAATAATTAAATTTAACTTATCTTTAATGTACACATACATAATCATATACATATATGATGATTCATACACGGAGAGAATTTTTCGTTATATTTTACCATATAATTCATTACATATTTTATAGTGTTCGGTATTAAGTCAAAAATTACCATGCAGCATGTTAAAATTATTATGAATGGTTAAATTTTATTGAAAATATGCTGCATTGTAAAATTTCTATAAAATATTTTGTATCCTTATCACTTTTTTGGTGTCTATTTCATATAAAACATTTAGAATTATAAATATGTAATATAATTTTGCAGTTATTTAAAAATGTTTAAAATTTTACTATATATATATATATTTTAGTAAAATTGATCAAACACTTTTATATGTTAATGTAGAAGATATTAATATTTGTTATTATGATAAAAATATTAATCAAAGAAACGTTTATAAAATTCTTGCTTTATGTTATTGTCTCATGATTGCCATGAATTTCAGGATAAATTTTAAGACAAAATTCTTTCTGTGTATTAAATGTGTCGCGTATACATCATGGATCGAAGTTTTAAGCTATCGTCCAACTGAATGCGTTGTCGTTATGTTATAAAATTAATATTGGACTTTACAAACCAAATAAGGAAAAAGTACGAGAAAAAATTAAATAAGCCGTTATCGGTCATCAGGGTTGATTTAGAAGATGCGAGATGTTCATTGCTTATTTAGTACGATTTGTAGTTACTAAATAATAAATTAAAATAACGATAAAATTAATTAAGTCGCCAGTGATGAGTAAACCTAGATAAATTTATTGAAATTTCGATTTAACTGGCCAGTACAATTTATTAGAAATACTACGTTTCGACCTTTACTAAAATTATTACTCGTAAAATTACTAATGAATAATTTTACTGCTGTCGAATCAACATCTTGAAGGTTACACTTGAAAAGGATCCGTACTTAAGGGTCGAAACGTAATGTTTCTAATAAACTGTACTTGCCAGTTAGGTCGAAATTTCAATAAATTTGAATAAATTAAAGAATATCTACGTACATGTTTAGTTTGACGGATATGATGATTGTACTCTTGCAAATTGGTAAAACGTCTCCCACATTTTGAGCATATATGTACTTTGGATGTTTCGGTATACTTCGGGTTATTTCTATTCCATGGGTTTTTCTTCTGATCATTCTGTTTTCCACTCATAGTCTTTGCTTGTATGATTCTTTGTTTTTTCGGTTTGAATTTACACCACTAGGTTTCTTGATTATTTGCTACAATCTGTTATTTGTGCTGCTGGAAATAAAGGTAATTTTTGTAAACAAATAATTTTGATTTACATATTTAAAAATTTTTTTTATAAAATTTAGTGATTATTATTTTATTTTAAATTTACTCGTGTAATGTTATTTGTAATTGGACTTATTGTCATCACAAATTGCTGTCAGAATTAACTTTCTGGTCTTGATTGATAATTTAGTTTATCGAAGGTGAGATATTATATTCACGAAAATTGCATATGACTTGAAATGAATTAAGTACACGATTGTCTTTTGAGATATAATTTATTCACAGATTTTCTATTATACCAGACCATATAAGGGTGAAATGTGATGGAAGAACAGACATATATAATTGGAAGAATTATATATGGTGTTTTTTTTTATAAGACATTGATAGTAAATACACATCTTACAGTAAAAGTGATACAATAAAAAATATCAAATATATGAAAATAAGAAATATACTAATGACTTGTAGTACAAACGTCTAGTTTATTCTATTCAATTTAATATGCCTGTTTTTGCTCATTCTTTTTAATGTCGCAATTTTAGCGGTCTTATAATGTACTTGTATTATATACAAAAGTTTATACGATGACAAATTAAAATTGAAAGATAAAAATATGTTAAATTTAAATAAATATTTTGTTATTTAATTATATTAATGGACAACTTACATTTTTATATAAATATTTTTTTTAAAGCTTTATTTTCTTTACAGTAGAAATTTGTTAAAAATCAATTTTTTTATTAATTTAACTCACGAAATATTATTAATTAGTTTTTGTTGTTTAAATAAGTAAAAGAAGTATTGTATTATATGTATATATATAAATATTATATTTAATTGTTGCTTACTTTTTCTTTTTGAACTCGCCTCTTCTAGTTCTTTTTATAATAAAAAGCTGTCGTCACTGTTATGTCTTCTTCTCAGTTGTTACTTTCACTAACTGCTGTTCGCTTATGGATAGATTTGACACTGAACAGGCACATAAATAGCAAGTGTAGAAAATATTGAACTAAAGCGATCAGAGATATTTATAAAACACACAAATATTTCTTCGATTTGTCTCATAACCTTGTCATATATAATAAACAGAATGTTTATAGAATCCGCGAAATCGTTAAATTTTAATATCTAAATTAAGGCAGAACATTTAAGCGCTAAAAAATAATATATAAGAAAAAATTTTGAAATACTCTATAATTTAATTTGTACAATATATTGTTGCATTCAATGATAACATATAATGAACAAGCGCTGAAAGCAAATGACTATATTTGATTTTTGATTGATATTGTTATTTTTCATAGTTTCACGCAACATTTTTTACTAGTTTTAATACCACTTTATACTTGAATTCTACATTTGGAATTCTACATTCTATTCGGTAGGGTAATTTCTGAAATATACGGATGTAACAATAGTACAAGGAGAGTAGTGAAGGCATAGAGAAAATAATAATTAAATCCAACTTATCTTTAATGTACACATACATAATCATATACATATGATGATTTATACATGGGAGAATATTTCGTTATATTTTACCATAAAATTCATTACATATTTTATAGTGTTCGACATTAAGTCAAAAATTATCATGTTAAAATTATTATGGTTGTTTAAATGGGTGGATTGAAAATATTATGATGCTATGTCAAATTTATATAAAATATTTTCTATCGTTATAACTTTTTTGATATTTATTCTACTTAAAACACTTCGAATTATAAATTTATAATACAATTTTCGATATAATTAAATGTTCTTGAAATTTTACTGTATATTTTAGCAAAATTGATCAAGCATTTATTATATCTTATTATAGAAGATATTAATATTTGTTATTATGATAAATATATTAATCAGAGAAACGTTTATAAAATTTTTGCAATATGTTATTGTACAATAATTGCCATGAATTTCAGGATAAATTTTAAGACAAAAACTTTTTCTGTGTATTAATTATGTCGCGTATACAATATGACTCGAAGTTAGCAGCTATCGTACAACTGGACGCGTGGTCATTATATTAAAAAATTAGTGTCGGACTTTACAAACCAAAAAAGGAAAAAAAGAGTACGAGAATAAAATCAAATAAGTCGCTGTCAGTCATCAGGATTGATTTAGTAGATGCGAGATGTTCCTTGCTTATTTAGTACGGTCGAAATTTTAATAAATTTGAATAAATCAAAGATTAGTTACGTACATGATGATGAAGGTTATGAGCTATTAAATCACTCAAATTGAAAAAACATCTGCTACATATTGAGCATATATATGTATGAGTATCACGGTTATGAGATACGTACTCATACAAACTGGAAAAACGTCTGCCACATCTTGAGCATGGAAATGTTTGGGATGTTGGGTTTCCGGTATTCTTCTGGTTTCCATTCATTGACGGGTTCTTCTGACCATTCTGTCTTTCACTCATAGTCTCTGTTTGTATGGTTTTCTGTCTTTTCGGTTTGAATTTACACCACTTGGTTTCTTGATTATTTTCTATAATCTGGTATTTTTGCAGCTGGAAATAAAGGTAATTTTTTCAAACAAGTAATTTTGATTTATATATTAAAAAATTTTTTTTTAAATAAAGTTTAGTGATTATTAATTTTTTAAATTTATTTTTGTAATTTTATCTATAATTAGAATTATTGTGGTCACAAACTGTTGTCATAATTAACAATCTGTTCTATATTGATAATTTATTATATCGAAGGTGAGATACCATATTTACGAACATTTTATATGACTTGAAATGTATTACGTACATGATTGTTCTTTGAGACATGAACAATCACAGACTTTTATGTATTATACTAGAACATATAAGAGTTATAAAGTGAAATGTGATGCAAGGGCAATTATATTTAATTGAACGGAATTAGATGTGGCGTTCTTCTTGATAAGAGATTGATAGTAAATGCAAACATTTTACAGTGAAAGTGAAACAGTAAAAAATATCAAAAACATGAACGTAAGAAAAATACTAATGAGCAGCGATCTAATAATGTACTTATAATATATACAGAATTTATATGACTAACAATTAAAATTTAAAGATAAAAAGAATTTAATATATATGTTTCGTTAATTAATTACACTCATGAATAACTTATAATTTTTTACAGATTTTTTTATTTAAAGTTTTTTTTCCTTACAGTTGAAATTTATTAAAATTCGATTTTTTTCTTAATTTAATTGTAATTTACGATATATTTTATCAATAAATTTTTGTTGATTAAATAAGTAAAAAAGATATTGTATTGTATGTGTGTGTGTATATATATATATATATATATATATATATATATATATATATATATGTATAAATTAATATTATATTTAACTCTTTCTTACTTTTTCTTCTAGAACTCGCTTCTTGCTTTTAGTTTCCTTTGTATTAAATAACTGTTGTCACTGTTATTATCTTTTTTCAGTTATTATTGCTACTAGCTCCTTATAGATAGATCGCTTATGGATAGATTTTACACTCTACAGGCAAATAAATAGCAAATGTGGAAAACATTAAACTTAACCGCTTAAAGATGTTTATTATTACAAACATAGATATATTTTCTTTATTTGCCGCGTAATCTTTTCATATATTAAACGGAATATTTTTCGAATCTGTGACGTTGTTAAATTTCTATATCTAAATTAAAGCGAAACATTTAAACAAAGAATGATATATAGGAGAATATGTTTTAAATATTATATAAAGTAATTTTGATGCTGTAGCATTTTCTATTTATGGTAAAATATTAAGGAGCAAGCCCGAAAAGCAAATAACTGTTCGATTTTTTTTTTGATATTGTTATTTCTAATAGTTTCACCGAACATTTTTTGCTAGTTTAATACTTCTTTATTTTCGAATTCTACATTTTATTGTTTGTGAGATCTTTTAAATTTACAGATGTAACAATAGTAGGGAGAAGAGAGAAGGCATAGCGAATATAATAAATTATCAAAACTTGTTTTTAATATACATGTTCGCATTTATATACATATAAAATTCATACATATGGATAGAATTTTTTTTGTTATATTTTATCATAAAATTTTATATATATTTTATCGAGTTTGGCATTATGTCGAAAATTATCTTGTTGCTTATTAAAATTATCATGAATGATTAAATTGGATTGAAAATGTTATGTTGCTACGTCAAATTTCTTTAAAATATTTTATATTGTTCTAACTTTTTTGGTATTTATACCATTTAAAACACTTAGAATTATAAATAGATAATTGGGATCTATTTAAAGATGTTTGAAATTTTACTATATATGTATATGGGAAAAAGGAAACTGTAAAGGAAAAAGGTTTTTTTTAATATTGTATAAAATATTTTTTGTGTTGTAAATTTGTTATTAATGTTAAAGTATAAATAAGGGGAAAATAAATAATTATTATATTATTTATTGTATTGCATCAGTAACTTCAAATAGTACAAAATGCATAATTCAAAGAGTCGCAAATTTCGAAATGCATATCGATGTTTTATGCAATCGAATCTGATGACAACTAATTAAATTTATTTACATAATTGTAGCTATAATCTATAACTATACGTATATATTGTTATAATCAATTCAGTTTAACACGCTCTATATGCCTATGAAAGGTGATTCGCGAATTATGGGTATATTATATTGTGTTTTGTATTAAGTCGAAAATTACCATGCTGCATGTTAAAATTATTATAAATGATTTAATTGCATTGAAAATATTGCTACCATGCAAAATTTATATAAAATATTTTGTATTGTTATCATTTTTTTGGTATTTATTTCATATAAAACAATTAGAATTATAAATATAATATATAATGTAATTTTGCAGATATTTAAATATGTTTAAAATTTTACTATATATTTTAGTGAAATTCGTCAAACATGTTTTATATGTTATTGTATAAGATATTAATATTTATTATTATGATAAAAATATTAATCAGACAAACGTTTGTAAAATTCTTGCAATTTGTTATTGTTCCATGATTGTCATGAATTTTAGGATAAAATTTTTTCTGTGTATTAAATGTGTCGCGTATACATTATGGGATCGAAGTTATAAGAAGTTATTATCGTACTGGACGCGTTGAAATTATGTTAAAAAGTTAATATGTAACTTCACAAACCAAAAAAGAAAAAAAAAGAGTGCGAGAGTAAAATTAAATAAGTCGCTGTCGGTCATCATGATTGATTTAGTAAATGCGAGATGTTGCTTATTTAATATTATATTTGCAATTAATGAGTAATAATTTAAACTTATTTATTACGAACAGCAGGACATGTATGTAACATTAACTCCAATTGTGTGTCAAACGTTTCATGACAATGTGGGCATTGATATATTTTTCTAATTTCTTTTTTTATCTGACTGGGGTTGCTTTTATTATCTGACAAGGTCCTTTTCTGTCCATTCTTTCTTCCGCTCATAGTCTCTGCCTGTATGATTTTCTGTATTTTTGGTTTGAATTTAAACTACTTGGTTTGTTGATTATTTGCCACAATCTGTTATTTGTGCAGCTGGAAATAAAGATAATATTTTTAAACAGGTAATTTTGTTTTATATATTAAAAATTTTTTTATATAAAAATTAGTAGTGATTATTTTATTTTAGTTTACTCTTGTAATTTTATTTGTAATTGGAATAATTGTCATCACAAACTGTTGTCATAATTATCTTTCTGTTTTTTATTGGTAATTTAATTGATCGAAGGTGAGGTAACATATTCACGAAAATTTCATATGGTTTGAAATGAATTACGTTCACGATTGTGTTTTGAGACCTGAGAATTCACGAAAACAGTAAAACATATCAAATACATATAAATATAAGGAATATACTAATGACTATATAATGTACTTGTAATATATAGAAGTTCATGTGACTGACAATTAAAATCCAAAGATAAATAAAATTTAAATAAATGTTTTGTTAATTAATTACACTTATGAACAATTTATGTTATTTTACAAATTCTTTTATTTAAAGTTTTTTGTCTTTACAGTTGAAATTGATTAAAACTCGATTTTTTTAGTAATTTAATTTTAATTAACAATATATTTTATCAATTAATTTTTGTTGATTAAATAAGTGAAAAAGATTGTATTATATGTATACATATAAATTAATATTATATTTAACTTTTTCTTACTTTTTCTTTTAGAACTCGTCTTTTGCTTTTAGTTCTTTTTGTATTATATAATTGCTGTCACTGATATTATCTCTTCTCAGTTGTTACTGCTACTAGCTGCTGTTTGCTTATGGATAGATTTTACACTGTACGAGCAAATATATAGCAAATGTAGAAAACATTGAACTCAAACGCTTAAAGTTTATAATAACACCCACAGATATTTCTTCGATTTGTCTCATAACCTTGTCTTATATAATAAAAAGAATATTTTTAGAATCCGCGAAATCGTTAAATTTCGATATCAAATTAAAGCTGCACATTTAAGCGACAAAGAATAATATATGTGGAAGAATATGTTTTAAATATTATATAAAATAATCTTGAGGCTGTAGCGGTTTTTATTTGTAATAAAATATTAATGAACAAGTCAGAAAAGCAAATAACTATTTGATTTTTGAATGATATTGTTATTTCTCACAGTTTCACACAACATTTTTTACTAGTATAATACTTCTTTATCTTCGAATTTTACATTTGCAAGATCTTATTCGGGTGGGTAATTTCTGAAATATACGGATGTAACAATAGTGCAAGGAGAGTAGTGAAGGCATAGAGAAAATAATAATTAAATCAAACTTATCTTTAATGTACACATACGTAATCATATACCTACATATGATGATTTATATACGGAGAGAATTTTTCGTATTTTACCATAAAATTCATTATATATTTGATCGTATTTGGTATTATGTCGAAAATTACCATGCTGTATGTTAAAATTTACATGAATGATTAAGTTGGATTACAAATATTATGCTGCTATGTCAAATTTCTATAAAATATTTTTTGTTATAACCTTTTTTGGTATGTATTCCATTTAAAACACTTTGAATTATAAATTTATAATACAATTTTCGACATATTTAAATGTTTTTGAAATTTTACTATATATTTTAGTAAAATTGATCAAACAATTATTATATCTTATTGTAAAAGATATTAATATTTGTTATTATGATAAAAATATTAACCGGAGAAACGTTTATAAAATTCTTGCAATATGTTATTATCTTATGATGAATTATAGTATAAATTTTAAAACAAAGTTTTTGCTGTGTATTAATTGTGTCGCTTATACAATATGGATCGAAGTTAATAGCTATCGTACAACTGGACGCATTGTCAGTATATTAAATAATTAATATCGGACTTTAGAAACCGAAAGAGGGTAGAAAAGAGTGCGAGAATAAAATTAAATAAGTCGCTGTCGGTCATCATGATTGATTTAGTTTCATGGGAGATGTTCATTGCTTATTTGATACGATTTTTAATTACTATATAATAAAAATATTATTTACGTAAATATATTATTACATTAATATATCATAAAAATATTATTTACGTAAAAATATTATTTACGCATATGAACATTAAGCATATGATCTAGTATCTCATTGTGAGATGAAAACTCTATATTACATATTGCGCATATATTTTTAACGGGTGGTGCGTATTTGGAATCCTGTTTTTTATCCATTGACGGGTTTTTCTTCTGATCACTCTGTCTTCCACTCAGTCTCTGCTTGTATGATTTTTGTTTTTTCGGTTTGAATTTACACCACTAGGTTTCTTGATTATTTGCCACAATCTGTTATTTGTGCTGCTGGAAATAAAGGTAATTTTTGTAAACAAATAATTTTGATTTACATATTTAAAAATTTTTTAAATAAAATTTAGTGATTATTATTTTATTTTAAATTTACTCGTCTAGTGTTATTTGTAATTGGTATTATTGTCGTCACAAATTGCTGTCATAATTAACTTTCTGTTTTTGATTGATAATTTAGTTTATCGAAGGTGATATATTATATTCACGAAAATTGCATATGACTTGAAATGAATTAAGTACACAATTGTCTTTTGAGACAATTTATTCACAGATTTTGTATTATATCAGATCATATAAGGGTGAAATGTGATGGAAGAACAGACATATATGATTGGAATAATTATATATGGTGTTTTTTTTATAAGACATTGATAGTAAATACACATCTTACAGTAAAAGTGATACAATAAAAAATATCAAATTCATGAAAATAAGAAATATACTAATGACTTAAATATACTAATGACGTAGTACATACGTCTAGTTTATTTAATTCAATTTAATATGCCTGTTTTTGCTCATTCTTTTTAATGTCGCAGTTTTAGCGGTCTAATAATGTACTTGTATAATATACAAAAGTTTATACGATGACAATTAAAATTTAAAAATAAAAATATGTTAAATTTAAATAAATATTTTGTTATTTAATTACATTAATGGACAACTTACATTTTTATATAAATATTTTTTTTTTAAAGCTTTTTCTTCTTTACAGTAGAAATTTGTTAAAAATAAATTTTTTTATTAATTTAAATTAAACTCACGAAATATTATTAATTAATTTTTGTTGTTTAAATGAGTAAAAGAAATATTGTATTATATGTATATATATAAATATTATATTTAATTGTTGCTTACTTTTTCTTTTTGAACTCGCCTCTTACTTCTAGTTTTTTTTTATAATAAAAAGCTGTTGTCACTGTTATGTCTTCTTCTCAGTTGTTACTTTCACTAACTGCTGTTCGCTTATGGATAGATTTGACACTGAACAGGCACATAAATAGCAAGTGTTGAAAATATTGAACTAAAGCGATCAGAGATATTTATAACACACACAAATATTTCTTCGATTTGTCTCATAACCTTGTCATATATAATAAACAGAATATTTATAGAATCCGCGAAATCGTTAAATTTTAATATCTAAATTAAGGCAGAACATTTAAGCGCCAAAAAATAATATATAAGAAAAAATTTTGAAATACTTTATAATTTAATTTGTATGTTGTTGCATTCAATGATAACATATAATGAACAAGCGCTGAAAGCAAATGATTATATTTGATTTTTGATTGATATTGTTATTTTTCATAGTTTCACGCATCATTTTTTACTAGTTTCAATACCACTTTATACTTGAATTCTACATTTGGAATACTACATTCTATTCGGTAGGGTAATTTCTGAAATATACGGATGTAACAATAGTACAAGAAGAGTAGTGAAGGCATAGAGAAAATAATAATTAAATCCAACTTATCTTTAATGTACACATACGTAATCATATACATATGATGATTTATACATGGGAGAATATTTCGTTATATTTTACCATAAAATTCATTACATATTTTATAGTGTTCGACATTAAGTCAAAAATTATCAGGTTAAAATTATTATGATTGTTTAAATGGGTGGATTGAATATATTATGATGCTATGTCAAATTTATATAAAATATTTTCTATCGTTATAATTCTTTTGGTAATTATTCTACTTAAAACACTTCGAATTATAAATTTATAATACAATTTTCGATATATTTAAATGTTCTTGAAATTTTACTGTATATTTTAGCAAAATTGATCAAGCATTTATTATATCTTATTATAGAAGATATTAATATTTGTTATTATGATAAATATATTAATCAGAAAAACGTTTATAAAATTTTTGCAATATGTTATTGTACAATAATTGCCATGAATTTCAGGATAAATTTTAAGACAAAAATTTTTTCTGTGTATTAATTATGTCGCGTATACAATATGACTCGAAGTTAGCAGCTATCGTACAACTGGACGCGTGGTCATTATATTAAAAAATTAATGTCGGACTTTACAAACCAAAAAAGGAAAAAAAGAGTACGAGAATAAAATTAAATAAGTCGCTGTCAGTCATCACGACTGCGACCTAGTAGATGCTAGATGTTTATTGCTTATTTAATACGATTTGTAATTAATGAATAATAAATCAATCATTTTTCATTACGACCAGGACGAGCGGGACACATATATGGTTCAGAAACTCATCGTGAGTCTGAAACGTTTGATAACAATATCTGCATTCATATGCGTTTTCGATTTTGGTTTTGCTTTCATTATTTGACGAGATTTTTTCCTGACCACTTTGTCTTCCACTCATAGTCTCTGCCTGTATGGTTTTCTGTCTTTTCGGTTTGAATTTACACCACTTGTTTTGTTGATTTTTTGTCACAATCTGTTATTTGTGCAGCTAGAAATAAAGATAATTTTTTTGAACAAGTAATTTTGACTTCGTATATTTAAAAATTTGTTTTATAAAGTGTAGTGATTATTTTTTTTAAATTTATTATTGTATTATAATTTTCTTTGTAATTGGAATAATTGTCATCACAAACTGTTGTCATAATTATTTTTCTGTTTTTTATATTGATAATTTAATTGATTAAAGGTGAGGTAACATAATATTTACAAAAATTCCATATGGTTTAAAATGAATTACGTATACGATTGTGTTTTGAGACATGAGAATTCACGAATTTCTATTTAGTATATCTGAATATATAAGGGTTATATGGTGAAATGTGATGCAAGGGCAACTATATGTAATTGAACGAAATTAGATATACCGTTTTTCTTGATACACTACTTGATACACTAAATACATTTCTTACAGTAAATGTGAAACAGTAAGTCTAAACCAGTAATTTTGATATATATATATTTAAATTGTTTTTGTAAAGTTGAGTGATTATTATTTTCTTGTTGAATTTTATTTGTAATTGGAATTATTTTGATCACAATCTGCTGTCATAATTAACATTTAGTAAAGCAGTAAAAAATATCAAATACATATGAAAATAAGAAATATACTAATGACTAGCGGTCTAATAATTTACTTGTAACATACAGAAGTTTATGTGACGGACAATTAAAATCGAGAGATAATAAAATTTAAATAAATGTTTTGTTAATTAAATACACTCATGAACAACTTATGTTTTTTTACAGATGTTTGTATTTAATGTTTTTTGTCTCTACAGTTGAAATTTATTAAAACTCAATTTTTTAATTAATTTAATTTTAATTAACGATATATTTTAGCAGTTAATTTTTGTTGATTAAATAAGTAAAGAAGATATTGTATCATGTATATATATATATATATATATATATATATATAAATTAATATTATATTTAACTTTTTCTTACTTTTTCTTATAGAACGCGCCTCTTGCTTTTAGTTCCTTTTGTATTAAATAATTGCTAGCACTGGTATTATCTTTCTTCAGTTGTTACTGCTACTAACTGCTGTTCGTTTATATGAGTAGATTGTACAGGCGAATATATAGCAAATGTGAAAAATATTGAACTAATGCGCTTAAAGATGTTTATCATAGCACACGCAGGCATTTTTTCGGTTTGCCGCATAACCTTGTTATATAATAAACGGAATATTTTTAGAATTATAGAAATCATAAAATTTCGATACCTATGTTAAAGCATAACTATTTTATTTTTGATTGATATTGATTTGTTCTGACAGGTTTTCACAACTTTTTTTTAATAGTTTAATACTAGATACTTTATTCTCGAATTCTACAGTTGCAATATTTTATTCGTTCGGGAGATTTTCGAGATTTACGGATGTAACAATAGTGTGGAGGGGAGTAAAGGCATAGAGAAAATAATAATTTACTAAAATTTGCTTTTAATGTACATAATATGTATTCATATACATATGATAATTCATACGCGGAGAGAATTTTTCGTTATATTTTACCATAAAATTCATTACATATTATATAGTGTTCGGTATTAAGTCAAAAATTACCATGCAGCATGTTAAAATTATCATGAATGGTTAAATTTGATTGAAAATATGCTGCATTGTAAAATTTCTATAAAATATTTAGTATCCTTATCACTTTTTTGGTATCTATTTCATATAATACATTTAGAATTATAAATATGTAATATAATTTTGAAGTTATTTAAAAATGTTTAAAATTTTAGTATATATATTATATATTTTAGCAAAATTGATCAAACACTTCTATATGTTAATGTAGAAGATATTAATATTTGTTATTATGATAAAAATTTTAATCAAAGAAACGTTTATGAAATTCTTGCTTTTTGTTATTGTCCCTAATTTGCCATGAATTTCAGGATAAATTTTAAGACAAAATTCTTTCTGTGTATTAAATGTGTCGCGTATACATCATGGATTGAAGTTTTAAGCTAGCGTTCAACTGAATGCGTTGTCGTTATGTTATAAAATTAATATTGGACATTACAAACCAAAAAAGGAAAAAGTACGAGAAAAAATTAAATAAGCCGCTATCGGTCATCAGGATTGATATAGTAGATGCGAGATGTTCCTTGCTTATTTAGTTCGGTCGATATTTCAATAAATTTGAATAAATCAAAGATTAGTTACGTACATGATGGTCACGGTAATGATCTAATAAATCACTCCAATTGGAAAAATGTCTGTCACATATTGAGCATATATTTGTATGCCTATTAAGGACATGATTCATGTAATTAGACCGACTGGAAAAACGTCTGCCACATCTTGAGCATGGAAATTCTTGGTATGTTGGGTTTCCGGTATTCTTCTGGTTTCCATTCATTGACGGGTTCTTCTGATCATTCTGTTTTCCACTCATAGTCTCTGTTTGTATGGTTTTCTGTCTTTTCGGTTTGAATTTACACCACTTGGTTTCTTGATTATTTTCTATAATCTGCTATTTTTGCAGCTGGAAATAAAGGTAATTTTTTCAAACAAGTAATTTTGATTTATATAATAAAAAAATTTTTTTTTTTAATAAAGTTTAGTGATTATTAATTTTTTTAATTTACTTTTGTAATTTTATCTATAATTAGAATTACTGTGGTCACAAATTGTTGTCATAATTAACATTCTGTTCTTTATTGATAAACTATTTTATCGAAGGTGAGATACCATATTCACGAACATTTTATATGACTTGAAATATATTACGTACATGATTGTTTTTCGAGACATGAGAAATCACAGACTTCTATGTATTATACCAGAACATATAAGAGTTATATAGTGAAATGTGATATAAGGGCAATTATATCTAATTGAACGGAATTAAATGTGACGTTCTTCTTGATAAGAGATTGATAGTAAATGCAAACATCTTACAGTAAGAGTGAAACAGTAAAAAATATCAAAAACATGAAAGTAAGAAAAATTCTAATGAGCAGCGATCTAATAATGTACTTATAATATATACAGAATTTATGACTGACAATTAGAATCCAAAGATAAAAAGAATTTAATATATATGTTTCGTTAATTAATTACACTCATGAATAACTTATAATTTTTTACAGATTTTTTTATTTAAAGTTTTTTTTCCTTACAGTTGAAATTTATTAAAGTTTGATTTTTTTCTTAATTTAATTGTAATTTACGATATATTTTATCAATAAATTTTTATTGATTAAATAAGTAAAAAAGATATTGTATCATACATACATACAATATATATATATATATATATATATATATATATATAAAGTTTTTTTTCCTTACAGTTGAAATTTATTAAAGTTTGATTTTTTTCTTAATTTAATTGTAATTTACGATATATTTTATCAATAAATTTTTATTGATTAAATAAGTAAAAAAGATATTGTATCATACATACATACAATATATATATATATATATATATATATATATATTGTATGTATGTATGATACAATATCTTTTTTACTTATTTAATCAATAAAAATTTATTGATAAAATATATCGTAAATTACAATTAAATTAAGAAAAAAATCAAACTTTAATAAATTTCAACTGTAAGGAAAAAAAACTTTAAATAAAAAAATCTGTAAAAAATTATAAGTTATTCATGAGTGTAATTAATTAACGAAACATATATATTAAATTCTATATATATATATATATATATGTATATATATATATATATATATATATATATTTAAATTAATATTATATTTAACTATTTCTTACTTTTTTTATAGAACTCGCTTCTTGCTTTTAGTTCTTTTTGTATTAAATAACTGTTGTCACTGTTATTATCTCTTCTCGGTTGTTACTGCTATTAGCTGCTGTTCGCTTATGGATAGATTTTACATTCTATAGGCAAATAAATAGCAAATGTGGAAAACATTAAACTTAACCGCTTAAAGATGTTTATCATAACAAACATAGATACATTTTTTCTATTTGCCGCATAATTTTTTAATATTATAAACAGAATATTTTTCGAATCTGTGACATTGTTTAATTTCTATATTTAAATTAAAGCGAAACATTTAAACAAAGAATGATATATGGGAGAATATGTTTTAAATATTATATAATGTAATTTTGATGCTGTAGCATTTTTTATTTATGGTAAAATATTAAGGAGCAAGTTCGAAAAGCAAATAACTGTTCGATTTTTTTTTGATATTGTTATTTTTAATAGTTTCATCGAACATTTTTTGCTAGTTTAATACTTCTTTATTTTTGAATTTTACATTCTATTTGTTTGTAAGATCTTTTAAAATTACGGATGTAACAATAAAGTAGGGAGAAGAGAGAAGGCATAGCGAATATAATAAATTACTAAAACTTGCTTTTAATATACATGTTCGCATTCATATACATATGATAATTCATACACGGATAGAATTTTTCGTTATCTTTTATCATAAAATTTTATATATATTATATCGAGTTTGGTATTATGTCGAAAATTACCTTGCTGCTTATTAAAATTATTATGAATGATTAAATTGGATTGAAAATGTTATGTTGCTACGTCAAATTTCTTTAAAATATTTTATATTGTTCTAACTTTTTTGGTATTTATACCATTTAAAACACTTAGAATTATAAATAGATAATTGGGATCTATTTAAAGATGTTTGAAATTTTACTATATATGTATATGGGAAAAAGGAAACTGTAAAGGAAAAAGGTTTTTTTTAATATTGTATAAAATATTTTTTGTGTTGTAAATTTGTTATTAATGTTAAAGTATAAATAAGGGGAAAATAAATAATTATTATATTATTTATTGTATTGCATTAATAACTTTGAAAAGTACAAAATGCATAATACAAAGAGTCGTTGGAAATTTCAAAATGCATATCGACGTTTTATGCAATCGAATCTGATGACAACTAATTAAATTCATTTAATTGTAGCTATAATTTATAACTATACGTATACATTGTTATAATCACTTAAGACATATAAATCAATTAAAATTTTGAGCGCATTGTATAATTAGAAATATTGAACAAAAGTTTTAGTATCAAAAATATTAGAAAGAATATTGGAAATATAATGCTCGTTGTTATAATTATAATTTTCGATTGCAACTATAAGAGAAAAAATTTAGGAGAGAAATGAAAAGAATAGAAAGCCGGAGAATGCTTATTTAATATTCGAGCTATCGTAGAATTACGGTTTATATATATATAAGATTCTTTATCGTGATTTTCGCTATATTGCGCATTTTGAAATTGTATGTTGCATCTGCTTGATTTCTGTCCAATTTGATTCGCAAGCTCAGTGCCGATCTTGTTAGAAGCTGAAAAATTACAGTCGTCAGGGTGTATCCATCATGCGTGGTCCAGAATGTGTTCTATCATTTCCATTTTTATTTTGCATTTGCCGCATGAAAATCTGGGAGTACGAACATGCAAAATAAGATAGTTACATTCAGACGAGCTCATTTTTTCTATAACAGACACTACAGAAAATAATTGTTTACAATTTTCATGCTATTTTGCATTAGTCGCAGACACAAATTTGTTAGTGATATCTTTAACACAGATGATTTTAAAACGAGAAAAATGGAGAGGAAGGAGGACTAGAAAGAGAAGAATGTTTCATCGTAGATTAGAGATTTGAATTTATATCACGGATGATCGAGAAAATAAAGTCTAAAAGATAATTTCCAAAATAATTATTAATAATTATTAATGAATTCGAAATGTTTTTTATGAGTGCAACAGTTTTTAAAAATTTGACTCATCAAGCCTAGGATGATTTTTTCTTATGATAAGAAAAATAATATTAGAATAACTCAATCGGATATAAATGTTGATTTCATTATTTTCGTTTTCTCTGTTGATTAATGTCATTAAAGCATTTATTTAAAAAAATAATTAATTTTTTTTAGAAACAAGTCTAAAAACAAAGTCTAAAAATTATTCAGAATAAAAACATACAGATTATTGAAACTTTAAAAGAGTTAAAAATTAAAAATTGTACTAACATTATTAGTATAATTTTGACATAATAATACGTATTATATTATTACAATATATTATATGTATATTGCAATAGAATTGTATATGTACATTACATTTTTCACTATGTTTACTTGAAAGTCTTTGTAGTATTTATATTATATTTTAGTATTTGTAGCAATAATAAGCTTCTTTTGATAACAAAATTAATGATAATACACGTTTCATGTGATATGTGATATTTATACTAATAATAATATTAATATGTGAATAGAGTAGAATTTATGCATAAAGTATTTATAAATTAACGCATATTTCTCGAATTACATATATGTACACGGAGAGAATTTTCTTTTAAAGTTTACCCTAAAAAAACCATGGTAATTGTGCGACAATATAATATTGGAAAAATTTAATGAGAGTCTGTGTGTTTAATATTTACAATAAAAAAATATATACATAGTAAAATTAATCGAACATATATATTTTGTATATTATTGTGGCAGATATTAATATTTTTTTTGTTGTGATAAATATTAATCAGAGAAGCTTTTATCAAATTCTTCTAATACGATATTTTCCGACCGTTACCATGATTTTCAGGGTAAATTGTAAAAGAAAATTCTCTCTGTGTATATTATACACAGTTGAAAAATTTCTGTTAAATTTAACAGATATCACATGTTCCAAATGTTCCACAGAAATTTTTCTGTTAATTTAACATAATATAGATATGTTAAATGGAGACACAAATATTGTGTTAATATTTTAACACAAAATAAATGCAAATAATTTAAAATAAATTTTGCGTAACATACTTTTAATGTAAAATTTAATGTAGAAGATCAACATTTTTTTCTGTAAATTTTAACAGATAAATTTTGTCACTAATAAAACAGAACATATTTATTAAAATAAAATTAATATAAAATTAAAAATAGATGCACATTATGTTATTTTTACATTTTGTGTTAATAATTTAACATTTAAGTTCAATTAACAGAACAGTAATATGTTAAATTAACACATGAATGTGTTAAATATTTAACACCAAAATTTTAACGGGGACCGTTTTTTAATAAAAAAAACACAAATTTTCCCACTGTGTATACAATACACATATATCGCACAAATATTATAATATTTAGAATAAATAGTATCTTTGCTCGTATATCGGGTGTCTCGTGGTAAATCACATCGATCGCGTGAAACCGTTTCTCTTTTCCGTCGCGACGAATATGGTTAGTCCGGGTTAATGGACGTCGTCAACGACCATTAGTCGCGCGAAGCGATCTGGCCGGATTCCAGAAGCGTCTGGCGGAGGCGCCGGTTTTATTGTCTCCCAATGGCTTTGCCCACGCTTGATCCACACAAGCGGTGCTTAATCGCCGCTCGTCCGCAATCGGACTCGAAGCAACGAAGGCCTCCGCGCGACAGATTATTTTCACATTCCTTTATTATATATATATTTTTTTTTACCTTGTTCTCTCCGTTGCATCTTAAGCTAGATATAGTTCGCCGTACAATTTTCATGTATCAGCCTAAAATTATAGAGAGTGGATTTTTTTATCCCTTAATTTAATCCCTTCGTCATATGCAATTCGCGTATAATCGTGAGTCTGTAATATATTGTTATAAGAATTATATAGTTTACATACATATTTTTTTTTTATTTTTAATCAGAGACAAGACGGGTTTTTTTATAGATTTTTGGATAAAAATAATGTCGCAAGTCAATTTTCACCACCATGTCAGAAAATAATTATATTTATATTTATATTATATTTATATTAATATGAATAGTTTTCAGCTTTTATTATAGCATGGCTAAAAAGTAATATATCGAAATAAAAAAATGAATTTTATAGGGGATGAATAATACATTCGTGACGTCTGATTAAAATTTCCAAAACCTTAGCTTTTTTTTACAAAAAATTTCAAATATTGTAAAAAAGATATTTTTTTACATATTAAACCTTAATTATTTTGACATCTGATGTGCTGGTGACATTTGATTTGCGTCACCCAAAAATCTAGACGGAGAGGATTTTTCGTTATATTTTACCGCAAAATTCACATTTATCATGTTTGGTAATAAACTGAAAATTATTATGCTGCATGTTAAAATTATCATGAACGATTAATAAGCTGCATTGAAAATATTATGCTGTATTGTAAAGTTTATGTAAAATACTTTATATATTTATCACTTTTTTTGACATCTAGTCTACTTAAAATACTAGAAGAATCATATGTTTTTAATATATTTTAAAATTATTGAAATACTATATATTTTAGTATAATTCATTAAACATATTTTGTATCTTATTATGGTAGATATTAATATTTTTTATTGTGGTAAAAATATTAATCAGAGAAACTCATAAAATTCTTTTAATTTCTTATTTTATCCTACACGGAGAGAATTTTCTTTTACAATTTACCCTAAAAATCATGGCAATCGTGGGACAATACGATATTGGAAGAATTTTGTAAGAATTTCTCTGATTAATAGGTATTAACCACACTAAAATTATTAATATGTACATAGTAAAATTAATCGAACATATTTTATATCTTATGGTATTTTATATCTGTGGTAGACATTAATATTTTTAGTGTAGTAAATATTAATTAGAGAAACTCTTATAAAATTCTTTCAATATCATATTGTCCCACGATTACCATATAACAATAAGAGAAAATTCTCTCAGTGTACGATTATCATAAATTTCAGCATTAAAAATTATTGAAGTATACATGTATTTCAATAATTTTAAATCTATCTTGATACATCACTAGAATTTATTTTATTAAAATAAAAAATAAAAAATATTTTATTAAAATAAAAATATTTACTAATATTTATTTTATTAAAATAAATATCGCTAACATTTATTTTATTCAAATCAATCAAACATATCCTTTATTTATACTTTATTGTGATATAGATATTAATATTTTCAATCGTGATAAATATTAATCGGAGAAATTCTTCGAAAAAAACTCTTCCAATACCACTTTGCCTGCTTGAAAATAATTTTGGGCTCCAAACTAGCGTTAGGCTCGCTAAAAATTCTCTCTCACGATATACCGCCGTAATGCGGTAATCGTGCAAAGCCGGAATGAAACTATCCTTCTGCGCCGGGGTTACACGCGACGTTTAAGCAGATCTGCGCGCACAGGTATGGCGTAGATAGGTGAACGCGCTACGGGACATACCACGTCAATAATTTCTATCCCGGAGCGACGGCGGGTGGCCATTACGTATTATGCACGCGCGTGCATAAACTATCGCGAGAGCCCGGGCCATCGAAGAACGAACAAACGCGGGAGAGATTCCAGAGACCCGGTAACTGGCAGGTATATACGAGAAACGCGAAATTTACGTCGTTTCAAGACATAATATAATACGAAGCTACGCGCAATAAGCCGCACATTCTCTCTATTATCGAATAGAATGCGTTTTTTTTTCGCAGCTCATTCGTCAAAATTAAGACGCACGTGTAATAGTCGGCGCGAGGTCATTTGCGTTTATGATAAAAAAATTTATAACCACGTCGCTTTTATGTGCATTTCATTTTTATCGATGCGTTTAATAATGAGACACGTAAGCGATTCGAGAATCGTCGCTATACACCGAAAAAAATATTTATG
The DNA here is from genome assembly GCF_048542155.1 of Nylanderia fulva. Classification (NCBI taxonomy): domain Eukaryota; kingdom Metazoa; phylum Arthropoda; class Insecta; order Hymenoptera; family Formicidae; genus Nylanderia; species Nylanderia fulva. The sequence goes on along the minus strand of NW_028190379.1, from coordinate 889,842 downwards.
TATAAAATTACATAATTAAGGTAGGTTTTTTTCCGACCCAACATGATCGTGCAATATTGATACTTATATGGAAGGTTACAGATTATGTGTAATTTCATATGAAATATATTTTTCAATATTTTTAAGATTAAAAATATTTTACTGAATATGTAATTACACATAGGAAATATTAGTAATGTATAAATGCTATAAAATAATGTTATAGATAAAATAGATAAATACTTATAAAATAAAATTCTAATAAAGTAAAAATAGTAAATTTAAAAATAGTAATTTTACCTATATTTTACATTAATATGTATTTTTACTTTAAAACAAATGGAAAAAAAAAATTACAGTGATAAAATTGTTTCAAATTTGTTTTCAATATTTCATCGAGGGTTTTGGGAGCGCTAAATTGTCGAGATTACATTTTAGGAAATTATCATAATATACACCGAGAGAATTTTCTCTTAGAATTTGCTATGAAAATCATGGTAATCATGAACAATATGGTACTGGAAATATTTTATATTTTATTGTGATAGATATTACTATTTTTATGGTGGTAAATATTAATCAGAGAAGTTCTTATACATATTTTCCAATACCATATTGTTCATGATTACCATGATTTTCAGGGTAAATTCTAAGAGAAGATTTGTACATATACGCACAAATTTTTAATACTAATCGAACGTGTGACAGATTTAAAGTAGAAGCAAAATTGTGTAATCTTATACATCGAATTTTCTTCGGGGGAAAGAATTTTATTTGAAAAGAAAAAAATAAAAGAGAGGAAACGGATGGACGTTATCTGAAAAGACTGCCAAAGTTGCGCGCGCAATGGCGTCGAGAGATCACGTGAAGATCCCCTTAAACTCAAACTATTTTCTCCTCGTGCCAACAGAAACGAAACAATTCCAATAACTATTCCCCATTTCTCATCGCGAATGCGGTAATTCGGCCAGAGTTCGACTAATGCACGCGATTTCGTCGGTTTATTCTCTGTAACACGCGAATGAAGAGCTGCGAGCGCCCGGGAAATTTTTTTTATATATATGTATAACAATATAAAATTATATAGAAATATACAAAATTGTGCACATAATCGCAAAATTATATATATATGAAATATGTCCATACATAATTAGATAAAAGTGCTTTTTATATAGTAAATAAGTATTTCTTTATATATAGAATTATATGCGTATATAATTTGACATGAATATGGATGAACTCTTAGAATTTATATAATTATGTATAAAAATGGACATATTTCACAAAATTTAATTTTATGTATAATTATACAATTATTTATTATATAATTATATGTAAAAAATTGTTTCCCGGGCGTCGATCATATATGGGACTTATTTTTGTGCGGGCATCGTTTCGAGATTAAGCGAACACGCAAAGTACACGTGACACGTGTGCGTCGTATTTGTAAACTCACCTTTATCGACCATGCTACGTCTTTCAAGGGACTGTGTGTTTGGAAGAAGATAAAAAATATAAATAAAATAAGAAACGTTTCTCGAGACACTCTGTCTGATCGGGAATGTTATCGATCACTACGGATTCAATCTGTCATTTTTTGAACATATGTGTGATATTGAAAACAAATATTTAGAACAGAAGAGATATTAAACTGAAAATTATTAATTTATTAAAAAATTATTTCTTCGATACATATACTATAATAAATATATTAAAAATATATTTAAATATATGAAATATGTGTATATCTTGAATAAATATATATTATACATTTTAATATTATAAATTTATTAATAATATTATTATCGTTTCTGTCGGAAGATTATTTCATCTATTTTCTAAATAATCTACATTGAATGCAAATATTGGAAATAGATGAAATAATCTTTTATATACAATAATTGCATTTAATGTAGATTATTTATATAAAATAGATGAAATAATCCGTTGATGAGAATGATAAATTGTAATAATTTAATAATTACAGTGTAATAACGATTGCGATAAAATCTTTGTTTAATAATCTCTTGCTTTTCGTATCAGAATATGTGTTTGGAAAATTTAATCACTCGGGATAGGAGAGATAAGGATATGATTATTATTTAAATACTAAAGCATACACTTGATCAGAAGTGTCTTCTGAAAACACGATATTAAATCGATAATGCGAATAATGACATTTTCAAACACGGGATTCGCAAATTTGCGTGGGACAAATATAATTGTTTCCCGAAATAAAATTGCAGATATATATTCTGTCGCGTATAATTTTTTAATTTTGATCAATAAACGTTGTCGAGTTTCTTCGAAAAATTCGTGCCTCTTCTCTATATTATGAACGTTATCGGATCGTTTGCTGACGGTTATTGGTTTATGAATTTTAATCAGCGATATATCTGAAAACTTCGCATTTCGATAGACTCGTCTCGCTTCATCTACGAACACTTTGAAGATAGTGCGTTTATTTAAAAGTTTGAAACCGGGTTTACCGCCAGATAATAAAGAGTTACATCATATGCACGGTGTTTCCTCGTAAGCGAAGCGTCTAATGGGACAGGCGATAATAAAAATGACTTTCCTTGTCGATAGTACGATAATATTCGACGTATAACGAGCTAAGTTGCGAGTTTGAAATTTTACTCTAAAAAGGAGACTTGCCATCGAAATCTTATTCTTATATTTCAATCGTATAAGTATAGTGGATAAATATTTAATTTTTTCATATTATGTAATACGATTTTTACTCACTAATCAAGTACACTGAAAAAAATTCATGTACTTTTACATGGAAATTACTAGTTCAGAACTGGAAAAGTTACTTGCTTATCACTGTAATTTTTTTCCATTTGTTTGTGAAAATACATATTAATGTAAAAATATAGGTAAAATTACTATTTTTAAATTTACTATTTTTACTTTATTAAAATTTTATTTTATAAGTAATTATCTATTTTATTTATAACATTATTTTATAGCATTTATACATTACTAACATTTCCTATGTGTAATTACATGTTCAGTGAAATATTTTCAATCTTGAAAATATTTAAGAATATATTTCATATGAAATTATTAATCTGTAATCTTCCATATAAGTATCAATATTGCATGATTATGCTGGGTCGGAAAAAACCTAGCTTAATCATGATTAAATTTTATCTTCAAAATATGTTATTAAAATTATTCGTATCGTATATATATTAAACTGGATTTAGTTTAGTCGTACACTGAAAAAAATATTTATGTAAAATTACATGTAATTAAAATTGCATGTAATTTTACATAAATCTTTTTTTTTTTCAGTGTACGACTAAACTAAATCCAGTTTAATATATATACGATACGAATAATTTTAATAACATATTTTGAAGATAAAATTTGTAAAGAATTCTGATAAATGTCTTCAAGTTTAAATTAATCAAAATCTTCAGTCAATTAATATCGAATGATTATTAGTGTCTAAAGATGGCTATTATAATTTCTTTGATTAATTCGAATAGTTGAGTTTTTCAATTCAAAATTTAATCGAATGTTTTCTACATTTTTTTGAACACACAAAGCATCTTCAATTAATAGAACATATAAATAATATTATATATAATATTCTAAATATTATAAACAATATTTATGAAATATAATAAATATGTAAATAAATATTATAAATAATATTATATATAATATTCCAAATATTCTAAATAATATTGATAAAATACAATATCTGTAAACAGAATTAATATTTTCTAAACTAATAATATTTTCTAAATTAATATTTAGTATTTTCGTCGCTCTTTTAAATTCTGCGGAGATGGAAAAGCGTCCGCGAGTACTCGCAATTTTTCAGCGCGTTTAAAAGCCGTTCAATTTGCGCGCAACGCGTTTTCCCGTTGCCGGTTTCTTCGAGGTCGCGAGTGCGCTTTAAGCCGGCCGTACAAACCGTAAGTCGGCGTCTAACAGCAGGTCAATAAGCTTCGCTCTCGGGCCAGATAAAACGCCCCTTTCTCTCGCTCTCGCGTGTTCGGCCGCGGCGGGATTTTAAAACCCCGGGGATATACCAGTCTCTCTCTCGCGCAGAAAATATTTCGTACAACGCGATTATTGTACATACGAGCCTATTCAGTCCAAGAGAGAGAGAGAGAGAGAGAGTTGTATCATACAAAAATTACCCCGTTACGATGTTATCTACGATGTTATCGACAATATAGCGCAAACAAAGTTCTTTTCGCGTTAAGATAACTTGAAGAATCTGTCACGCTCGCAGCTTCTTCTATACACGATGAAACATAGTAATAATAATTATCTTGGAAATTGTAGATATGTTAAATATATAGGGAAAATTGTCCATTTTGTCCGGAAGGATCTATTATTGAATGTGGAATTTTTTTATCGATAAAATTCTTTGACAGATATAAACACGCATCATTATTTTTTCAATCATTATACGTATACATATTTTTTTTATTTACCTATATTGAATTTTTAGTCATTCTGGATGAAAAGCCTTGGAATAGAATTGAATACAAACATCAATTATTAAACTGTTAAAAAGTGAATATTTTGCGAAATATTTTTTATTTTTATATTATTTATATTGTTACATTTTTATGTTATTATTTATTTCGGCATATGATAGGTATATAAAATATGAAATATGTTGCGAAATGTTCTTTCCTTGTTATAACGATTTTATCTCTGTACCTTTAATGAAAAAAATTAGCCACCATAGCTAAATTTTAGCTGTACCTATATTACAACCTTAAATATAGTTATTATGTCTAAATTTTAGTTATGATAACTATTATTTTTTAGCTATAAAATTCTCCATTAAACTAATAACTAAAAATATTAGTTATTATACCTAAATTTTAGCTATGGTAACTAATATTTTTAGTTAAAGTTTAACGGAGAATTTTATAGCTAAAAACAAATTTAAGGACAGCTAAAATTTAGCTATAGTAGTTAATTTTTTTTTTGTGTTATGCACAAAGAGAATTTTCTCTTAGAATTTACTCTGAAAATTATGGTAATTGTGAGACAATATGATATTGGAAGAATTTTATGAGTTTCTCTGATTAATATTTACTACAATAAAAAATATTAACATGTACCACAATAAGATATAACATATGTTTGATTAATTTTATTATGCGCATATGCTGCATTGTAAAATTTATATAAAATATTTTATATATTTATCACTTTTTTGGCATCTAATATATGTATATTCTATTTAAAATACTTGAAGAATTATAAGTTTTTAATATTTTTAAAAATTATGGAAATTTGATTATATATTTTAGGTTAAATTAATCATACATATTTTTGTATCTTATTGTGATAGTTATTAATATTTTTTATTGTGTTCTAAATATTAACCAGAGAAACTCATAAAATTCTTCTAATACCATATCCCATCATGTGATTAGCATAATTTTCAAAATAAATTCTCTTCGTGTCACAAAATAATGAAATGACTCAATTAATATACGAAAACAATTATTTGAATCATAAATATATATACTCAGCTTTTATTCAATATTGAATAAATCTTACGGAAAAACATTAGCCAACCTGAAATTTAATTATCATGCTTAAATTTTAGCTATAGTTGAATGGAAAATTTATAACTAAAAAATATAAGCTATCATAGCTAAAATTTAGACATGATAATTAAACTTCATGAATAATGTATAGGGACAATTTTCAGCTATGGAAACAAATTTTTTTCTCTTAATTTTACTTTGAAAATAAAAATTTCTTTCTTTCAAAAGCGAAAATATCACTCAGCTATCATTCAATATCGAATAAATTTTACGGAAAAAAATTAGCCAACCTGAAATTTAGTTATCATTCTTAAATTTTAGCTAGTTTAGTTGAATGGAAAATTCATAACTAAAAAATATTAGTTATCATAGCTAAAATTTAGACACGATAACCAAATTTCATGAATAATGTAGGGACAATTTTCAGCTATGGAAACCAATTTTTTTCTCTTAATTTTACTTTGAAAATAAAAATTTATTTCTTTCAAAGGCAAAAATCTCATCATGATTACATAAAATTCTCGAAGTCTTTCCACATATATTTATCGCAACGAACATTTTGGAAAGGAAAATGTAACGTTGTCACAGACTATAATATAATTGAATATCCCAGTCGAATAACTGAAACTCTCGATCCTTCTAATGGTCCATCGGGGAAACATATGGCGCGAAGAAGAGACAGAGAGAGAGATAAACTCGATCTCTGCGAAACGAGACGCGTCGTAACCTCCTGGCAGTTCAGAGCTCGTCTTTCTCTTTCCTTCCGTCCTCATCCATCCTCCTTTCCTTTCGGATTCCGGTGTTCTCGTTCGTGTCACCCACACGAGGACGCGCTTCTCGCCCGCGGGCACGATATCCTGAGCAGTTTCAGTCGGAGCTGAAGAGTCTGCAAGCAGGTGCGCCGGACGCATTCTATGCATTCCACGGGTCCTCATCCAGCATCACACGTCGGCCACCTTCTGCGCGCGCGTTCTCTCTCGCTTCATCCTTTCTTGGGTTTTTTTTTCTATTTTTATTTCGGGCTTTTTTCCACCAAGATTTACGGTTTCCTCCGGGGAATCGTTATCCCGCAATCGCGTCCTCTCCTGTCATACCACACCGTTGACAACCGCAATCTCGCTAGGGAAACGCGACACCGAACGATTCCTCGAATCGCGACATCTCGCGCTCGTGTCTCTGTGACGTGTTATCAATTTTTAAAGGCCTAAGAGAGATAGTAGATTTTCCGCGTGGGGTATAATATTATTTGAGGAACGAGGAGAGATATGTTATTATACATATACCTATATATGTGTCTTTGGGGTAATCGATTCTGTCATTACAGGGTTTTAATGCGAGTCGATATTTGAAATTGATATGTTATCTCTCGGGTATCTCTTATCGTTAAACACGCTGCTCGAAGCAATGTTGCAACAAGCTCGTGCGAGATAAGCGAGATCCGCGAGAGATAATGAATATCTAACTCTACTTGCTGCATGACATCGCAATTTAATGAAGTGTACTCGAGAACTGATAGAAGTACTTTTTTAAGAAATAACATTGCTCGGCAGTAGTATAGCGTTCGAGCGACGACATTCTGCAAACATTTGTATTCTCGATCTTTCGAGCTGTCACTCAGCTATCATTCAATATTTAATAAATCTTACGGAAAAAAATTAGCCAACCTGAAATTTAGTTATTAAATTTTAGCTATAGTTTAATGGAGAATTTATAACTAAAAAATATTAGCTATTGTAGCTAAAATTTAGATGTGATAATCAAATTTTATGAATAATGTAGGAACAATTTTTTTTTAGCTATGTTAACTCATTTTTTTCTCTTAATTTTACTTTGGAAATAAACATTTATTTCTTTCAAAAGCGAAAATATTATCATGATTACATATAAAATCCTTTAACTCTCTCCACATATTTATTGCAACAAACGCTTTGGAAAATGTAATGTTGTCAAAGGACCCCTTTAATGTGATAATTTATATTGAAATGTCTGTAAATGAGATTAATACTCTAATTTTATATACATATATTTTATAATATTTTATATTATAAATATTTTACTAATTTTTAAATAATTTATACATAATTAATGTATTTTAAAAAATATAAATAATATATAATTGTGTAATATTATAATATATATTAATCATATAATATAATTAATATATATACACTTAAAATGTATAAAAATATTTGTATTCACATAAATATTACAATTTATTAATTAATATAATTATCGAAAGAGACGTTTGTTCTCTGGAAGAACATTTCACTAAAAACGAGAGACCCTCGAAACGCGATATTTCGCACGCGAACCCAACAATGGGAAGGTTATTATTTCCCGTCTGTTCGCGACAGATTCCGAAAGTAACTCGCCAATGCCGGTCACGCGCGGCATTTCAGTAACAATTAGCCGAGTGTCCGAAGGCGAGAACGTTTGCATACATGTATAGGGGTGAGAGAGAGAGAGAGAGAGAGAGCGGACGCGAATTACTCTCGCTCGGAGCGCTGTATTTGTTCCGCGCCGCGTCGGGTTGGTTCGTCCACAAAAGCAAACCACGCGTGTTTCTGGAACAAACGCCGAGGGGTAGCGGCCCGTAGTTGTCCACCGGATGACTTAGACAGGCTCTTTCTCTCTCTCTTTCTCTCGTGGCGTTCAAGGGGATGTTGCCGTTGTTCTGTTTTACCGACTTTAAGTTAGGTTAGGTTCACTTTTTATATTGAATATACAGATTGAAAAATTCTTCACAATAAAGTATTATTCTTCTGTATTATTCTTTCATATTATCTCTATTGAGAGCGCCATATTTTGTGCGCAAATAAGCTGCAGAACTTTTGTATTAAATAACTATTGTTATGAGCTGATGCAAAAGGCCGATAAAAAACTGTAATTTTTTAATTTTTATTGTTTTTTTATATGACGCACATTGGAATAGGTGTAATGATAGGTGTTCTGATAAACAGTCTGCGATAATGACTCGTATTAATCAGTTACATTAAGGGGATGCTGCCGTTGCTCTGTTTTACTGACTTTAAGTTAGGTAAGGTTCACTTTTTGTATTGAATATACAGATTGAAAAATTCTTCACAATAAAGTATTATTCTTCTGTAATATTCTTTCATATCATTTCTATTGGGAGCGCCATATTTTGTGCGCAAATAAACTGCAGAACTTTTGTATTAAATAATTATTGTTATGAGCTGATGCAAAAGGCTGATAAAAAAACTAATTTTTTAACTTTTATTGTTTTTTATACGAAATTACAGCGCTCTCCGTTTATTATTATGAGTACTTTAATTGTGAAGAAGGATTTTTTAATCTGTATAGCCAATAAAAAGAAAAGCCCTTGAACTCAAAGTCGGTAAAACAATCATGGTCAGCACCCACTTAAGGGTAAATGTGGGCTAACATAAGTTGGGACTTTGCTAAGGATCGTTGCAGGATGTAAATTTTACAAAAGTGCGAGAAATTATTTTTTCTTTTGCAAAGCAGAGTCTAGTCGTCTTTGAAATATTTGAAGTCCTTGAAGTGCTCTAGAATTTTATTTGTTTTTTAAAAATCTGGAGATGTACTTCAATTTTTTGTAGAGCCTCGATTTTTTTCGTTGCTTCTAAACATTCAGCTAAAAGAGCACTTGACTATTCGAGAAAAAATATTTTATCTTACTTTGTTAATAATTTAATATATTTTTTATTTAGGAGTCCAATAATATTACACATAAGTTATTTATAGATTTTAAGCGTTCAAATATAATATAACAGAATATTGTATCGAATAATATAATTTTTATTAACATGCAATTATATAGACTTGATAGAAAAAGAAAATAAAATTTTCAATTTTTTGTACATTTTTATTATACTACAGAAAATCGTGCAAATTTCTTTGAAATATCCTGGAAATGTCCTTAAATTTTATTTTCAAATTTTACTAGACACCCTGTAAAATCACCCAGAATTATTTTAAATATTTCTTTTTCGTCTCGTATTCATTATTTTGGTGTCGTATATATTGTGTGGTGAAATAATTGATTGGATTTTTTTTTCATAAAACTGTCAGTTTATGAAATATGTAATTCACTCGTAATGAAAATTAATTCCGCTAAAATACATTTATTTGCGATTTTATGAAATCTCTAATCACATTATTAAGAAAAATAAGCAATTACATAATATTATTTATTGATTTCACACATACAGTCAGTGGTTTCATACAATTTTCTGAAATTATTTTATAAATTCGTTAATTATATTAAATAATAAATGATGTGCATACACACACACATATGTGTCTGTCTGTGTGTGCTAAATTATTCTGTACAGTTTTATACAATAAAACTGCGCATATGGAAAAACAAATAACTCATTCGCTCATTTTATAAATTTAAAAAATCCTCAAATAATATAATATATAAAAAAATTCCGTGCGAAATCAATTTCTCGGCATATATTCTGATAATATTATAAAATCGTGTACATCGTATTTAAATTTAATAACATCTTTAGATTTATCTCGAGAAATCGCGAACGTGGTTTTAAGTATTGGAAGCTTCCAACGCAATCGCCCGAAGATACACGTCAATCAGTGTCGGATACTAATTATTCTAAATCCAATCTCGTCTTCTCCCTTTCTGACCTCTCTTTTCCGTCCGGCGAATTAGTCCAGAAAAGGAGGAAAAGGATTCGTCGGGGTAGTTTCTCCGTCTTTCTGTCGCTTATTTCCTCGGAAACGTGCCGCCCCTTATATCTAGGGTTTCTCTCTCTCTCTCGCAAAACACCGAGAGCTGCAGCATCGCCGCGTAATTATAGCCGACGGGAGTAATTGCTCTCAGGAACTGGGAAGCAGTTCGAGTTCTATCGTATATATCGGGAAGCAAGAGAGAAGAGAGAGAGACTCTAAACTCCCGACAAACTCGGCGAATGTATGAGTGTGTACGACACGTTCAGTCGATACGGGGCGATTATACGATGCATTGCGCGTGCATTTACATCACGCATTTCCGAAAGCTCGAGTCTCCTCCTCTTCTTAATCGAAAGCCGATAAACCGCGAGCCACGCGCCGGCTAATTAATTCCGCGCCTTTCGCGAATCGCGAATTGACGTAAGAACGCGAGTGACAGATCAGCTGTTTCAGGGTTTTACAGGGTTGTACACAGTAGAAAATTGTGTGTTTTCTTGTTAAAATTTTTTTGTCAAATATTAACACATTTATGTGTTAATTTAACATATTATATACTGTTCTGTTAATTAAACTTAAATGTTAAATTTATTAAAAATTTTAAATTATTAAATTATAAAAATTATATTTGTGACTTAAATATAAATATATTTTTAATAAACTGTGGGAAAAATCTTCAAAATCTTATTGTCAGGGAATTTTTTGTTCAACGAAATTATGAAAATTCGTGGAATTTGATTGGGATTTTCTTTACTCTTAATTAGCACTTAAAAAGATATCTTATATATCTGCAATTTTAAGTTTTCAGTAAAAATTCTTGTGATTTTTTTATTAGCCTATTTTTATAGTATCAAGATTATATGAATTTCATAAAACATTGTTCAAATTTTTAATAGGTAATATTTAAATAAGTTAGTACTTCATATTTATTTAATAAATCATTAATTTAAAAAAAGTAATATTTCTTGAGACATTTATGATACATTATTTTTAGTTTTATACCGCACTTTGTTATTGTCCAAATTAATTTTACAATTAATAAATCGATACTTAATGTAAGAAAAACTGTATTAAAAAAAACAGAAAACGCATACAATAACAGTATAGTAGGTACTAAAAAATTTTTCATTTTACCTGGAATTTTAAACGAAATTACCTGAAAGATCAGAAAATTCTCAGAAAAATTTTTTAGGACAAATAAATTTACGAAAGGACAATAAATTTACATATAGTTAATCTCGAATTAATTTGCCTCGTAAATAGAAAATGTATAATGGTTTTTATGCCACGCATAGATATGCAAATGTCACTCTACACTACGCAGACTCGCTCTGCTTTAATTTTAATATCGTTTTCATCGCTTTTTTATTCTGTCCCAATCTCTGACATTTCTCGATTCGGTTGCGAAATCGAGCCAGCAGATACCAATTTACGACACATGACACTCTACAATAGAAAGTTTCAGCGCCACGTGCTACATACGAATCTACATTTGCACATGTAATAACCGTGTAATATAATATATATATACATACGTACGTGTAAAATGTCTAATAAATAATCGCAATAAATATACACGTAATAATATATAAACGCGCATGTCGGAGACAGATTAACGCGCGCATGTAATATACGCGGCCGATGATAAGATAATAATAAGTAATATACGCAGGCATGTATCTAGGTGTATAACGTATATATAATATGTACCATATATAATGTACTTGTGCTCATGACACGCGTAATATATGCGTAAATATACGCGCATACAACAGACTCACGATGCACATGCATATGCATCGGGTCGCTTGCAGTCCTAAGAATAGAGCCCTTCGATTTTCTTCGGCTATTATATACCCTCGTATGGCCGTGTTATACCGGGTGTCTTTTAAATACGAGAACGTTACACGGCTGGACGTAAACAACTTTGTAAATTGCGAGGAACGATTTTCTCGAGAAGTCCCCAAGATTGTTAAGGGGATCCTAAATGACCTTGAGAAGTCTGCTGTTTTTTCCTGTTTTATCGACAAAATGTGAGGTTTGATAAACTATAAATTATTTATTCGCTATACGGGTTGTTTTCTACCTGAAATTAGATCAGGGCGGATCAGGCATTGGATAAACGAATATAAGTGAATGTTTAGATATCAATTTCACGTGCACGAAAATGTAGGATGAGTTATTCTCGTTTACTAGGCTTCCAAATTGATATCTATATATTCACTTATATTTCTTTATCCATTGCCAAATCCGGCTTGTTCTAATTTTAGATAAAAAACAATTAGTACAGCTAATGAATAGATTTATAGTTTATTTAACCTCACATTTTGTCGATAAAACAGGGAAAAAACAACAGATTTCGGACGTTTAGGATCCCTTAAAATCTCTCTCTCTCTCTCTCTCTCTCTCTCTCTCTCTCTTTCTCTCTCTTTCTCTCTATATATATATATATTTTTTTTTTATTTATATGTCGGGTGACGTCAGAAATATGTTTCACGATCTGTCAAACGTTCCCGATGAAGATTTTCCCGCGAGATTTTTTTTTCCTCAAACTCGTGTCAAATTATTAAGGGGAGATTGCGCGCTCGACGAGGAGAGATGCGTGATGGTTTTAAAATAACAAGAAGGGAGTAACGCGGGGGTACAATAGATGTGATGGACGATAGATTTTCTGTACTTAGACTCAAGGGCGGATCTGAAAAGTTCCCAAGGATGTCTTTTCATTGTTGAAGAAAATAAAAACTTGGAAAAAAAAAAATCAGAAATTTGTATTACGAAGACTGTGAAAATCTTTAAATTTTTATTTTAGATATTTATTAAGATTTTAATCCATAGAGAAAACATATTTTTTTACATACATTTTCAGATTTATTTTTCGCTATATGTGAAAATAGTTAGATGCCTTTAAATGATGATAATACTCTAACAATGAGTAAGCAAGAGATTTTTATAATTTTTCTCGTGTCTCATGGAACGCTTATTTCGAGATAAATTTATATTTAATACACACATACATACCTATACAATTTAATACATATTTAATTGAATATATTTAATATAAATAAATTTAAATTACGCATAAATAACGGAAGGGACATTTGGGACATATTTAATCCGCAAAGGGAATATGGGATCACATATGTCTTTGCGGTTTCTCTCTTTTATACACATGTAGCGTTTTAGCTGCTCGGCTATTAATCACAGCTTGATCTCTGTCAGAAAAAAAGGAGGTCGCGTCGTTTTCCGTGGGGGCTCATTATTCGCGCCGATTCGCATAATTCGGTTTAGGCCCGCATTAGGGGCCGACGTTTGTCCGACTTTGCTCGTAAAACGCTCGCGGAATTTACGAGTATTCTGGCCCTTTTTCCACGTCTCTCTCTATTTTTTCCTCCGTCTTTTTCTGGCTGTTTGCGAAAATTACTCGGAGGGAACAGTAATAATCGCGACATGCAATCACGCGACCTCCTTCGGTGTCACTCGCTGTACTGTCAGTTCAGTCTCTCTCCACGTGTGTTTAGCACACAGGTATTATAACGATCGTTCTTTTTTTATGGGAAATAACGCGCCTGGTCATTACGTGTCATTACAAGAGCTATTTATTTTTAAAATTGACGCGAAGCTCCATTTTGTAGATCTTATCAAGGTCGAGCGCGTTTCTCTGTATCTCTCGAATTAAATGTTCGCGATGCTTCAGAATTTAAATGTAAAATTCTTCCAACACTATATTGTGTCCCACGATTACCATGATTTTCAGTTTTTCAGGGCAAATTTTAAGAGAGAATTAATATATTAATATATTATTATATTAATGTTAATATAATAATATATTATAAATAAAATATTAAAATAAAAAATTAAAATAAAAAATTAAAAGTATTATAACTATTATATTAATATATAATATAATAGTATGTTTATTATATTATAATATATAATTAATACATTTTATTAGATAATTATTTTTTCGATTATAGAAGCAATTATGAAATGATTTACCTTCGAATAATTAAATTTCCAAAAGAACCCTACGAATAAATAACGTTGATAAGAATAACACAAAACGTCGTTTCGCAATGATAGAAAGCCCCGAGCGCCCTTATTCTCAGTTTCAACATTTCGCGCAATAAATATCATTAGAATATTAATTAATTTACATCTGCGAGAAAGCCGCTCGTAGTTACACAGACTGACGGATGACTGATGGTAGGCGATAATGAAGATTTCAAAAATGTCGATATAACTTCGCGGGTTTCTCGATAAATAAAAAAAGTATCGCGTCAATCCGAGCTTGCGTTTAGAAGCGCGAAACAATGATTTTCTACCACTTGTTGCGAGAGAAAATTAGTTTCGCCCTCTCCTGTCCTCGTCATAAATGTCGGACGATGTGATAAAAAGGGATTAAGCGCGCGCGCGCGCAAAAGAATCTCTCTGTTTCTCTCTTGATTCTTCTTTTCATTCGAGGAACTTTACACCAGCGTTGGTGGAACTCGGTAAAGTGCTTATTGTGTTTGTAGCTTTCTCTTTTTACGGCGAGCAACCCCGGAGTTGTGAGGCGAAATAACGATCCCAGTCGGCCGCGAGATGTTTACTAGGACCGTAGGATTTCAGGGTGTTTAACGGTCAGGGAAATCTGGAGAACCGGGCATTGTTAGGGAATTTGATAAATCTGGAATTGTCAGTGAAAAGTGAGGAGATTTATCGAATGAATGTTCAGATTTTAATTTATCTATTATGAATCTATGAATTTAATTTATGATTGAGCTTTTATTTCTTTTAATGGATAATAAACGAACAGATTTTCCTCTAATTTAAAAGAAGAGCTTTTGGCAAAGATTTTAAATTTAATAGTTCTCAAAGCGAATAATTTAAACTATCAACTTAGATATTAGATAGCGAACCTCGAGATCAGTAAAAATTTTGATTGTCGGGAACGATAATTAGGAACATTGATACGGTTCACTTTCTGTGAAGGACTCCGTCTTGAATGACAGTAAAAAATGCGCCGCGAATGCTATGTAAGACTTTAATTCGTCAGTTATGAATCTACGAATTTAATTTATAATTGAACTTTAATTTTTTTAAATGGATAATAAACGCACAGATTTTTCTCTAAACCGTCAGTTTAAAAGAGGAGCTTTTGGCAAAGATTATAAATTAAATAGTTCTGAAAGCGAATAATTTAAACAGGGTATCTAGCGGTCAGGGAAATCTGGAAAACCGGACATTTACAGGAAATTTTATAAATCTGGAATTGTCAGCGAAAAAAGTCAGGAAATTTTACTATTTATCTGGATTTTTTCACATTATTCTACATTTGTCTCAATAATTTTTTATTAAATAAATATAAACTTTTCCTTGACTCCCAGCACTCTAATTTTTTGTTGTTAAAAATTAATCCATCTACAGCGTATTTGTTAATTTATATTTTCATCGTGTTATTTTATTTTAATGTGTCTGATAGAGACAAAAAATTTGATATAATATAAATAAAAAGACATTATTTAAATAGTGACATGTTTGTTACGATTATCGTACATAATGCAGATTGTATAATTGAATTAAATTTTTGTTTTAACTCCCGAACCTTTTTATTGTTGACAAAAATATCTCACGGATTTCATGATTTAATATTTAATTGATTTATCATATATTATAAATATATGCAAATTATAAATTTGGAAAAAGTAATACTAAAAAGTGAGGAAAAACATTAATTTCTGGTGTTGAAAAATCTGAAAAAGTCAGGTAATTAATTTTTTTCATTGAGTCTGCTAAACACCCTGACCATCAAAGATTTCATGATTTAACATTTAATTGATTGATCATATAGATATATGCAAATTATATATTTGAAAAAAGTAATACTAAAAAGTGAGGAAAGAAATTAATTTCTGGTCTTGGAAAATCTGAAAAAGTCAGGTAATTAATTTTTTTCATTGATCTGCTAAACACCCTGACCCTCAAAGATTTCATGATTTAACATTTAATTGATTGATCATATAGATATATGCAAATTATATATTTGGAAAAAATAACACTAAAAAGTGAGGAAAAACATTAATTTCTAGTGTTGAAAAATCTGAAGAAATAAGGGAATTTTTTTTCATTGCGTCTGCTAGACACCCCGGATTTTTTTACCGCTTCTCGAACTTTGAAAATGACCTCGAATAGGGTCGGATGTGCTCTCCAGCGAACCCGATATTAGCCGCCTGAATTACGTGCTCTCTCGCGTGAAGATCTCTAGTATATGCCGGGCCGTTTAGAAGCTGATTAATCTAAGGGTTATTGCTTAGATAATGCGTCTCGCGACGTATGTATGTAATACGGCTGCGCTTAATCGTGACCATTGGGGCATTGTTTGCGGATAGCTACTATCGTCACGCCTGCCGGTTTCGCTTGTCGTGCCTATAGCCCGTTTTGCATTCGATAACGATACTACGAGCGGGCCCCGAGGCGCACCTGAATTTACGGAACGTGCGTGCGATAACGCGGCGGACGTTTTTACGGCCCGCATATATGTACGAAACTTTGAGGTCATAAAAAAAAAAAAAATACTACACTTATGTGGCAACGCGAAATGTTGGTCGACGAAAAAAAAATTAGCTAGCTTAGCTAATTTAGCTGTCATGTTACAACCTGAAATTTAGTTATCTTGTCTAAATTTTATACACATATGGCAACTAATATTTTTTAACTATAGTTTAACAGAGAATTCTATGGGTGAAAATATTAGCAAAATTATATACGTTGATCTTTTTCGCTAAATATTTTGATATTTGTACGACAAATTCACCATTCTGACATTTTCTCGCAAAAATATATACATATTTTTCCTCCCAGCGCTGGAAACAATTTCTGGGCACGGTTTTTTATCGCAAGATTAACCTAGTCATCCAATTCTGAGGTTTATTTAGCGAACACGAGATGAAAAACTAAAGGACTTAACGTATTAAATTTATATGAGAGACCGAAGAACGATGTGCTTAGTATACCTCATATTATTCTTAATAGCGTCATTTATTTGTGGGTTTTTTTTGGAAATTTTCCCGAGAGTTATTCGAAGGTTTTTTGGAAGATAAATTATTACACAATAGCTTCTATAATCGAAAAATAATTATCTAATAAAATATATTATTGTAGTTATATATTTTACACATTAATATATTGTTATATATATATATATATAAATGTATTGTTATATTAATATAATATATTATTATATTAATATTAATAATTGGCTTTCTCTCTTTCTCTCTATTACTTTTCATTTCTCTCCTATATTTTTTCTCTTTTAGTCGCGATCGAAAATTATAATTATAAAACCGAACATGTTTTTTTCTGATATTTTTTCCTAATATTTTTGATACCAAAACTTTTGTCCGATATTTCTAATTATGCAATGCGCTCATAATTTTAATTGATCTATATGTATTAAGTGTTTAAAAATGTTTACGTACAGTTATAGATTATAGCTATAATTAAGTAAATTTGATTAGTTGTCATCAGATTTGCTTGCATAAAACATCGATATGCATTTCGATATTTGCGACACTTTGTACTATGCAGTTTGAAGTTATTTATGTAATACAATATAAATAATATAATAAATAACAAATCTACAGTATTAAAATTATTTTATACAATATTAAACAATTTTTCTTCTATTACTTTTGTCGTTTAAATATTCGGATTTAATTTAGATATCAAAATTTCACGATTTAGCAGATTCTGAAAATATTGATAAAATATAAGTTATGCAAAAAATCGAAAAACTATTTGTATGTGTTATTATAAACATCTTTAAACGCTTTAGTTCAACGTCCTCCACATTTGCTATTTATTTGCCTGTTCAGTGTAAAATCTACCCATAAGAGCGAACAGCAGTTAGTAGCAGTAACAACTGAGAAGAGATAATAACAGTGACAACAGTTATTAAATACGAAGGGGACTAAAAGCAAAAGGCGAGTTCTAGAAGAAAAAAGTAAGAAAGTTAAATATAATATTTATATATAAACATATAAACAATATCTCTTTTATATATTTAAGCAACAAAAATTAACTGATAAAATATAACGTTAATTAAAATTAAATTAATAAAAAAAATCGAGTTTTAATAAATTTCAACTGTAAAGACAAAAAGCTTTAAATAAGAAAATCTATAAAAACATAAGTTATTCATATGAATGTAATTAATTAACAAAACATTTATTTATTTTTTTTTATCTTTGGATTTTAATTGTCAGTCACATAAACTTCTATATATTACAAGTAAATTATTAGACCGCTAGTCATTAGTATATTTCTTATTTTTATATGTATTTGATATTTTTTACTGCTTTACTGAATGTTAATTATGACAGCAGATTGTGATCAAAATAATTCCAATTACAAATAAAATTCAAAAAGAAAATAATAATCACTCAACTTTACAAAAAAAATTTTAATGTATAAATCAAAATTACTTGTTTAGAAAAATTATCTTTATTTCCAGCTGCACAAATAAAAGATTGTAGCAAATAATCAACAAACCAAGTGATTTAAATTCAAACCGAAAAGACAAAATATACAAGCAGAGACTATGAGTGAAGGAGAGAGTGGTCAGAAGAAATCCCAGCCTCCAGTAAAAATTAATAATTTTAAATGCTCAAATTGTGGTGAAACTTTTAGCACATACAGTGAGCTCCTGAAACATATACGTAAAGTTCATTTGACTTCTCAGTCAGCAACTAATCCGAAAGGACAGAAAATCATACAGGGAGAGACCATGAGTGAAGGATCAGACTATGAGGAGAGTGATGAGAAGAGGATCCTGTCAGATAAAACCATACTCGATCTCAGCAATCTCAGCAAATATGGATGCAGAAAATGTTCTGAAACGTTTCAAAATCACTCTGAGCTCCTAGAACATATACGTTCTACTCATAATGATGTTTAATTCATTATTCATTAATTACAAGTCGAATTAAAGAAGCAATGAATATCTCGCATCTACTAAATCAATCATGATGATCGACAGCGACTTATTTAATTTTATTCTCGCACTCTTTTCTTTCCTTTTTTGGTTTGTAAAATCCGATATTAATTTTTTAACATAATGACCACGCGTCCAATTGTATGATAGCTTATAACTTCGATCTATAATGTATACGCGACACATTTAATACGCAGAAAGAATTTTGTTTTAAAATTTATCGTGAAATTCATGACAATCATGGGATAATAACAAACAGCAATAATTTTATAAACGTTTTTTTGATTAATATTTTTATTATAATAACAAGTATTAATATCTTTTACAATTAGATATAAAAATGTTTGATCAATTTTACTAAGATATATAGTAAAATATCGAAAATTTTTAAATATCTGCAAAATTATATTATATATTTATAATTCTACGTGTTTTAAATGGAAGATAGATACTACTAAAAATTATGACGATACCAAATATTTTATATAAATTTTACATAGTAATGTAATATTTTCTATCAAATTTAATTATGATAATTTTAACACGCAGCATGGTAATTTTCGACTTATTACTACCAAACTACGCGATAAAATATGTAATAAATTTTATGGTTAAATATAACGAAAAATTTTTTCCGTGTATGAATTACCATATGTATATGAATACGTATATGCACATTAAAAGCAAGTTTCAGTAAATCATTATTTTCTTTATGCCTTTATTCCTCTTTCTAGTATTGTTACATCCGTAAATCTCAAAGATCTCTCAAACGAATAGAATGTTGCAAATGTAGAATTCGAGAATAAAGTATCTGGTATTAAAGTAATAAAAAAAGTTGTGTGAAACTGTCAGAACAAATCAATACCAATCAATCAAAAATCATATAGCTATTTGCTTTCCGCGCTTGTTTATTATATTTTATCATTAATAAAAAATGCAATAACATAAAAATTAAATTATGCAATATTTAAAATATGCTTTTTCTTATATATTATTTTTTGACGCTTGAATATTCTGCTTTTATAAAGATACCGAAATTTAACGACTTCGCGGATTCTCAAAATATTCTGTTTATTATATGACTAGGTTATGAAGCAAATCGAAGAAATATCTGTGTGTTATATTATAAATATTTTTAAGCGCTTGAGTTAAATGTTTTCCACATTTGCTATTTATTTGCCTGTTCAGTGTCAAATCTATCCATAAGCGAACAGGAGTTAGGATCAGTAACAACTGAGAAGACATAATAACAGTGACAGTCGTTATTTAATACAAGAAGAACTAAAAGTAAGCGAGTTTTAGAAGAAAAAGTAAGAAAAAATTAAATATATTTATATATATACATATAATACAATATCTTTTTTATTTATTTAAACAACAAAAATTAATTGATAATATATTTCGCGAATTTAATTTTAATTAATAAAAAAATTGATTTTTAACAAATTTCTACTGCAAAAAAGAAAAACCTTTAAATAACAAAATCTATAAAAAACATAAGTTGATCATGAGTGTAATTAAATAACAAAACATTTATTTGAAATTTTTGTTTATTTTTGGATTTTAATTGTCATCATATAAACGTCTGTATATTACAAGTAAATTATTAGACTGCTAGTCATTAGTATATTTCTTATTTTCATATATTTGATACTTTTTACTGTTTCAATTTTACTGTAAGATGTGTATTTATTATCAATGTCTTATCAAGAAGAACGACATATCTAAATCTGTCGAATTAGATATCGCTGCCCTTACATCACATTTCACCGTATAACCCTTAGATACGTTTTGGAATAATACATAGAAGTCTGTGATTTTTCATGTTTCAAAACACAATCTTGTACGTTATTCATTTCAAGTCATATGCAATTTTAATGAATATAATATCTCACATTCGATCAATTAAATTATTAATATAGAACAGAAAGTTAATTATGACAGCAGTTTGTGATGACAATAATTTCAATTACAAGTAAAATTACAAGAATTAATTTCAAAAGAAAATAACAATCACTCAACCTTATAACAAAAATTTTTAATTATATAAATCAAAATTATTTGTTAAGAAAAATTGCCTTAATTTTCAGCTGCACTAATAAAAAATTGTGGCAAATAATCAACAAACCAAGTGGTGTAAATTCAAAACCGAAAAGACAAAATTTCATACAAGCAGCGACTATGACTGAAGGACAGAGTGGTCAGAAGAAGACCCCGCTAATGAATAAAAGCCAGAAGAATACCGTCAACATGACCGAATCCAGTATACTACTCGTATTTACATGTCCATTTTGTGGTCTGCAGTTTACAAATTACAGTGACTACAGATCGCATCTAGTTACAGTTCATGGAAGAACATTTGATCTAATTCATATTTGATTTATTATTCATTAGTTACAAATCGTATCAAATAAGCAATGAACATCTCGCATTCACTAAATCAATCATGATGACCGATAGCGATTCTCACACTCTTTTCTTTCCTTTTTCGCGGTTTCTAGAGTCCGATATTAATTACTTAATATACTGACAATGCGTTCTGTTGCACAATAGCTGTTAACTTTGATCCATACTGTATAAGCGACATATTTAATATACAGAAAGAATTTTATCGTAAAATTTATCCTGAAATTCATGTCAATCACGGGATAATAATAGACAGCAAGAATTTTATAAACGTTTTTTTGATTAATATTTTTATTATAATAACAAGTATTAATATCTTTTACGATAAGAATCAAAAATTTTTAAATCTCTGCAAAATTATATTATATATTTATAATTTTAAGGGTTTTAAATGGAATAGATACTAAAAAAATTATGACGATACCAAATATTTTATATAAATTTTACATTGTTGCATATTTTCTATCCAATTTAATCATTCATGATAATTTTAACATGCGGCATGGTAATTTTTGACTTAATACCACAAACCATAATACATGTAATGTTTTTTATGATTTAATATAGCGAAAAAATCTTTCCGTGTATGAATTGTCATATGTATATGAATACGTATTTGTACATTAAAAGCAAGTTTTAGTAAATTATTATTTTTTTTCTATGCCTTCATTTTTCTAGTATTGTTACATCCGTAAATCTCGAAAATCTCCCAAACGAATAGAATGTTGCAAATGTAGAATTCTAGAATATAGTAGTTTTAAACTAAGAAAAAATGTTGTGTGAATCTGTCAGAACTAATTAATATCAATCAACATTCAAATAGTTATTTATTTTTCGCGTTTGTTCTTTATATTAAATTATTAATACATATGTAAAAAATGCAACACCATAGAAAATGTTTTATATAATTAAAACATTTTTTTCTTATATATTATTATATATTTTTCGTCGATTAAGTAAAATGTTCTGCTTTAATATTGAAATCTAAATTTTACAATTTCAATTTTACAATTTTACATTATATTGATTTTCACGATAAATTCTAAGAGACAATTGTATCCGTATAATATATCAATATTAATATTATATTCACATTTATCAAAGGTATGCAGTTTGCAATATAAATTA
Organism: Nylanderia fulva; assembly: GCF_048542155.1. Taxonomy (NCBI): domain Eukaryota; kingdom Metazoa; phylum Arthropoda; class Insecta; order Hymenoptera; family Formicidae; genus Nylanderia; species Nylanderia fulva. The sequence goes on along the minus strand of NW_028190379.1, from coordinate 867,144 downwards.
TTTTAAAGTATAGCTTTCTTCATAATATTACGAAAAAATAATTATCTAATAAAATATATAAATATTAATATAATATCGTATTATTATCATTATATAAAGCATAATATATTTTATAATAATATTAATATTAATATAACATTCACAATTATTGCAAAATTCCCGTACGAATGAACTTATCATGAGGGTTGACATTTCCGCTGTCAGAAATGCGTGTCTCAGATACGCACGTGTCAGTCCTTTCGGGCGGGAAGGGTTGGTGGGTTTGGGGTGGACGAGAAACGGAGGCCAACCCAAGATCCGACGGGTCGATGGGCAACGGTTCCGAGTTATTGATCATCGCTGCATCCGATGCATTCGGTGCATCTCCGGCCGCGCCGCAGGTGAATTCGTCAACTCAGCGTGCGTTTCGCGGCCTCAGATTTTTTCTCGTCTCTATCGCACGAGAGAAATGGAAATACGAGCCCCTTGCGCGTCTTTACTATCCACATTACACCCTCTTGTTACCCTCGAGTCGTCTCTCGCTCGGCAATTTTTATTTCTCCTCTCGTCGGCAGTTTTTATCCGCCTCGAGGAAATGAGAAGACACCTCTCCCGTGGAAAAAACTACGTCGAACGAGACGCGCGAAACCTTTCGTATCTCGGGATGGATGTTTCGGGGGTGAAATGCAAATTGCGTGGGATGAGAAAACTCTGCGTTTCGAATTATATCGCGAAATACGTACGCAAATAAAAATGTAGGACAGTGTTGTATTATTTTGTTTACAGAGTATACTTTCGGGAATAATTTTTAAATTCTGGTATTCTCAGGAAATTCTGGAAACAACTTTGAAAAATCAAGAAATGAGTTTGCTAGGGTTTTAGGGAATTTTTTGATAATTTTATTCTCAAGAAATAATATGTCTATTATATGTATTTCTTTTCATATTTAAATTATTATTCTAATTTTTCTTGTCATTTTTTGAATAAATAATTTATTCAAGAATAATTTAATAATAAATTTGACGAATAATTAATTTAAATAAATTAGTATTCCTTAAGATATTTACAATTATTTTTTGTTTTATATTTGTGTCTTATATTTTTGCATATACTTTTAGCGTTTAGATACAGTATTATTGTCTAAATTAATTTTACAATTAATATATTAATATTAAATGTTAAAAAACCTGCATCGTTAATAACTTTGCAATTGTATGAATAGGAAACATTACAAAGCACAATAAACTTATCTAAAAAAATTGCATCTATAAAAATTTACTTCTTTTATTTGAAATTTCAAACAAAAATCTGAAGAATCAGGGATTTCATAATTTTTTTAACAAGATTTTAGTAGACACTTTGTATATTGCATAATTATATTTTATTATCGCGACATTAATTTGAGTATTTTTTTTAATCTCACATTTTATTTGAAATTTAAACAAAAATCTGAAGGATCAAGGAATTCTTAGGGAATTTTTTTACAAGGTTTGAGTAGACATCCCGTACAATGCATAATTGTATTTTATTATCGCGCTATTAATTTGGATAATTTTTTTTTTTCAATCTGACTGATGAAGTGCGGTTAACTTTTCTGCACTTGTGCGGACATGATGACGCTTGATGTCACACGGGTGGGTGCTTTAACGTCTGATCGTTCTCGCGCTCCACGGATTCTATTCGATTTGCTTGCGTTTTGACGCACGTACGCGACCAGCTGTGTACAAAATGAAAAATGCAAAACCCGTACGGGACGTGACGACAAATGCCACCATGTGTGCAATAAGCTGTATTTCGAGCCTTGATATTTGTGCTCGTACAGAGTACTCGCTTGGTAGCATCTGCAAAATTTAATGCGAACGCTACGATGTCACTGAAAAAAAATTAGTTCATTCTTATAAGTATTGATTTCAATACTGTCAAATAGGTAAATCATTTATTTGAAACTAATAATATTGATTTGATATGAAAAATATTTATTTGATATAAGAAAATCGTTTTTAAAACAAATAAATATTTATTTGTTTATTACATAAATTTTAATAAATTATACGTATATAAGAGGGAGGGAAAAATATACATACTATATATATAATTTACTTCATTCGAGTGTCCCGTAATCTCAATTGTTTTTCGCAGATGATTTTAATGAATTTATTACAATTATATAAAATTATATCGTTATATTTAATATCGCTGACGATTTTGACGGCGTGTAATATTTTTTATTTTTTGAGCCAATATAATAGCTCATTTTTTCCTTTTTTTACACAGAAAATTTTCTAATAGAATTTATTTAACCTCTGATTAATATTTATTATAATAAAAATATTAATATCTACCACAGTAAGATATAAAATATGTTTCATTTTGCTATAGCAAAAAGTATTTCTATTATTGTATGCTATAATATATACTATAATATATACTATAATATGTACTATAATATGTACTATAATATTATTATAGTAATTAATAATTTATTATTATAATAACTAATTTATATATTATTATAACAACTATATTACTATAATATATACTATAATATAAACTATAATATGTACTATAATATTATTATAGTAACTAATTTATATATTATTATAACAACTATATTACTATAATATAAACTATAATATACTATTATTATATTAATATTTCTACTATATTAGTGAATTTAAATAGCATGCTTTTTGGCGTGAAATTAAAAACGAAAATTGAATCAATGCGATATCGTGAAACGCACGTGACGAGAGAGAGAAAGAGAGATTTGTTATCCTCGGCAAAGGACTCAATTACCTAAACAGCAGCGATTAACGGTTCGTTCGTTACTCCATTTACCTCATTTTCTCACACAAGACCGCATCGCGCACACAAACACGCAGGCGGCGGCATGTGTCCGAATTTCTGGACGCTTCTCTCTCTCTCTCTCGAGGGGCCACACGTGACATTCCCTCGATTACTCGTAAATGGACGGTATCGCGCGCAGAAACGCATCTGGTCGGACGTGCGGCTTGCGGATTCGCACGAGATCTGTTGGACATATTGATCGAGTTCGCCGATGGACAGAGCCGCATGTATACATTCCGGCCTCTCATCGATCCACCGTGTCTCTCTTCCTGGTCTCTCTCTTGCGCCGATGGAACGCGGCCGGGACGTCTTAAGACGCTTAATGAACGAACGAACGATAATTGAAATTTGTTTTCCCACGGGACGATAAGCGACGTGAACTCTCTTTCTCTTTCCTTCTCTCAAGATCCTTTCTCCTATAATTTTCACGACGTCGTGGTATCGCTCTCCCAAACTCGTCCCGATGGATCGTATTTGCGTCAACCAAGTCTTATTGCGTATCCTCGGACAGAGGATGTCCCAGATTTATCGGACCACTCGGGCAGATTCTCAGGATTATTTGAGTACGAGTTTTTCTCGGTGAGATTCGTCGAGGCATCAATTATTTTCGAGCTATAAGCGATTGAATATTTTGATATAGATTTTATTATTTAAAGCTTCTTTTTCTTTACAGTTCTAATTTATTAAAACGCGATTTTTTTATTAATTTAATTTTTATTAACGATATGTTTTGTCAATTAATTTTTGTCGATTAAATGAGTAAAAAAGATATTGTATTATATAATATATAAATATTAGATTTAATTTTTTCTTCTTTTTTCTTCTAGAACTCGCCTCTTACTTTTAGTTCGGTTTATATAATAAATAGTTGTTGCCACTGTTATTTTCTCTTCTCAATTGTTACTGCTACTAACTGCTGTTCGCTTATGGGTATTTTACACTGTGTAGGCAAGTAAATATCAAATGCAGAAAACATTAAACTGAAGCGGTTAGAGATATTTATAATAATACACACAGATATTTTTTTCTATTTGCCGCAAAACATTGTCATGTAAACGGAATTTTTCAGAATCCGCGAAATCATTAAATTTCGATATCTATATTAAATAAGAGTATTCAAGCATCAAAAAATAATATAGGTATAAGAAGAAATTATTTTAAATATGGTATAATTTAATTCTTATGTTGTTGCATTTTTTATCAATGATAAAATATGAACAAGCGCGGAAAGCAAATAAATATTTAATTTTTGATTGATATTGATTTGTTCCGGCAGTTTTACACAACATTATTTATTAGTTTAATACTACTTTATTCTCGAATTCTACATTCGCAACATTCTATTTGTTTGGGAGATCATCGAAAGTTACGGATGTAACAATACTAGGAAGGACAGTGAAGGCATAGAAAAAATAATAATTTACTGAAACTTGTTTTTAATGTACATATACTTATTTATTTATATATAATAATGCATATATATAGAATTTTTCGTTATATTTTACCATAAAATTCATTACATATTTTATAGTGTTTGGTATTAAATCAAAAATTACCATGATGCATATTGAAATTATCATGAATGATAAAATTGGATTGAAAATATTACGATATGTAAAATTTATACAAAATATTTCGTATTGTTATAATTTTTTTGGTACCTATACCATTTAAAACACTTAGATATATAAATTGGTAAGTTGGATCTACTTAAAGATGTTTGAAATTTTACTATTTATTTTAGTAAAATTTGTCAAACATGTTTTACATCTTATTGTATAAGATATTAATATTTGTTATTATGATAAAAATATTACTGAGGTAAACGTTTATAAAATTCTTGCTGTCTGTTATCATTCCATGATTGCCATGAATTTCAGGACAAATTTTAAAACAAAATTCTTTCTGTGTATTAAATGTGTCGCGTATACATTATAGATCGAAGTTATAAGCTATCGTACAATTGGACGCGTTGTCTTATGTTATAAAATTAATATCGGACTTTACAAACCAAAAATGGAAAGAAAAGAGTGCGAGAATAAAATTAAATAAGTTGCTGTCGGTCATCATGATTGATTTAATAGATGCGAGATGTTCATTGCTTATTTAATATGATTTGTAATTACTAAATAATAAATCAAAGATTATCTTCTACGAAAATGAATATTACGCATATGAGTTATCATGTCATAGTAAGTTGAAAACACCATATCACATAGTGCGCATTTATGTTTAATAATTGGTATGTATCCGGTATTCTGGCTTTTCTTCATTGACGAGTTCTTCTTCTGACCACTCTATTCTCCACTTATACTCTCTGTTTGTATAATTTTCTATCTTTTCGGTTTGAATTTACACCACTTGGTTCGTTGATTGTTTGCCCTAATCTTTTATTTGTGCAGCTGGAAATAAAGACATTTTTTGTAAACAAATAATTTTGATTTATATGTTTAAAAATTGTTTTTATAAAGTAGAGCGATTATTATTTTCTTTTTGGATTTACTCTTGTAATTTTATTTGTAATGTGAATTATTGTCATCACAAACTGCTGCCGTAATTAACATTCTGTTCTTTATTGATAATTTATTTTATCGAAGCTGAGGTACCATATTCACGAACATTTTATATGACTTTAAATATATTACGTACACGATTGTCTTTCGAGAAATAAGAAATCACAGATTTCTATGTATTATACTAGAACATATAAGAGTTATGTAGTGAAATGTGATGCAAGGGCAACTATATCTAATTGAACGGAATTAGACGTTTTTCTCGATATGAGATTGATAGTAAATACACAACTTAAAGTAAAAGTAAAACAGTAAAAAATATCAAATACATATGAAAGTAAGAAATATACTAATGAGCAGCGGTCTAATAATGCACTTATAATATACAGAATTTATATGACTAACAATTAAAATCCAAAGATAAAAAGAATTTTTAAACAAATGTTATTTAATTACATTCTTGAACAACATATGTTTTTTAATAATATTGTTATTTAAAGCTTTTTTGCGCTGATGAAATTTATTCAAATTTGATTTTTTTTATTAATTCAATTTTAATTAACGATATATTTTATTAATTAAATTTTGTTGATTAATTGTATCATGTATATATATAAAAATATTATATTTTACTTTTTCTTATTTTTTCTTCTAGAACTCTTTTTGCTTTCAGTTCTTTTTGTATTGATAATAACTGTCACTGTTATTATCTCTTCTAAGTTGTTACTGATCCTAATTGGTGTTTGTTTATGCATAGATTTTACATTGGATGTTTATGGATAGATTGTACAGGCAAATAAATAGCAAATGTGGAAAACATTGAACTAGAGCGCTTAAAGATGTTTATTATAACAGACACAGATATATTTTTTTTATTTGACGCATAACCTTGTCATATAATAAACAGAATATTCTCTGCATTTGCGAAATCGTTAAATTTTGATAACTAAATTAAAGCAGAACATAGCGTCAAAAAATAATATAAATAAGAAAAAATATTTTAAATATTGTATAATTTAATTTTTATGTTGTTGCATTTTTTATTAATGATAAAATATAATGAACAAGCGCGGAAAACAAATAATGTTTAATTTTTGATTGATATTGATTTTTTTTAACGTTAAGTTCCACACATTTTTTATTAGTTTAATACTACTTTATTTTCGAATTCTTTATTCGCAATATTCCATTCATTTGGGAGATCACCGAAATTTACGGATGTAACAATACTAGGAAGGACAGTGAAGACATAGAAAAAATAATAATTTACTGAAATTTGCTTTTAATGTACATATACGTATTCGTATACATATGGTAATTCATACACGGAGAGAATTTGTCGTTACATTTTACCATAAAATTCATTACATATTTTATAGTATTCGGTATTAAGTCAAAAATTACTATGCTGCATGTTAAAATTATCATGAATGATTAAATTGGATAGAAAATATTATATGTAAAATTTATATAAAATATTTTGTATCGTTATAACTTTTTGGTATCTGTTTCATATAAAACAATTAGAATTATAAATTCAGAATGTAATTTTGTATATATTTCGAAATGTTTAAAATTTTACTATATATTTTAGTAAAATTGATTAAACATTTTTTATATCTTACTGTAGAAGATATTAATATTTGTTATTATGATAAGAATATTAATAAGAGAAACATATACAAAATTCTCGCAATATGGTCCTGGTTGGCATGAATTTCAGTAAATATTTGAAGACAAAATTATTTCTGTGTATTAATTGTTTCGCGTATACAGTATATGGATCGAATTTATTAGCTATCGTACAACTGGACGCATTGTCGTCATGTTAAAAATATCGGACTGTACAAACCAAAAAAGCAAGAAAAGAGTGCGAGAATAAAATTAATAAGTCGCTGTCGGTCATTATGATTGATTTAGTGTGATGGGAGATGTTCATTGCTTATTTAATACGATTTGTAATTATTGAATAATCAATCAATTATGACTTTGATGATAATTACGCCTATGATTATCGAACTCGAGGTAACTTGTAAACCGCATTTGACATCTTGAGCATATTATTGAATGCAATTGATTTAGGAACTCAAGATAACTTGTAAACTCACTTTTACATACTGAGCATATTGTTATATTGGTCGCGTTTACGGTATCGTCCTGACTTTTATTCGTTGACGAGTTCTCCTTCTGACCATTCTGTTCTCCATTCATAGTTCCTGCTTGTATGATTTTCTGTCGTTTCGGCTTAAATTTGCACTATTTGGTTTGTTAATTACTTGCCCCAATTTTTTATTTGTGCAGCTGGAAATAAAGATAATTTTTGTAAACAAATAATTCTGATTTAACACATTTTAAAGAATTTTTTGGTAAAGATGAGTAATTATTATTTTCTTTTCAAATTTACTCCTATATTTTTATTTGTAATTATAATTATTATCATCATTAACAGTTCAATAATTAACATTTGCTTCTTTACTGCTAATTTAATTTATCGAAGGTTTTATTAAAACTTAATTTTTTTATTAATATAATTCTAATTAACGATATATTTTATGAATTAACTTTGTTTGAATATGCAAAAGAGATGTTGTACTATATGTATATATATATAAATATTATATTTAACTTTTTCTTACTTTTTCTTTTAGAACTCGCCTTTTGCTTTTAGTTTTCTTTGTATTAAATAACTGTTGTCACTGTTATTATCTTTTCTTAGTTGTTACCGCTACTAACTGCTGTTCATTTATGGGTAGATTTTACAACATACAGGCGAATATATATCAAATGTGGAAAACATTGAACTAAGGCGCTTAAAGATGTTTATTATAACACTCAAATATTTTTTCGATTTGCCTTATAATCTTGTCATATAATAAACAGTATATTTTCAGAATCCACGAAATCATTTCGATACCTAAGTTAAATAAGGGCATTCAAGCGTCAAAAAATCATATATAAGAAAAAACATTTTAAATATTGTATAATTTAATTCTTATGTTGTTGCATTTTTTACTAATGATAAAATATAATGACAGGCGCGGAAAGCAAATAAATATTTAATTTTTGATTGATATTGATTTGTTCTGACAGTTTGACACAACATTATTTATTAGTTTTAATATTACTTTATTCTCGAATTCTACATTTGCTACATTCTATTCGTTTGGAAGATCTCTGAAATTTATGTAACAATACTAGGAAGGACAGTGAAGGCATAAAAAAAAAATAGTCTACTGAAACTTGCTTTTAATGTACAAATACGTATTCATATACATGTGATAATTCATACACGGAAAGATTTTTTCGCTATATTAAATTATAAAAAATATTACATGTTTTATGGTTCGTGGTATTAAGTCAAAAATGACCATACCTCATGTTAAAATTATCATGAATGGTTAAATTGGATTGCTGCTATGCAAAATTTATATAAAATATTTTGTTTTGTTATCATTTTTTTTAGTATTTATCTATTTCATTAAAAACACATAGCATTATAAATTATAATATAATATAATTTAGAATATATGTAAAAATGTTTAAAATTTTACTATATATTTTAGTAAAGTTGATCAAACATTTTTATATCTTATTGTAGAAGGTAATTTTTGTTATTATGATAAAAATACTAATCTCAGGGAAACGTTTTTAAAATTCTTGCAATTTGTTATTATCCTATGATTGCCATGAATTTCAGGATAAATTTTAAGACAAAATTCTTTCTGCGTATTAATTGTGTCGCATATACAGTATGAATCGAAGTTATCAGCTATCGTACAAGTGGACGCAATATATTAAAAAATTAATGTCAGACTTTACAGACCAAAAAAGAAAAGAAAAGAGAATGAAATTAAATAAGCCGTTGTCAGTCATCATGATTACTTTAAATTGATGCGATATGTTCATTGTTTAGGATATGGGTCTGGTGCCGAAGAAGAGAAATGAGCGATATACATATGTTCGTGAAGCTCATCGGCTGTGTTAAAAGATTGATTATCATATGGGCATTTAAAATCATTGGTATTTACTGGAGGCTGGGGCGCAGGTTTCTTCTGACTACTCTGTCCTTCGCCCATAAGAGGCTGAAGCCCAGGTTTCCTCTGACTACTCTGTCCTTCGCCCATAGGAGGCTGAAGCCCAGGTTCCCTCTGACGATTCTGTGACGAACAAGAGAAATGAGCGATACGCATATGTTCGTGAAGCTCATTGGCTGTGTTAAAAGATTGACTATCAAATGGGCATTTATAATCATTGGTATTTACTGTAGGTTTCTTCTGACTACTCTGTTCGTCGTCCATAGTCTCTGCTTGTGTGATATTTTGTTTTTTCGGTTTGAATTTATACCACTTGGTTTGTCGATTATTTGCCACAATCTTTTATTTGTGCAGCTGAAAATAAAGATAATTTTTGTAAACAAATAATTTAGATTTATATATTTAATTATCTCATATCCAATTTGATTTATATATCTCATTCTTTTTAATGTCGCAGTCTTAGTGGTCTAATAATGTATTTGTAATATATATAAGTTTATATGATGACAATTAAAATCCAAAGATAAAAAAAATTTTAAATAAATGGTTTGTTATTTAATTACACTAATAGACAACTTAGGTTTTTATATAAATATTTTTCTTTAAAGCTTTTTCTACTTTGCAGTAGAAATTTGTTAAAAATCGATTTTTTTTATTAATTTAAATTAAATTTGTGAAATATCAATTAATTTTTGTTGTTTGAATAAGTAAAAGCGATATTGTATTATATGTATATATATATGTATATATATATATATATATATATATATATATATATATATATAAATATTATATTTAATTTTTTCTTACTTTTTTATAGAACTCGCTTCTTTCTTTCAGTTCTTCTTGTATTAAATAACGGTTGTCACTATTATCTCTTCTCAGTTGTTACTGATCTTAGCTTCTGTTAGTTTATGGATAGACTTGACACTGAACAGACAAATAAATAGCAAATGTGGAAAACATTGAACTAAAGCGCTTAAAGATGTTTATTATAACAGACACAGATATATTTTTTTTATTTGACACATAAATTTACTCGTGGTAATTTTTATCATCACAAACTACTGTCATAATTAACTTCTTGTTTTTTTATTAATAATTAAATTTATCGAAGGTGAGGTACTTTATCCACGAAAATTTTATGAGATTTGAAATGAATTACACGATTTTTTTTAAGACACGAGGATTCACAGACTTTTATGTATTATACAAAAACATATAAGGTTTATATAATGAAATGTAATGCAAAGACAGTCGTATCTAATTCGACAGAATTAGATATGTCGTTCTTCTTGATAAGACGTTGATAATAAATACACATTTACAGTAAAAGTGGAACAATAAAAAATGTCAAATACATCAGAAAATGAGAAATATACTATTGACTAGCGGTCTAATAATTTGCTTGTAATATATAGAAGATAATTAAAACTCGATTTTTTGTTTATTTTATTTTAATTAACGATATATTTTCTCAATTAATATTTGTTGGTTAAATAAGTAAAAGAGATATTGTATTATATGTATATTAATTAATGTTATATATAACTTTTTCTTACTTTTTTTTTATAGAACTCGCCTCTTGCTTTTAGTTCCCTTTGTATTAAATAACTGTTGTCACTGGTATTATCTTTTCTCAATTCTTACTGCTACTAGCTGCTGTTCGCTTATGGATAGATTTGACACTGTACAGGCAAATAAATAGCAAATGTGGTAAACATTGAACTAAAGCGCTTAAAGATGTTTATTATAACAGACACAGATATATTTTTTTTATTTGACACATAACCTTGTCATATAATAAATAGAATATTTTCTACATTTGCGAAATCGTTAAATTTTGATATCTAAATTAAAGCAGAACATTTAAGCGGCAAAAAAGAATATATATGAAAAAGCTATAAGCGGACAGCAGTTAGTAGCAGTATTTTAGTAAAATCGATCAAACAATTTTTATATCTTATTGAAGAAGATATTAATATTTGTTATTATGATAAAAATATTAATTAGACAAACGTTTATAAAATTCTTGCAATTTGTTATTATCCCATGATTGCCGCTTTATCTTCTCATATAATAAATAGGATATTTTAAGAATCCGCGAAATCATTAAATTTTAATATCTAAATTATAGCAGAACATTTGCTTAATCGACAAAAAATATATAAGAAAAGACAAAAATATATAAGAAAAATTGTTTTAATTATATAAAATAATTTTTATGTTATAGTTACATTTTTTATTAATATGATGAACATACGCGGAAAGCAAATAATTATTTTATTTTACATGGATATTGTTATTTTTTATAGTTTTACCCAATATTTATTACTAGTTTAATACTACTTTATTTTCGAGTTCTACGTTCTGTTTTCGTTCGTGAGACCTCCGAGATTCACGGATGTAACAATAGAGTGGAGGGATGAGAGGGAATAAAGAAAATAAAAATTTTGCATAACTTGTTTTTAATGTACATATACGTATTTATATACATATAATAATTCATGTACAGAAAGAATTTTTCGTTATATTTTACGATAAAATTTATTCCATATTTTTTAGTGTTTGGTATTATGTCGAATATTACCATGCTGCATGTTGAAATTATCATGAATTAATTGGATTGAAAATAGTATGCTATTATGTAAAATTTATATAAAATATTTAGTATCGTTATAATTTTTTTGGTATCTTTTTCATTTAAAACATTTAGAATTATAAATTGATAATATAATTTAGAATATATGTAAAAATGTTTAAAATTTTACTATATAATTTAGTAAAGTTGATCAAACATTTTTATATCTTATTGTAGAAGATAATATTTGTTATTATGATAAAAATACTAATCTCAGAGAAACGTTTTTAAAATTCTTGCAATTTGTTATTATCTTATGATTGCCATGAATTTTAGGATAAATTTGAAGACAAAATTCTTTCTGTGTATTAATTGTGTGGCGTATACATTATGGATCGAAGTTATAAGCTATCGTACAACTGGACGCCAACGAATGTCATTATGTTAAAAAATTAATATCGGACTTTACAAACCAGAAAGGAGTACGAGAAAAAATTATATAAGCCGCTGTCGGTCATCATGATTAATTTAGTTTCATGCGAAATGTTCATTTAATACAATGGTTTGCAATTAATGAATAATCAATCAAAGATTATATATTACATTGATGAATATCACGAATATGTCTTTCGTATTCAATAAAACATGCAAACCGTATTCTACATATTAGGCACATGTATTGTTGTCCGGGATTCTTCTGGATTCTATTTATTGGCGGGATCCTCTTCTGACAACTCTGTCCTTTACTCAAAATCTCTGCTTTTACGATTTTCTTTTTTTTCTGTTTGAATTTACATTGCTTGGTTTCTTGATTATTAATCACAATCTTTTATTTGTGCAGCTGGAAAAATAAATGTAATTTTTCTAAAACACAAATAATTCTAATTTAAGATATTTAAAAAATTTATTTTGTAAACTAAATGATTTTTTTTTTCAAAATTTGTTTTATAATTTTATTTGTAATTGGAATTGTCATCACAAACTCCTGCAATAATTAATATTCTGTTCTTTATTTATAATGAAATTTATCGAAGGTGAGGTATTTCTCATATTTAAGAAACTTTTATATGATATGAAATGTATTACGTACACGATTATTTTTTGAGACATGAGAAATCACAGACTTCGATGTATTATTCCAGAACATAAAAGAAATTTACTAATAACTTGTACCATCTCCAACTTATTCTACTCAATTAGATATGCTTGTTTTTGCTCATTATTTTTAATGTCGCCGTCTAATAATGTACTTGTAATATATAGAAATTTATACGACTGATAATTAAAATCCAAAGATAAATTAAATTAAAAAAAAAAATAAATGTTTTGTTATTTAATTAAACTCATGAACATCTTGTGTTTTTTAACAGATTTTGTTATTTAAAGTTTTTCTTCTTTCCAGTTGAAATTTATTAAAGCTCGATTTTTTTATTAATTTCATTTTAATTAACGATATATTTTATCAATTAATTTTTGTTGATGAAATATATAATAGAGATATTGTATTGTATGTATATATATATATATAATATGATATTACTATTTACTTTTTCTTACTTTTTCTTCTAGAATTCTTTTCTTACTTTTAGTTCTTTTTGTATTAAATAACTGTTGTCACTGTTATTATTTTTTCTTAGTTGTTACTGCTATACTAACTGCTGTTCGTTTATGGATAGATTTTACAGTGTACAGGTAAATAAATAGCAAATATGGAAATCGTTGAACTAAAGCACTTAAAGATGTTTATAATAATACACAGATATTTTTTCGATTTGCCGCATAATCTTGTCATATAACAAATAGGATATATTGAAAATCCGCGAAATCGTTAAATTTTAATATCTAAATTAAAGCAGAAGATTTATTTAATCGACAAAAAATAATATATAAGAAAAAATGTTTTAATTATATAAAATAATTTTTATGATGTTGCATTTCTTATTATAATGATGAGCATATAATAAACAAGCGCTGAAAGCAAATGACTATTTGATTTCTGATTGATATTGATTTTTTCTAACAGTTTCACACATTTTTTATTAGTTTAATACTACTTTATTTTCAAATTCTACATTCGTAACAATCTGTTCGTTTGGAAGATCTCCGAGATTTACAGATGTAACAATAGTAGAAAGGGGAATAAGGGTATAAAGAAAATAATAGTTCACTGAAACTTATCTTTAATGTACACATACATAATTATATACATATGATAATTTATACACGCGGAGAGAATTTTTGGTTATATTTTACCATAAAACTCATTATATATTTTATCGCGTTTCGTTGTAATAAGTCGACAATTACTATGCTGCATGTTAAAATTATCATAAATGATTAATTAAATTAGATTGAAAATATTATGCTACCATGTAAAATTTATATAAAATATTTTGTATCGTACTTTTTTTGATATCTATTTCATATATATACTACAATTACAATTATAAATGTAGAATATATAATTATGAATATATATTTAAAAATGTTTAAAATTTTACTATATATTTTAGTAAAATTGATCAAACATTTTTTATTATCCTTGTTATTATTAATTTGTTATTATCCTATGATCGCCATGAATTTCTGGATAAATTTTAAGATAAAATTCTTTCTGTGTATTAACTGTGTCGCGTATACATTATGGATCGAAGTTATAAGCTATCGTACAACTGGACGCATTGTCGTTATGTTAAAAAATTAATATCGGACTTTACAAACCAGGAAGGAGTACGAGAAAAAATTATATAAGCCGTTGTCGGTCATCATGATTGATTTAGTTTTGATGGGAGATGTTCATTGCTTATTTATTACGATTTGTAATTACTGAATAATAATTCGAAGATTATCTACAAATGTGTATTACGTATATGAACTGCTAACTCCATGTAAGTCGAAAACGTTATATTACAACGTTCACATCTATAACAAATGGGTGGTACGCGTCCGGTATCAGTCATTGGCCAGTTTCTTCTTCTTATACTCTCTGCTTGTATGATTTTTAGTTTTTTTTCGGTTTGAATTTACTCCACTTGATTTGTTGATTATTTGCCACAATCTTTTATTTGTGCAGCTGGAAATAAAAGCAATTTTTGTAAACAAATAGTTTTGATTTATATGTTTAAAAATTTTTTTTATAAAGTAGAGAGTGATTATTAGTTTTTTTTTAGATTTACTCTTGTAATTTTATTTGTAATTCGAATTATTGTCGTTACAAACTGTTGTCATAATTAACATTCTGTTCTTTATAATTTATATAAAGAACTTTTTCTTGATAATTTATTTTATCGAAAGTGAGGTACCATATTCACGAATATTTTTATGACATGAAATGGATTACACGATTGTCTTTCGAGACATGAGAAATCACAGACTTCTATGTATTAAACAAAAATATATAAGGGGTACATGGTGAAATGTAATGAAATGGCAGCCAAGTCTAATTGAACGTAATTAGATGTGGCGTTCTTCTCGATAAGAGATTGATAGTAAATACACATCTTACAGTAAAAGTCGAATACATATAAAAGTAAGAAATATACTAATGAGCAGCGGTCTAATAATGTACTTATACAGAATTTATATGACTGACAATTAAAATTGAAAGATAAAAAAATTTTAATAAATGTTTTGTTAATTAAAAACACTTATGTACAACTTATGTTTCTTTATAGATTTTCATATTTAAAGCTTTTTGTCTTTACAGTTGAAAATTCGTTTTTTTATTAATTTAATTTTAATTAACGATTTATCAATTAATTTTTGTTGATTAAATAAGTAAAAAAGATCATGTTTTTTGTGTATATATATGTATCACTGTTATTATCTTTTCTCAGTTTTTACTGCTACTAGCTGCTGTTCGCTTATGGATAGATTTTACACTGTACAGGCAAATAAGTAGCAAATATGGAAAACATTGAACTCAAGCGTTTAAAGATGTTTATATATACTTAATAACACACAGATATTTCTTCGATTTGTCTCATAACATTGTCATATAATAAAAAGAATATTTTCAGATTCTGCGAAATTGTTAAATTTCGATACCTATATTAAAACAGAATATTCAAGCGTCAAAAAATAATATATAAGAAAAAGAATATTTTAGTTATTGTATAATTTAATTTTTATGTTGTTGCGATTTTTATTAACGATAAAATATAATGAACAAGCGCGGAAAGCAAATAACTATTTATGATTGATATTGATTTGTCCTGACAGTTTTACACAACTTTTTTTATTAGTTTAATACTAGATACTTTATTCTCGAATTCTACATTTGCAACATTCTATTTGTTTGGGAGATCTTCGAGATTTACGGATGTAACTATAGTAGGAAGGAGAATAAAGCTTAGAGAAAATAATTTACGAAACTTGTTTTTAATGTACACATATGTATTTATATGCATATGATAATTCATACACGGAGAGAGTTTTTCGTAAAATTTTACCATAAAATTTATTACATATTTTGTAGTGTTCGGTATTAAGTCGAAAATTATTTTGCTGCTTATTAAAATTATTATGAATGATTAAATTGGATTAAAAATGTTATGTTGCTACGTCAAATTTCTATAAAATATTTTGTATTGTTATAACTTTTTTGGTATCTATACACCCAAAAAAATATTTTGCTGATATAGTTAGACGTTTAGTTAATTTTTTATACCTAGAAAATTTTTGCTGTACTTGCAATATCATTTTTCTGAGTGATTTTGACACCATTTAACACAATTTAACCATTTAAAACACTTACAATTATAAGTTGATAATTTGAATATATTTAAACATTTTTGAAATTTTAATATATATTTCAGTAAAATTCGTCAAACATGTTTCATATCTTATGCTTTTAATGTGCATATACGTATTCATATACATATGGTAATTCATACACGGAAAGAATTTTTTGTTATATTTAACCATAAAATTCATTACATATTTTATCGCGTAGTTTGGTAGTAATAAGTCGAAAATTCCAATACTGCGTGTTAAAATTATCATGAATAATTAAATTGGATAGAAAATATGCTACTATGTAAAATTTATATAAAGTATTTGGTATTGTCATAATTTTTAGTAGTATCTATCTTCCATTTAAAACACGTAGAATTATAAATATAAAATATAATTTTGCAAATATTTAAAAATTTTTGATATTTTACTATATATTTTAGTAAAATTGATCAAACATTTTTATATCTTATTGTAAAAGATATTAATATTTGTTATTATAATAAAAATATTAATCAAAAAAACGTTTATAAAATTCTTGCTGTCTATTATTATCCCGTGATTGACATGAATTTCAGGATAAATTTTACGATAAAATTCTTTCTGTGTATTAAATAGGTCGCTTATACAGTATGGATCGAAGTTAACAGCTATTGTACAACAGAACGCATTGTCAGTATATTAAGTAATTAATATAGGACTCTAGAAACCGAAAAAGGAAAGAAAAGAGTGCGAGAATCGCTATCGGTCATCATGATTGATTTAGTGAATGCGAGATGTTCATTGCTTATTTGATACGATTTGTAACTAATAAGTAATTATAAATCAAATATAAATTAGATCAAATATTATTTTTTTTTATGGAATGCAGATATGCGAATAGTAGTCAGTGAAACTTGTAAACTCCATACCACACTTATGACATTTATATGATGTACTGGATTCGGTCATGTTTATGGTATTCTTCTGGCTTTTATTCATTGGCGGGGTCTTCTTCTGACCACTCTGTCCTTCAGTCATAGTCGCTGCTTGTATCATATTTTGTCTTTTCGGTTTGAATTTACACCACTTCGTTTGTTGATTATTAGCCCAATCTTTTATCTGTGCAGCTGGAAATAAAGGTTATTTTTCTAAATAAATAATTTTGATTTTTATATTTAAAATTGTTTTTTAATAAAGTTGAGTGATTATTATTTTCTTTTTATAAATTTACTCGTGGTAATTTCTATCATCACAAACTACTGTCATAATTAACTTTCTGTTTTTTATTAATAATTAAATTTATCGAAGGTGAGGTACTATATCCACGAAAATTTTATGAGATTTGAAATAAATTACACGATTTTTTTTAAGACACGAGAAATCACAGACTTCTATGTATTATACAAAAACATATAAGGTTTATATAATGAAATGTAATGCAAAGGCAGTCGTATCTAATTCAACAGAATTAGATATGTCGTTCTTCTTGATAAAACGTTGATAATAAATACACATTTTACAGTAAAAGTGGAACAGTAAAAAATGTCAAATACATCAGAAAATGAGAAATATACTATTGACTAGCGGTCTAATAATTTGCTTGTAATATATAGAAGTTTATTAAAACTCGATTTTTTGTTTATTTTATTTTAATTAACGATATATTTTTTCAATTAATATTTGTTGGTTAAATAAGTAAAAGAGATATTGTATTATATGTATATTAATTAATGTTATATATAACTTTTTCTTACTTTTTTTTATAGAACTCGCCTCTTGCTTTTAGTTCCCTTTGTATTAAATAACTGTTGTCACTGTTATTATCTTTTCTCAATTCTTACTGCTACTAGCTGCTGTTCGCTTATGGATAGATTTGACACTGAATAGGCAAATAAATAGCAAATGTGGAAAACATTGAACTAAAGCGCTTAAAGATGTTTATTATAACAAACACAGTTATATTTTTTTATTTGACACATAACCTTGTCATATAATAAATAGAATATTTTCTACATTTGCGAAATCGTTAAATTTTAATATCTAAATTAAAGCCGAACATTTAGACGACAAAAATAATAGGAAAAAGGTTTTTTAATATTGCATAAAATAATTTTTATGGTGTAGATTTGTTATTAATGATAAAGTATTAATAAGATAAGGACAAAATAAGGAATTATTATATTATTTATGGTATATTGTATGAACTTCGAACTGCATAATACAAGGTGTCGCAAATATCGAAATGCATATCGACGTTTTATGCAGGTGAATCTGATGACAACTAATCAAATTCACTTAATTACAGCTATAATCTATAACTATACGTATACATTCTTAAACACTTAATACATACAGATCAGATAAAATTATAAGCGGATTGTATAATTAGAAATATCGGACGAAAGTTTTTGACATTAAAAATATTAGAAGAAAATAACTGAAATATAATGTTCGTTTTTATAATTATATTTTTCGATCGCGATTGAAAGAGAAAAAATATAGGAGAGAAATGAAAAGTAATAGAAAGTCGGAGAATGCTTATTCGATAAAGGATTTTTCGCAAACTGAGTCTTGTGAAAATAAAATATTATTTAAATAAAATGTTAATTAAATATTAATAGGATTACATTTTTTAGTTAATTTCATATCTGATTTAATTTAATAGAATTTTAATTTATATGTTTAATTAATTTGTATGTTGTAATTTATATGTTTAATTTATATCTTTAGAAGTTGGAAGCTTGTAAAAAGATGATGATTTTCCTTGACATTTTCGCGTGTTGAGGAAAAATTGTCTTCAAATAACCTTAGGAATCTCATTACTAGCTGATCCGATAAGTTTTAGAAGACTCTGTATGTTGATGAATCTCGTGAATCGTAAGTTTTTTCGAAATTGCATGCTCGATTATATATCTTTCTTCATTTTAAACCTAAGAAGAAATGACGTCTGTTAGCAAGAAAAATAATTAGAAGCATTAATAAAAAATTTGTTAAGTTGACAAAACCTTTCGATTAAATATTATTTTGTTAATTGAGCATATAAAAACATTTAAATTAAATATAACATATTAAATCTAATAAAACGTATATTTAGCTTAATTACTAATGTAACGTTTAATTAGCAAATAGTACCTAATTTAGTTGAAAAATTTAGTCAAATTTACAAATTGTTTTTTCAGCGTATATAATTATCTGCTAATTACGCACACAATTTTTTTATAAATTTACTGAGCGCGTAATTAGCGCACAATTGTATAATTTTTTAATTGAATTTACGCAACATTGGGAGGAATATAAGTATAAAGTACTCTCTGACTCTTGGGATAATAACGAGAGAAAACTTCTGAAAACTCCTTCGCACTTGACACAAGTGCGAATGTCGATTGGATGTTTTACGTATATAATTATTTTATAATGATTCGGGAGTTTCGTGAAAATATTTTCGCGCTTGAAGAAGTTATATAAGCTTTTCTGTTTTTTCTCATGGCAAAATTTTCCTATAATTTCTAATCGTCGCCAACGTTTCCTACGTTTTAATGTTTCTGTTTACAGTCGAGAATAAAAGCGCAAATATAGTTTCGCGTCGTCGCGGGGCGGATATTTCCGTCTCTCGTATACATACACGTGTGATTTTCGAGTTTTCCGCAGCGAGATAAATTGCATAAATACAGGTTAAGTCGAGACTTGCAATACGGATTTAATTATTCGAGCAAGAAAAACTGTGTGCGTGTATTATTCTCTTTGCTGACATCTCGATATGTTAATTCAGTAAAATTTGACTTTATAAAAATTAGGAGCAAGCTGAATTTTTCTGGAGACCTTTATTTCGATGTTCGATTAAAATCCTAAAAAGTTCCCTTAATTTTATCCAGTTTTTTATGAAGGGTAAAAGGGGGTAAATTTTAATTTTTGGCCATTATCTCGAAAACTATTAATTTTTCGCGAAAAATAGTTATTATCAAAATTGTAGCTCATAAAATGCTCTAGAAAAAAAGGTCATTATACTTTTTTTGTGGAATTAACCGTTTTGAAGATATAGAGCCAAAAAAAAAACGCGTCCAGTACTTATTTTTTACGAACTACAGACATTGCAACTTTACCGTTTTACTCTAAAACGATTAGTTACACGAAAAAAAGTATAATGACCTTTTTTGTAGAGAATTTTATGAGCTACAATTTTGATAATAACTATTTTTCGTGAAAAATTGATAGTTTTCGAGATAATGCCAAAAATTAAAATTGACCCCCATAAAAAAACGTTCTGGATAAAATTAAGGGTGCATTTCAGGATATCATTAGAACATCGAAATAAATGTCTCCACAAAAATTCAGCTTGTTCCTAATTGTTATAAAATGTTGCTCTTTTCAAGTTTAATTTAACTGGACTAATGTATCTCTCAAGCAAATAAAATAGAAAAGGCACCGCGAGGTAGCAAAAAATATGATAGAATAATCAATTAGAAATGAAATAAATTTTCCAGTTACATAATAAATATTATGCATTAGACAAAAAAATTTGCTCGTATTTTTTTGCGAATAAATAGCGAATGCAAATGATATTTACTGAAACTCGCAAATTGCGTTGTGTAAATTAATCAAATAATACAAATAGCGAAATTCGCATTCGATAAGTTGAGAACATGACATGTTAAACCGATGCGTATATGGGATTCTCGAATGTACAAACCGTTGAAACGTTTTGCCCGAAATAAATATCCGAAGCCATCGTTGACGCACAGTAATAATCGTTTATCTAATGATCCATTAAATTTTGATAGGCGGCCTAAAATTGTGTGAATTTCTAGTCGAATAGAGATTTGATACCGTTAGTAGACGCGTTAGAGAGTTGTTTGTTAGAATTAATTAGCGCAGCGTAATGGATAATATGTGGCAACAATGGGTTAATAACGAATTGCTCATTATCTCGATATATTATATTTGGTCCATAGGTCTCTCGAAAATTTCATTTTGAAGTAGATTCGCAATTACAACCCGTGCATCTGGTTTGTTACAATGCAATGTGGAAGAGAACAATGTGATTTTTGTTAAAGCAAAAATGAGATCCGAATATAATTTTTCTATATGAATACATATATATTTTTTTTCGATAAAAGAGCGCTGAATGCGAAGGTTTTAAATCGATAAAAAAATGTTGAATGATTCGCGAAATCAATAATATCAGGCGTCGCGTTGCTTCATCTTACAGGAATTTAATTTTAATGATATAGATATATTTTATATTAATTTATAAAAGCATCGTGACTTCTCTCTTAATGGAACATCGGAAACGGGAGTATCCTTTTCCACGGGTCTTATATCTCGTGAAGAATAAGGAAATGTTTACATTAACGAGAAAATAACTTTCCCGTTTTCTGCAACATCTCTCTATTTCACTTGGCTGCAAATCGACGCGGAGGCGGATGAAAGATATACACGAGGACGAAACGACAGCCCTGGGGAAAAATGTCACGGTAGCTAAATATACCGCGCGACTCGAACGGAAACTTGAAACGAAAAGTGTCCTACGTTGGCTTCCGTCGAGAGTCCAGGAGAGAGAGAGGGACGTATATATATTCGCGAGTTTCTTTTTTTCCTCTCTAAACAGAGAATGTTCCCTTTTGGGGGTTCGCGTGAAGAACGTCAATTTTTTTTTAAACTTTGGGCGAATCTCGTGATTTTTATATGAACGAAACACAGTAGAGAAATTTGTGTTAAAAACATGTCCCTAACGATCCGCACAAATTTTTGTGTTAATTTAACATGATAATGATATATTAAATATAGTGACACGAATACTGTGTTAATATTTTAACGTAAAATAAACGTAAATTTTAAGTAAAATAAATGTTGTGCAAAATTAACATAGTTTTAATGTAAAAATTAATTAAAAAAATGTTTGGTGTATCTCGTGATTTTTATATGAACAAAACACAATGGAGAAATTTGTGTTAAAACATGTCCCTAACAATCTGCACAAATTTTTGTGTTAATTTAACATAATACTGATATGTTAAATAGTGACACGAATGTGTTAATATTTTAAAATAAATATAAATTTTAAGTAAACTTAAAATAAACTTTGTGCAAAATTAACATAGTTTTAATGTAAAATTTAATTTAAAAAATGTTAATTTTTTACTTTTATCATCCCCCTTATATTATAAAATAAAATCAACATTTTTTTCTGTAAATTGTAATACATAAATCTTGTCACTAAATAATACAAAACATATTTATTGTGTAAAATTAAAAATAGACGCATGTTGGGTTATTTTCACATTTTTTCCGTTGTTTTAACAATTTAACATTTGAGTTTAATTAACACAACAGCAATATGTTAAATTAACACATAAATGTGTTAAATATTTCATACAAAATTTTAACAAGAAAACACAAATTTTCCAACTGTGAAGAATAAGATATTATCATCGAAAAGGGGATATTAATTAAGGATGTTAAGAAAGATTAGGACATGCAAAAAAATATTGGCCACCAAAGTTGAATTTTAGCTATCTCTATTACAGAAATTTAATTACCAACACAAAGAGAATTTTCCATTATATTTTACCGCAAAATTCACTACAAATGTCATTTGGTAATAAACCGAGAAAATTATCATGCTGCATATTAAAATTATTATGAACGATTAAGTTGGATTTGAAAATATTATGTTGCATTGGAAAATGTATATAAAATATTTTATATGTTTATCATTTTTTTTTTACCATCTATTTAAATTACTTGAATAAGAATCATAAGCTTTTAATATATTTTAAAATAATTAAAATTTTACTACATATATATCTTAGTAAAATTAACTAAATATATTTTGTATCTTATTGTGGTAGATATTAATATTTTTAATTGTGGTAAAAATATTAATCAGAGAAACTCTAATAAAATTCTTCCAATACCTTATTTTATCATAAATTGCAGCATAAATTCTAAGAGAAAATTCTCTTTGTGTATGTTTAAATATTAGCTAAAGGTGGTAATATAGGGACAGCAAAAAATTTAGCTTAGTGGCTAATTTAATTTTTGTCCGTGAGCGAGAAAGAAGAGACAGCAGTATTACACGGAAGGCTAAGGAAGATTTTCGAGCTTCCTCTTCGATCCGCGTGGTTTTCCAGACGTGGCTTTCGAGATTGCAACAGCCGCCGAGGGATCAAATTATCGATATCACGATGGAAACGGAGCTTATTGCTTCCACGTAAACGAGACGAAGCGTTCATAGGAACGCTACGTGAAGTTCCCGTTTGATATGGCTAATTGCTTGCCTCGTCCTCGGATGCTAACGAGTTATCTTTAGCACTTTTGTTTCGCGCGTAAATTACTCCGTGCCAGTCCACGTGCAATATTAATGAGAATCGTGTTGCGAGATGGGAAACTTAAGTACGTATTCCATTTCACGGGGATAACTTTTTCGCTATTATATTTATTGGAAATAACGTCCTTACAGAAATCTAAACGAAGCATATATGTATATAGAAGAAGAAACACAATTTATATGGATGTGAAAATAATTGTGTATATAGGGAAGAGAAAAACATTTTTTTTTAAATATTTAAATTTCTCCCTCTTTCTCGCGTGTGCGTGTTTAATAAAAAATAAAAAATAAAAATGTGTCTAGCTCTTTCTCGTTGAAATTGAAGTTTGTATTTCACATTGACAACTTTACTGAATTCTTTATTGCAAAATTAAAAATTTATTTTATATTATAATAGAAAAATTAATTTTATTATATGTATATATCAAAAACATTTTTTTAAAAATAATTTTTATTAACATTTTTTAAAAATTTTATAAAAAAATTATTTGCTCATTTTTTATGCAGTTAAAATAAATGTCGAGAAAGAATATGCATGTCGTACACGGAGAGAATTTTCTCTTAAAATTTATCCTGAAAATCGTGGTAATAGTGCGACAATATAGTATTGGAAGAATCTTATAAGAGTTCCTCTGATTAATATTTACTACAAAAAAAATATTAATACGTACATAGTAAATTTTACTAAGAATTTACTATGTACATATTAATATTTTTATTGTGGTAAATATTGTATTAATATTGTCGCACGATTACCATGATTTTCAGGGTAAATTCTAAGAGAAAATTCTTTCTGTGTGTTATCTACATTGAGAACCTTATAAAATTTCTTATTGCAAAATTAAAAAATTATTTTCTATTATGATAAAAATTTGTAAATTTTTTTATACAGTTAGAATAAATGTCGAGTAAAAATATGTATAAATGAATTAAAAAATTATTTTCTATTATGATAAAAATTTGTAAATTTTATTATACAGTTAGAATAAATGTCGAGTAAAAATATGCATATCGTATTACCTACATCAAGAGCCTTACAAAATTCCTTATTGCAAAATTAAAAAACTATTTTCTATTATGATAAAAATTTGCAAATTGTTTTATGCAGTTGGAATAAATATCGAGAAAAAAATCTAACACAAAATGCATATTGTGTTATCTATATCCGACACTTATGTATGTATATAGAGAGATTGCTTGCAACCATCTTGTCGCGGGTTTCGCGGCGAAAGCCCGACGTTACACGTTTTCTCTCTCCTCTTTTATCGTCTGGCAAGCATATAAGAGTGATCTTTTTTTTCTTTTTCTTCCTCTCTTCTGGCGCGCGCGTAACGGCTTTCGCGGTGCACAAAGGAATCTGATTTTCCGTTGCAACTTCTATATTCTCGCCGGCAGCCGTCAACTCCTCGCCAGGCGCTTTTCCTTCGCGCTCGACCCCGCCAATTATTTTCACTTCTCCGTCGTTTCTCTTCGCGGGGTGGCGAAGGCAGCCTTTGATTTTTACGAAACGTGCAACTCGGCGAAGATAAGGAATTTTCCGTCGCAGCTCCAGGCGCCCCTTTAACTCTCGCAATATCGGTTGCCTTAAAGTCTCGCCCGTCACCAAACTCTTCCCAGCAGGCCGAGAAAGCTGGGAGTCGATAATAGGGTTTCCTCTCCCTCGTGATACCAAGTCAATTTTTCTCTCTCGTAATAATTTAGATTCTATTATGAGAAGAGAGACAGAGATTATTTCACTCACTTTAGTGAATATTGTAAAAAATGATAAAAAAAATTTTGTATAAAAAAATTATTAATATATAAATTATCTATAATATAATATATGTATAACATCTAAAAAATATATATTGTACACTGAAAAAAATGCTGTTGATTCAATTAAACGTCGACGTTACGGGCTGCCATCAACATATGCAGTTTTCTCAGTGTATAATATATGTATATAATATATATTTTTATAATTATTATAATAGATATTATAATATTTATTACTTATATATTTTATTTTCTTTATTTTATTTTTAATTTAGCAAAATCTTGCAATCCAAAAAATGATTTATTCATATTTGACTTAAATATATACTAATATAATGTTCAATTAACAAATAGTAATTTAGTTGAAAGGTTTAGTCAAATTAACAAGTTTTTTTTTCAGTGTGTATATAATTATATAAAAATATTAGTAAATATTAAAAATAAAATAGCTTGCCGCGTCGAGTTAATTTCTGCTTGAAAGATCGACGCGAGATCGAGTGAGATTATTTTCCGTCCGCATTTCTCGATGCGCGCTTCTGACGTAACCTGGCAGCGTTACGTCGCCAGGTTGTTTGTCCGCGCCGCGGTGCGGCGCGGCGGTGCGGCGCGGCGCGATTAAGCTAATCGATTCAAATTTAACTTGGAAACGGGCGCGCGGATATCGCGATGCCGCCAATTAAATTTCGAGTGGCCGCCTCTTACGGACTTCCTGCGGGCTTAATTGTCTCGTTACACGTCCCGTGCTTATCGGCCTATGCATATATATCTATATCTACATCCACATAGGTTAGGCGTTTTGCTCGGCACGAAGGTCGACAATAATTACCTCGCTGCCCGACGCAGATCGTGATCGATACGTTATAATACCTACGATGCGACGCAATTCGCGACGAAGCGTTTTGCGACGATCGATTATTAGCTTCATAACGTTGCTCCTCGTGCGTCGCCGATAATCGCCTTTGTGAGGAGAATTCACTTTCGCCAAGATATTTTTATGGCCGCTCTTGAGGGTGTCTCTCTATCTTTCATCTCTGGAGAGGGAGCGCGTGTGTTTTTTTTCTTCTTTCACAGATTCCTCCCCGACAGACGCGCGTTCTTTATTCCTTTATTCAACCGGAATATTTGATGCGTTCGATATGCGCATCGTTTTTTTTTTATTTTTTTTTTATACGGAGGAAGCGAAATATTACGTAATCCCAAAAGTGGATCCTCCCGATTTTCCAGGTTTTTCTCGGAATGAAAAGTCATCCCTGTAATCTCATCTCGATCGAATGTGAAAAGTTTCACGAAGTACGGAACGGGAAGATCAAAAATTGAAAAACATGTTTTCAACTTGATGTCGCACGTTTTATGTATTCTGTATACTCTGATATTTACATTTCCACGGATCATCTCTTTATACTATAATGCGAAAGATCGCAATAACCGAGGCGCATTCACGCACCGAAAAAAAAGTCACACCGCTTCAACGCGTGCGATGATTGTCAGAAGAGTTAATCAAGTATTCGAGTTTATTTTGACATTTAGGACATTTCATATTAAGAGACCTCAATTTTCGGTCCGTCGTTTCCATTTGACGTTCCGACAAGTTCCGAATCTGTCTTCGCGAACAAGTGACTTAGAGTGACATTTTTCAATTTATTATGGGAAAAAAAGATCTAAACACGGATGAGAGTTCTCGTGAATTCGAAATACAGTCTGTCAGATATCCATCAGGGCGTCCGCAGGATTTTTTCAAAAGACAGCATGAGTACAATTTTTTTATTTCTTATTTAAAAAAAATTTTTTTATTGTTTTATATACTGTTATTGTAGTTTTATTTTTTATGTTAAATATGCAAATAAATTCCAGTGTTTATATTTAAAAGGAGAGCAAATGCTTAATTTGTTACTGATTCAAAGGAGGGCAACTTATCCCCTTCTGCGGATTTTTTTTCAGAGGGGAGCATGATTAAAATTTTTTATTTCTTAATTTTTTTATTGTAATTTTTTTATATCCTGTTATTTTTTTTATTAAATGTGCAAATAAATTCCAGTGTTTATATTTAAAAGGAGAGCAAATGCTTAATTTTTTACTGATTCAAAGGAGGGCAATTACCCCCTTTTGCGGATTTTTTTCAAAGGAAAGCATGATTCAAATTTTTTATTTCTTAATTCAAAAAATTTTTTTTAAATACTGCTATTTTATTTTTATTTTTTTATTAAATATGCAAATAAATTCCAGTGTTTATATTTAAAAGGAGAGCAAATGCTTAATTTTTTTACTGATTCAAAGGAGGGCAGCTACCTTCTTCTGCGGATACCTATGATACTATCAGGGGGTTGACCGAGATACATACATCTTCGCGCTCTTCTGGAGTTATTTTCGTAAATACGAATATTTTGTCGTCCTTCGCGAGCGAATCGCACCTTCACTCGTGATTTTCCCTTCCGCCCTTTAACGGGAAAGGAAAGGAAGGCGCCGCCAATTTATCACCGTCATCTCGGGCGCCACCCTTCTCGTCGAAAACGATGTCGTCGTTAGTGTCATCGGTCGTCGCAACGTGTCGACATTCACGTGCGAATAGGCGCAGCTGTTCGCGGGGGCGAGGACGTACAAATCGTTTTCCCTCTTCCCTTCCTCTCCCTCTTTCCGTCTTATACATCAGCTGATAGTCGATCCATCTCGAACTTTCTCTTATCTTTTTGTTCAATATGATTTGCGAATTGATTACGAAAATATTTTCCCTCGAGAAAATGTTGCAGATTTTGTCCCTCTCTCTTCTTCCTCCAGCTGAATTTAATATTCGAGAATTGATAAGAAAAAATACGGGCTAACTAAACGATCTGGGAAATTTTTTAGATGTCGAATTCTTATTTTAACAATTTTTAATTTTTATTTTTAAGTAAACATTATTTTTTTCTATTAATTTTTGAATTTACACGGGCCTAATAATTTGAAATTTTTAATATTCGAGAAGAAAAATATATATTAAAAAGAAAAAAAGAGTATGATGTAAAGATAAAATAGAAATTATATTGTCAATGAATTACAACTAAGATTTAATATAATTACTTAATACAATTAATTGTTGCAATAGTATATTACTATTTTGTATTACATACTATTGTGTATTACAAGTGCAGGCAAAGTGGCTTTGTGCACGAGGTGGCCGATCGCACGCCGCCATCTTGCGGCGGCACGATGCGGGAATAGCCGTGTTCAAAGTCATTGTCCACGGCTGAAGCCGTGGGCAATGTATTGTCCACGGCTTTAGTCGTGTGCAATGACTTTGAACGCGGCTCAGCCGTAGGCAATGGCTTTGAATGCGGCTTATTCACTCACCGCGTCGCCGCTAGATGACGGCGTGGGAAATCGGCCGCTTTCCGCACAGAAAACACGCACACAAAGTGCCCTTTTGCCTGCACGTGTAATACAAAAAATATTATGTAAAATGACGCCGTTAAACGAATTAATGGATCATAAGCTATATTATTGCAACAGTGATTTTTGTAGCTGTTGCATGATTTATCATTAATTATCCTTATCTGTGGGAAATTACGTTGTATTATAAGCGAGATTCTCGACGGAGGGATCTGCAAGATTCGCACTCAAAGATTCTGTTTGAGAATTCTTTCAAGAGCGGCGCATTTTATATTCCATTACTCTCCAATCACTCTGCAGCGTGACAAAAGGAGGCATAAATAATGACTAAACGGTGAATTTATTCTCCGCTTTATCGTCACTCTGTTCAATACTTCATTAAAGTTTTGCCCGCGCGATACTCTCTCGCGTGTAACGTAAAGAGTTCGTCTTCTCGGTCGATTTTCCTCTCCGTAGCTTCTTTCGGTAACGATGACAATGAAGTAACGACCACGAAAGCGTATAAATATTTGATATTCTTCCCGCCCACCTTCCTTTCTACCTTTCTCTTATACCTCGCATATTATTTTCTCCGCCAGAGAGTTTCCGAGAGTTTCCTGCTGTTGTCATTTTCCCTTCCACTTCTCTCATCTTTGCTCGAGTCGTCCAAAGAGACCCAAGTTTCTAGGACTCGATCGTGAACTCACACACAGACTTTTCTGTGTGTCAGGATCTTTTGCTTAGAACCAAATGTCTTACTAAAGGGTCTTTATATTTCGCTCTGACATCTCGGGTCAAGTGTCGATTTCCGATAGTTGCGAGCTTAGGACAGAGAATATCTGTGCAACGTATACGATTAGGTTTGTTGGTGCATTGGTTTATTAAATGTTACATAAATCTTGGTATGAAAAATACGAAGATATAATGAAAAAAATATTAATATCTATTTTTTAAAAATCTATCCCATACTGACATGTCAAAGTTGGAATTTTTCTAGCAGAAATTTAACTAAATATTTGTATTGCTACACGAAAAAGAAATCGAAATTTTAGCTATGGTAATTAATATTTTTAGCTATATTTTAACGGAAAATTTTATAGCTAAAATATTACCTATACGAAAATTTAAATATACATATTTTTTAAATATTATTTTTTGAAAATTTATCTTACTGACATGTCAAAGTTGGAGTTTTTCTAGTAGTTTAACTAAATATTTTTATTGCTACACGGAAAAAATTTGCCATTATAGTTAAATTTCAGCTATAGTAATTAATATTTTTCAGCTATATTTTGACGGAAACTTTTATAGCTAACAAATAGACAGCTAAAATTTAGCTATAACAGCTAATTTTTTTGCGATAGTTCGTGATTTTTAATGTCGGATAACTTGTGCTTTAAATTCGAAATCTGCAAATCTTATTAAATTAATAATAATTTATTTCAATACTTCCTAATAAATCATTTATTTGAAACAAATAAATATTTATCTGTTTTGACAAGGATTTCTTATATTAAATCAATATTTTTCACATTAAATCAATATTCTTATATGTAGTTTCAAATAAATAATTTATTAGGCAATATTGAACTAAATATTTCTTCGAATTCAATAACATTTTTTTTAGTGTAGTGAAGTAGATTTGAAATAAATGCATACGATATATTTACAACATTTCTTGCAGAAGCGTAATGAACAATTTGAGATGTAAAAGCGCGCGACGTAGTCATCAGAATCAACATTCAAATATATATATACAGTGTGCATTGCCAAGTTATACGTATAGTAATAATACATTCTTCGATATCGCAAAACCGGTTCATTTATTCAAGAATCCGTGCAGGGTTTTGAAGCGTTCGCGGTGACGTAGAAGCGCAAAATTGCAAAAAATTCAGACTTGTTTCTCTTGCTTAAATGCACATAAAAAGGAAGTGGAACACGAGCGTAAAAGCGAAGCGCGGCGACGATAAGGAATGATGTCGCGCTCGAGAGAAAGAGAGAGAGAGAGAGAGAAAGACGTCTAAGACGTCCTTGGGGGGGCCCTCGGGTTGTCAAGGTGAGCGGAAAGCGAGCGTAATTGTCGTTGAACTGGAGACTCGTTCGCTCGAGCGAATGTGCACGATGATTCATTTATGAGCGGCGCATGAATAAACGATCGTACGCGAGGTAAGTCATTCATTTCCCGAATGCGGAGAGAGGGAGAAAAGTGCGTCGTCATCACATCTCGTCCAGTCAAATTAAACTTCGACTTCAACAAAATTATAATCAAGCTGAATTTTCCTGGAGACGTCAGGACGTTTTTTTATGGGAGGTAAATTTTAGTTTCTTGCCATTATTTTGAAAACTATCAGTTTTTCGAGAAAAATAGTTATTATCAAAATTGTAGCTCGTACAATTTCCCACGAAAAAGGTTATTATACTTTTTTTCGTGGAATTAAGCGTTTCAAAGAGATATAGAGCGAATTAAGAAAATGTGCACATTTACTATAATATGTAACTAATGTAAGTTTTACTCAAAAACGATTAGTTATACGAAGAAAAATATAATGACCTTTTTTGTAGAGAATTTGATGAGCTACAATTTTGATAATAACTATTTTTCTTGAAAAATTGATAGTTTTCGAGATAATAAACTAAAATTTATCCTCTTTTACCCGTCATAAAAAACGCTGTGGCTAAAATTAAGGGTATTTTAAAATTAAGGGTACTTTTTATTAGATCATCGAAATAAAGATCTCCACAAAAA
Organism: Nylanderia fulva; assembly: GCF_048542155.1. Lineage (NCBI taxonomy): Eukaryota > Metazoa > Arthropoda > Insecta > Hymenoptera > Formicidae > Nylanderia > Nylanderia fulva. Next base: position 835,304 of record NW_028190379.1, on the reverse strand, counting down.
TTCAGCTTGATTATAATTTTTTTGAAGTTTTGCCCTTTTCTAGTCTAATTTTACTGGGTTATATATTTCGCGGTGTAGCAACGTCACATTTTCGCTGTTTCTCGAGTAATGAGAAACATCAGTTTCGACGACGACGACGGAAAGGAAATCTGAATATTGTGACAGTTTATAAGATCTGGAATTCGAGATACGCTGCACGCGTATATAACATAATGGAGATCATATATATATGAAATATAATTTAAGGACAGGAAAATAGCTCCTTTAAATCCAAGAAAAAGAATCATTCTTTTTTTGTAGAATTTTTATTTTTAAAATATATTGACTTTTTTTTAAGGTTTTAGAAAATTTTACATCATAATTTCGAGAGATTAAAATTGTGGAAAAGAAAATTTATGTTTCCACGCACTTTACTTTATGCTACGACGTGTTGAAAAAGTTTCGTTCTATTCAAAATTAAGTATATTGTAAAAACTTCGAGTACTCCAGAGAAAAATTTGTCGTGAAAAGAAATTTTCGTGGTTTTACATTAGCGCAATAAATTAAACCATTGAAAATAACGGATTATTCATGGGACAATTTTCTTCCTTCAAAGATTTTTAAAAGTCACATTAAATATATAAATTAAAACAAAAATGATGAAATTAATGTGACGGACGACAAAATTTTTACAAAAATTTATGTATAGAAATTGTTCAAAGTTATATAGAACTCTATTAAATATGACAACATGGTGGCTATAGAGTATAATAATTAATTACAATCTTTCTGTGATATAATAAAATTTTTTACATTTAATATTTAATAACGAAAATCTCATTAATTTTAATTTTATTAATTTTCCTTTGCAATAAATTCTTTTAACTGAAGGCAGTAATAATAATACTTAATTTTAAACAAAACATGAAACTTTTCTACGTCATGTATTTTAATGATTTTGAAAGGAAGAATTTTAGACGATAAATTACACTAAAAAACTGCTTTTTTATTTTAGCTTTAAATTTCTCGAATTGTAACGCGATGAAATCTTTCTGGTATCAAAATCACATGTTGAGCATCAAAAAGAAACTCGTAAGAAATTATTCTTCCCTCTCGAACTTTTTTCTGTTTTTATTGAACCGCAAAGAGTTCCCTCTCACGCATAATTTAGATTGCGTACGAAAAATCTCTACATAAGTCTTCGTTCGCGTGACGTCGTCGAGTTATAGGGGGTGGTGGCGCACGTCAGTGGCAGACTTCGTAGGCAAACGGATTGAATTCTCGAAATGTAATCAGGCTTGGTATTTACATTATAACGTACATACATACGTATGCGCGAAATATTTCGTGTGTAGCACTTAATCCTATATCTCTCTAATTTGCCCCGATATCGAGACATTCCGAGGACGAGAGAGAGAGAGAGAGAGAGAGAGAGAGAGAGAGACTTGAGAGAGAGGATACAGACGTTATATAATGGCGAAGGAATCGCGCGGAGATTCTAGGAATTCTCGGAATCTCCCGGGGCGCGCGAGCCTTTATTCTCAAATGCGAATCCGGGTTATATGTACGTGCCACGAGTTCGCCTCATAAGCGTTTCTCGGGGAACTTTGGGGTGGAAGGGATGGTTTTTGCAAAACTAGCTTGTCGCGTTCAATCGGAAAATTGTGTATAAGCGTTTGAATAAATATCGGGACTCATGTGGAAATTGTGTTAAGGTTTTGATAAGGGGTTTGTTCTTTATTGCTGCACTGGTGAATTAGTGCAACAAGTTAAACTGAGATAGATATATTTTGTTTTACTCTAACTTACTGCACCAATGTGTACACTAGTTCACCAGTGCAGCAATAAAGAACAAACCCAATGTCTCTGTTAATTTTTCCTAACTTTGTTAGGGTTCTAATGTGGAAGCCCAATAAGAACATTTAAGGTTGGTCACGCTTTTCCATCAAGGTCCCTTAAAGATTTAGTAATCAGGCTCTATCAAGGCCCTGATTACTTAACCTTTAAGGGCCGTCGATGGAAAAGCGTGACCGACCTTAAAGGGTTCTTATTGGGCTTCCACATTAGGTTGCCTTATGGGTTTCCCTTATTGGATTAGGATCTTTATTGGTTTCCTTATTCAGACCATACATTAAATTAGCTACTTAAACCTGATATCACCTTACTAGAACTTCATCTGGCAGTAATGTGGAAATCCCTTATAGGGATCCCACGTTTAAGCTCTTAAAGGGCCCGACATTTTTTAAGGTTACCCTAACAATTTTTTACATGGAGAGGAGAGGAAAGGAAAAAAGAGAGTTATCACAGAAATATGTAGTTTTTTTATACCGTTCGTTAGTTTGTTCCCTATAAGAATTTTTCCTGATATTTTCTCCTTTGGATCAATTGGCGATTTTACATTTGTAATGATTTCCAAGAGATATCACTTTGCGGGAGATAAGTACGTGATTAATAATTATGTCGTCATCAATCATTTCTTGGAGTTCATATATCTTATATTGATTTGATAATAATGAATGCATTGAATTTCGAACACCTTTATCTTTCGAAACGTGGAATTAATCTTATGAGAAATAGATTTCTTTATGGAGATACTTTGTATGAAATATTAGGATGTATTTTTTCCGAAAAACTTTGAAAACCTGATATTCTCAGAGCATTTTGTCCTGCCTCTTTGAAAAATCAGGATGTTCTTATAAAATTTGATTAAAATTCAGAGGATTTAAAAAAAAACTCCTCTGATAATTTTACTCTTATTTAGGAATAATATATCTTTGCAATTTTTGCAAGTTTTTATTAAATGTGATTTTTTACCATTTATTTTTAGTATGAAGATCTTACGTAAATTTCATGGAAAATTATTAATTTTTTTAATAGGTAATATTGAAATAAATTATAAAATAAATAATTTAATAAATGAATAAATAATAATTAATTTAGATAATTTAGTACATTTCTTGAGACGTTTATAATAAATTATTTTTTGTTTTATATTTTATATTTTTGCATATTTTTAGCGTTTAGATATTGTGACTTATCGCACTTTGTTATTATCCAAATTAATTTTACAATTAATAAATTATTAAATGCAAAAAATTGCATTCTTAACTTTGCATTAGAAAGCGCAAACAAGAAAGAAACTTATTTTAAAAAACCGCATCTATATGAATTTTCTTATTTTACCTGGAATTTTAAATAAAAATACCTGAATAAAGATCAGGGAATTTCCACAGAATTTTTTAAAAAGATTCGAGTGTGGACACTCCGTCGTATTGATTTAACAATATGTCTTACATTGAATTTTCGAATTTATCGTATATGCACAAATATGGAGATGAGAGAAATAATAAAGGGATAATTATTTTTGACGAAAAGAGTTGGTTCGCGGGCGACAAGGAGATATTTACGTAAGAGAAAAGCCGCGCTTAAGGGAGTAACGACCGTTTACACAATCGATTAATGGTCTCGTAATGGTCTGGTACTTTCGTACGACACGACTTAACGGGAGAACGAGGCGCGATAAGGCTCGTTCTATAATACGTCGTATGTCGCAGTCGGATGTCGGAATGTAAGCGATGGTCCAATGTGAAAATTTCTTTGTATTACACGTGCAGGCAAAGTGGCACTTTGTGTGCGTGTTTTCTGTGCGGAAAGCGGCCGATTTCCCACGCCGTCATCTAGCGGTGACGCGGTGAGTGAATAAGCCGCTTATTCAAAGCCATTGCCTACGGCTGAGCCGCGTTTAAAGTCATTGTCCACGGCTTCAGCCGTGGGCAATGACTTTGAACACGGCTATTCCCGCACCGTGCCGCCGCAAGATGGTGGCGTGCGATCGGCCACTTTGCGCACAGAAAACGCGCACAAAGTCACTTTGCCTGCACTTGTAATACAAAATAGTATGTGTATCACGTGCGGATTGACAATTGGTCAATGGAGTGCGACCACCTCACACGAGTGAACAATTGTCAACTTTCCGCACTTGATACACAATATACTATTTTCGAAAACAAAATTTTCTCATTGGACAATCGCTTACGTTCCGACGTCCGATTGCGACATACGACAACTGTAGAACGGGCCTTAGTCCTGGTCGTAATTCATAAGAAATTGACCAATCACAGTTGATTATTTTTGAAATGTGATGTGTCAATCTCTTACGATTATTTTTTAAATAATTGTGACTTGTCAATTTTTTACGACTTACGACTCTATTGTAGACCAGGCCTTAGAGCGCGGACAACTAAATACGTATAACTCTGCGAAGGAAGTAGAGGGACTCTTATCGTCCGACTACCCTGTATAACATTTTCTGCTGGTCGTTCTCGATCCATAGAGTATTCGCGACGCGACGGACGGCTCCCAATCTGTCCTTTCCGCGGGCGCGCGATATGCAAAGGTAACCCACATTTCTCCTTGGGCACGTAAATATTTATCGTCCCGGATCCCCCTGACGCGGTATAGTTGCTCCGCAAACTTAATGAACTTCGGCCGCGCTAATCTAGTCTCTAGGGTATAATGAGAACCCAGTTTCGCAGTCATCGCTCCGTCGCGGAAGTTATCGGTCTAGTTATTGAACGACGGATCGACGTGTTTTAGCGCCGAGAGAAAGAGAAAGAGCCGATTTTCCAAGGGGCTTTTAACGCCAAAGATTCTGGAAGCGAAGGCGATGATCTTCTTCTCTTAAAGTGCTTTATCGCGCGAAAAAGCGATTTCCGATTTATATCTGGAGTAGCCGAACAATTCGCGACAGGTGTTGCGAGCTCCGCGTTTAATTTGGTTTTTTTTACGCGATTTTACGACGAGATTTTACACGGTGGTATATCGATGGCGATCCATGGCGGTCTTAATCGTTCCGCTTTACGACCTCGTAAAATACGTCGTTAAATTCTATCGCGGATACTGGTAATAAATAGCGCCGGAGATGCCGACGTCGTCGTCGTGTCGATTCGCCGGAATCCTTCTGTTATGTAATTGGACAGTTTTAGACGAAGTTAGCGCGAGGGAGATTATCTTGCGTGAAGTTCAGGCCAAGCTTGAAATTGCATTGACGCTTTCGTAAACGTGTATAGAAGAAATAATTCTATAGAGCAGGAGGTAAGGACAAAATAAGAAAGTACAGGATAATATAAAATAATTGTAGGAAAATTAATAAAAATTATATATTATAGATATAAAAATATTTAATAATATAATAATTATATTTTTTTCATAGAATTTTCCTCTGATTAATATTTACCGCAATAAAAATATTAATATCTACTACAATAAGATATAAAATATTTTTAATTAATTTTACTATGTACATAGTAAAATTTACTACATATATTATTAATATTCTTTATTGTGGTGTAAATATTACAATCGAAGAAATTCTTTTAAAATTCTTCCGATATCATATTGTTCTACGATTATCATAATTTTCATTTTTAAATTATCTCCGTGTAAAAATATTTATATATACTATGTAATTAATATATAATTATAAATATTAATTATTATAATATGATAATAAATATTTTAAGTTTTTTCCTTACAACATTTATAATTATATATTAATTATAAATATAACAAAATCGTATATATTTTATTATATTTAAAATAGAATATTTTAAGAAAAGAAATCTTTTTTACAATTTTGTAAAATTCTCTCTCATTTGAAATATCTAATAAATACCGAATTGTTTTTTCTCTTCTCATTTATCTTTCGAATTAATTATAAATATTAATAATTAATATTATAATTAATAATTAAATATTAAAAATTAATATTAATTATAAATATTAATAATTATAAATATAACAAAATCGTATATATTTTATTATATTTAAAATAGAATATTTTCAGAAAAAAAATCTTTTTTACAATTTTGTAAAATTCTCTCTCATTTGAAATATCTAATAAATGTCAAATTGTTTTTTCTCTTCTCATTTATCTTTCGAATTAATCGACCGGAGCCAAGATATTATTCTTAACTTTCCTACGACGGAAAGAGAAGGAGAAGTCGGTGTCGACTTTGAAGTCACTTGCGGGCGGCAAATCGCGACCCTCGAGAGTGCCGGACTTGGCACGTTTCCCATCTCGTCGAAGAAAGAGAACCGAGCAGGCTACCGCGGGTGGTCCCTCTTAATTAACTTGTTTCGTCGCGCACTCGAATGCGGAAGACGCTATACGTGACGACGTTCTACAAATCTGTGCGCATTAGTCCCTCTTACGTGCATTAAGCGTGTCTCGCTTCATTCTAAAAGTTTTGCCTCTAATCGATAAGGAAATTCATCGTTTATACAATGTTACCGTAGCAACAATTTTAGTTGAGTCTGTACAGTCTGAACCTCTTCATATAAAAACAGCTCATGTATGAATACACATTATCATCGCAATTTCTCTCCACGTTCCGTTTGGAAAAAAATTCATTTCTTTAAAAAGTAATATCTTTGAAACTAAACGGTGGAAAAAATTTATTATTTTTTTTTTTTTTAAATAATCCCACACTCATATTGTATATCCCACTGGTTTTTTTTATTAAAATCGTAAGATCCGTTCTATTGTTATATATTAAAATGTGATGAAAATGCCATCCTTTCACGTGGTGTATAGAAAAAATGCTATTTTTAATTGTAAATAACTGTTAAACTAAACGGTGAATCGACTTCAAAATTTCGTAATCGATAGATATTAACTTCGTCTACAACATATTAAAATTTCTAAAAATTCGTAAGAATTGTGAAAAACGATAGAACTACCTTAAAGCCAATTTGATATAGCCTGTGCTTCAATCTTGCATTTTTGTTTAACTTGAGTTTCTTCAATATTTGTGTTAAATAATGTTACTTGAAAAGTTTTACATATTCCGCAGATGTATAAAGGTTGCGGTTTAAATTGTTAAATGTTTTATGGAGACCTTGGCTTTCCAGGGAAGTTTATTCACTTTGAAATATCTATCTGTATTTTATGTATGTGTGGTATATATTTGTTCATCTATCTATTCTTGGAATAGATAGATCTAGTAATAGAAGATATCATAGTTATAATCGAACTACGTATAAGCTGTACATTTTAGAGTATGTATTATACATGTATAGCGAGATTTAAATATTTTTGTTGAATCGTACACAGTAGAAAAGCTTGTTAAAATTTTTGTGTTAAATATTTAACGCATTCATGTGTTAATTTAACATATTACTGTTCTGTTAATTAAACTTGAATGTTAAATTATTAAAAGAAAAAAAAATATAAAAATAACATAAATGTGCATCTATTTTTAATTTTACACAATAAATATGTTCTGCTTTATTAGTGACAAGATTTTTCCGTTAAAATTTACAAAAAACATGTTGATTTTCTATTTTATAATATAAATTAATATAAATATAAATATATTATAAGATAGAAGATTTTTTATTTTCTGATATAAATGGGGATGATAAAATTAAAAATTAACATATTTTTTGTTAGTTTTTACATTAAAATTATGTTATTTAATTTTACACAAAATTTATTTCAAATTATTTGAAGTTTCGCATTTATTTCGTGTTAAAATATTTGTATCCATATTATATTAAATTAACAGAAATCTTTCAGCTGTGTAATCAATTTAAAAGTCCTTTTCTTGCATTTTTTATACAATGTGAGTTAAAAATTTTTTAGGGACGAATCTGAGAGCTAATCGATAAATCACAAATCTACTCGACTGCAACTTCGCGTTATCGAAACTTACATATGTACGCATTTTTTCCTCTTCAACTATTATATATTGTAGATGTATAACACGTTTTTGCAGTGCTTCATAATCTAATCTAATCTGTTCTCGTTATTGGTTTCTGTTCTAGATCGTTACATCGTTCAAAAGTCATGGTCTTCGGTTTCGTGAGAAAATACACATTTCGTAGCTCAAACTGAGTTTTATCGTGCTTGGATTCGCGTAAGGATTACCACGACCTCGAAAGTTTCTTCGTGGAGAAGAGGAGAGAAAACGAAGTTTTCGAAGGCGAGAGAAACCGAAAAACTAAAAGGCGGAAATAAACGTAAGGTAAGGTTTTTTCCTCTCTCAGCATATTTACCATCGTTATCAGCTTCTTCGTAGATTTTCTATCGAAAAATTATATGCAACGTAAGTATTTGAAGTGATAATAAAGCGCGAAAAATCGCGTGACAATATTGCGATATTTTTCATTGATAAGACTCGTCTCTCTTTTCAATTTCAAATAGTTTTATATTTCTGCGATAAGAGGAGGGAAAACAAATGTTGACGTTTTAACTTACATTATCACAGATTACTTTCCGATTGATACATTGTATAGAGTGCATTTCTAAATAATATACGTTTGAGTTTTTGCGTTCTCTTTTTGTTTCTGAAATATGCGACTTTGAAATATTGTGAAAATAAAATTTTTAGAAAAGAAGATTTACAGTAATTCGATTTTAATCTCGACATATGTTTTCAAGATTATATTTTCAATTATTTTCAGTTTTAAACATTTATCATTAAATTATTTATTATTAAACATCTACTTGGAGATGTAAATATGCAAGTATATTGAATTTATTTAATTCAAACTTTTTTTGAAAAGTTCCATATATTTTCATATATTTTAATAATTTTACTTTATTGTAAAATATATATGTGGGCGAACGAGGGGAATTCTGCTTTTTTCCCTGCATTTTTACTCCGAACAAAACAATTTTATTCAAAATCAATTTTTGATTTTAAATTAAAATTAAATTTTGATTAGATTAGAATTTCTTTGAGGAGGGGTTGCAGGATCACCTCTTTCCCTGCTTGTGTTTAAATATTTTTCATTTTTAATAAAATAAAGTATTCAAGTACAATAAGAAAAAAAAAAATAAAACAGCAATTTTTCATATCTTGTTAAATTATATTTATCTTACAAATTATTTGTAAGAAAATATAATTCTGCCATATTATGTTAAAAATTAATCAATACATTTATTTATATAAGTAAAGTGAATAAGAAAACATGATATTTAAAAACTCGAGGAACTAAAAGAGAGCATCAGATATAATGAAAATTGTATATTATTTAAAAATGTACCTCTATAATATAAATCAAAAGTAAATTAATCCGCGATGTGTATAAATTAATATAAAAAAAAAATATAAAAAAATTTTTGCACAGCTATAGTATTAACTGTGTTTCAATAATAATTTATATGCGATAGATATGGGCTAACTAAACAAACGAGGAAATTTTTTAGATGTTGAATTCTTATTTTACCAATTTTTGATTTTTATTTTTAAATAAAAATTATTTTTTCCTATTAATTTTTGAATTTACACGGTCCTAATAATTATGAAATTTTTGATATTCGAGAATAAATGTAAAGCGGAGAAAAATATATATTAAAAAAGAAAAAAGAGTATGATGTAAAGATAAAATAGAAATTATATTGTCAATTGTAAGAATTCTAATGATAAAATAAATTACAGCTAAGATTTAATATAATTACTTAATACAATTAATCGTTACAAAAAATATCATGTAAAATGACGATCCGTTAAATGAATTAATGGATCATATCTGTTAAAGTTAACAGAAATTTGGGAGATAATTTTCAGCTGACAGACGATGCGGCAAACACCAGTAATCATTCTTTTACTCCGATTTGTCAGCCCTCGTTATACGATTGATCCACGTGTTTTCGTCCTCCGAAAGTGTTATTCCTTAGATCCCCCGGTTTGATCCCGAGAGTTCACGGCTTCTTCCACCCCATAATGGACTGGACTCCACCTCTATAGGATTGCACTCGCGGGATTTATACGGGATGGCGCGTGCCCTTACATTCCGGTTACTTACCACTTCATCCCTTTAGCTCTCTCTCTCTCTGTCTCGCTCTTTCCGCGGTGGAAGTGCTGTCGAGCCAAATGGAGAGCTCTCACCGGGCGATCTAAAAATAGTTTCCACCCGGCGGAAAATGCTTCGCGCACCCTCGTATGTCAAGGAACGACGGGGGTCCTTGTCGGGCTGTTGGAAGGACGCCGCGAAAAAAAAATGTGACGACGGGATAATTGCATTGCGACGCGGCGCCGTGATCAATGGCGAGGAGAAAAGGATCGGTTATGAATGACGGATAAATTGAGACAACGGGGTTGTTCCGCGAAATAGGTTTATCCGACCAATCTCTGCGCGTGGATCCTTTTATCGTCCCAATATCGCCCGGGGGATGTTTCATAATATCGAGTAACTCTATTTTTGGCAAATAAAATTAGATGCATTTTACTCGAGAAATTAAAACAGCAGGAAATGATAGACGTTATAGCTTCTTTATATATATATATATATATATATATTAATTTTGCGGTTTCTTTATTAAGTCAACTTTAATTGATCTATGATACTGATTCATGAATAAATTTTATTTGTCTTTTGACGAAATTATATGTAATATTTAATATGTAAAGAAGATGTTAAAAAGGTAGGTTTTATTAAATTTTATTGTTAAAAATATTGGAATATATATGATATATACAAAATTTAAAGGAAATATTTATTTAAAATGCAATAATAAAAAATTATTGATATAAGAATTTTAAAGGAAATATCAGATATTTTTATGAAACATAATATTAAAAATTTTCAGCACTTGCATTGCGTGTTTGTGATTATTTCAAATATTATAAGAAAAATAACTACAGGTAGAAAAGTAAGAAAATAGATTTATATTTATTTCACAAGTAATTATTGTTTTTTTATTTATTTAATGTCAGTTTACAAAAACATAATTTAATAAAAAGCATAAATAAAATAAACGAAAAATCGTAGCATGAAACCTTCGTAAACATGCAAAATAAGTAAATAAAATAAGAACACAAATTTGTGAAAATAATATGCAAATATTTTATTGCCCTTATAATGAGAGAGATATATATTTAGAATATTTAATTTTAATTCGCGCGAAATTAATTGAATACTTTATATAGATTAACGCAATTAATAAATTATTACTTATTATGCAAGTTGTCTCAAATCATCAGATATATTTTGTTGCACAATTTTGCAACATTTTTTTTGGTTATGTGGAATCGATTTTTTAAATAATATAAATATATTTCTTTTAATTTTCAAATAACTATCAAAAAATATGTAAGAGCTTTTAACGAATTAAGCTTTGGAGAACAAAATGAAAAAAAAAATTAGAAAACATTTCTTTAATTAATTTTAAATGAACTTTAGCAAACTTGCAATTCTCTTAGAAGCTGAACTACACAAAAATATATTAAAAATTGGAAAAAGAGGTAATATGCGCAAATGTGCGAAAAAATTTCTCCAAATTTGTCAAAGAAGTTGCGACTGAAAAGATATATTGTCATTGTGATATGCACTTTACTTGCACACACCCATCTCTTTTCTAATAAAATGTGACCTTTCTAGTCTTTTGCTGACGCTAATAAACGCGGCGACCTATTTTATAAATATATTTAGATACTATTTTGTATCTGGCGTGTATTAAAATAACTGCTGCTGGCCGCATTTGTTACTAATTATCGCTGAAACATATTGGAATTTGTTTACGCGAATGAAAATCGACGTATAATGCATTATGTCACTAATATATAAACGCGAGACGCGCTCGTATAATAACTCATGACAAATTATATATAATTAGCCTAATTATTTATAATTAATGAATTGTTGTGGAGAGATCAATGTGTCTTTTTGCGTGGAGACGGTAAACTTTATTGCTTTTTTTTTTTTTTTTTTTTTTATTTCATCCCGATGACTCGACAGTCTGCTCCGATATCTGTTTCCTCAAGACGTCGTCGTATTTTACATCCGCAATAGAATGCATTAATCGATAAATAATCTAGTCCAAGTAATCAAGTCTCCCTCTAATCGTGTTATAATATTTATGGCATATCGCTGCCAAATTTACCGCTGCTGAGGGAATATCGTTGCTTCCCCAAATAGTCGCGGATATATAAAATCTGTATCACTTTCACATCATTATTTTTGAAACGTGCGACATTTAATGTCAACGATGTTCGCAAACAATTAAAAAGCGTACTTTTCCAATGTTAATGAAAAGAAACAGCTTCTGACACTTGGCGCGTTTGAAATTTTCCGCTGAAGTACAACGAGAGATGATTTTCTAGGCAGCCTGGCCTTTCAAAAATGGCCTGCAGAGCTTTTCTTTCGTTAATTGATACCTAGCAGCGCTGTCAGGTAATGAATTCAATCCTCATTAAACGCGTTCGAATGGGAAGGAGAGGCTTCCGGGAGATCCTTTACTGACAATCTGCCGATTCATTACTGGCGTTCCTTTTGTTACATTCGTGACGACGTCCCACTTTGGCGCCATGTTACCTTCTATTATTCATTATACGGCTCTCTGTTAGAAATTCAACTAACTTCTGCAATTTATTTTGATATTATCATAAGAGCGCGTTCGAGGAAATACAATATTTCTTTAACGTTACTAAAAGCTTCTTAACTTTCCGCGGATTTTTCCTCGGTAAAAACTGAACTTTAGTTTTTTTTTCCTCCTTTCCTTCCCATTTTTAGAGAGTTATACACACATGAACCTGCCTTGAATTTAATTAATATACATATAATAAATATTCACAAGTTTAATTAATTTTTAAAAAGTATTTCATTAGGAATCTAAGGGCGAGAGGTTAATATTTAGAAGACTAAAATATTAAGCGATATTGTCTCTTAAATAAAAAGAAAAAGATTAAACAGTATCTACCGCATTGATCAATTTTTTGTGCCAAGTACCTTTAATCAAGCTTGACATAAAATTTTCATCAAAGCAGGGTTTACTTGAAATATTAACCGAATAATTTCATGAAAATGACGAATTGAGTGCTATAAAACCCAAATTTAAAAACTTGAAGAAAAGTCGTTACCAAATTCGTCAAGTAGTTTGTCATGCGGCAACCTGTGGTTCTTCTTTCCTTTTTTTTCCCGAGTTAGGATAGGAGCTTAAGGTAAGACCTCTTCCTTTCTTTCCTTTTACGATATAATCGAGCGTCAATAGAGGGCGAAGAAGAGAAAGCGTACTTTGCATCTTCTCGAACTTGGGTCTGTTCTGAACTTTGCCATTGCTCGTCTTATATTGTATATACACATATGTGCACACTAATGCACACACAATACCGATCCCCTTCAGAGAGTTCGCTATGATGGTTTTCTGTGGCTTCACTGCTTCGGCTTCGCGGTTTAGTTTCTAAGGTATAATACATAAAGTTTTGTATATATATATATTACATTGGTTGCTTTATCGTATCCATTTTATCCGATTGATGCAAGTAAATTGGACAATCGCAATCTCCTGGAAACCTATGAGATTTTATACTTTGCTTGCTACATTTACTCTGTCGCGGAATTGATTTTTTCATGGAATGGGAAACAAATGAAATCAATCATTTCGGTTTTATACATATTGTTATTCAATTTTCAGTTCTCATATTTAATATATAAATGTGAGTTTTATATCTAAGGAGATTCTAAGCGTCCTTGAGAAAACTATTGTTTTTTCCTGTTTTATCGACAAAATGTGAGATTAGATAAACTAAATCTATTTATTGGCTGTACGGATTGTTTTTTACGTGAAATTAGAGCGCTTCACCTTTTGTTAATATTAATACTTTAATTTGTGCAGGAAAAATATTTATCAATCTGTATAGTCTCATATATATCTAGGTTACAGAATTCTTGAATTCATAATTTATGTAATCTCACATTTTGTCGATAAAAATAGGAAAAAAAACAGACTTTCCAAGGACGTTTAGGATCCCTTTAATATACATATATATGTATATATATATATATATATATATATTTATTAAATTATTATTATTTGTTATATTTATATCAGTTTTATATTTATATAAATATAAATATATAATGTGTAAGTTGCTAAAAAATTAACAAAATTTTTCATTTTTTTAACACTTTTATCATTAGACATTTCGCTAATAAGTTTAGAGAAAAATATACATATTTGAAGCAGTTATATATACATATATATATGATTTATATATCTACAAAAAAAAAGAAATTACTAATAGGACGTAAAACTTTAGATTGCATTTTTTGTGGCATCGTAAAAGAACTATTATGACAACGTAGCAACAATAATTTCGCGTTTATTGCTCAGTAATATTACAAACTTTCAAGATAAAAGGATTATATAACTTAGAGTACATATATCTCATTTATAAAGTTTTTATAAAGATATATTATGGAATCACATGGACACAATTTTTTTTAGAATTTACCCTAAAAATCATCACTGTGTATGTATGTATATAGTAAAATTAATCGAACATATTTCAAATCTTATTGTGATAGATATTAATATTTTTTTATTGTGGTAAATATATTTAATCGAAGAAACTCTTATAAAATTCTTTGTCCCACGATTATCCTGATTTTCAGGGTAAATTATCTCCCTCTTTCTCTCTTTCTAAATTTATTCAATCAGCGTCTAAAATTTTTGAGCATAATTTCAACACGATTTAAGCTGTCGAAGCGTCGTTTGTTTTGATGTGACATCGCTTAATTGCTTTGTCCGATCGATTTATTTTTAGATCGTCTTTGATTGTGCGTGGCAATGAAATATAGCGCGCTAAATTTACGCTAAGTGCGACGTCAAGCAATCGCGTCAAGGCAAGTTCGTGTTATTTCGTTGAGGTAAATATAGGTGCGAATGAAAAGCGCATATACCGTTTACAAGCAAATATAAGTATTCGATTACGGCAGAGTCAGCGAAAGAAATCGGAGAATCTCGCTTGTCGACGTTTTGTGTCGAATCGATTACTCGACGCCGATTTCGCGGTCGACGTACACACACATATATATATATACATATGTGACATAATTTCGTTCATTGAAACTGCGCGATGCCCTCGCAGTATTTGAGTCTCGCGAACGTAAAACAAATTTTAATTAAATTGAATTTTAAATAGTCGAGCTCTTGCGCCCCTTTTGGTCGAAAGTTCTTTCAAATGCGTTTTTGAAAAGTTTTTAATACGGCTTTCTCTCTTGCTGCAGGTGGAAAAGATACACACGATTTTAATAAACGTGAAAGGGTGCATTTAATTAAATATGGAACGGTGTTTACCGATGTTTAGCGATTCGTGAGATTTCTCAGGTAATGAGATACTAAAGCGCTGAATTAAAACTTGGCGCGAATTTCTTCGATATTTCTTGGAATATTACTATACCTATCCCAATCGTTTTATTCTTGTTCATTATACTTATGTATAACCTAATAACGCTGAAGCTTATCCCCGTGCAATCATAGGTTATGAATTCAAATCCGACCTTTTGCACACAAAGATTTTGTGCTGATTTTTCTCTCTGCGCGTTTCCGCCTTTACAAACTCAATTATCTCTCTGCTAATAATCTCGACCAGCAGGTGGACGCGAATATATAGCCGAGCGTTATTTCTTCATTCCAACAATATCGTTCCGTCTAATGAAAATGGCTTTCCTTCTTTGTATTTGTGTTGTTCGTGAACTTTAACGTTCCACATTATATGCTCGCAGATGAATATTAAAACATTTAAACAAAATTGTGTAAATATACATTTTTCAAATTGTTAGCGTTGAGGCAAAGAAGAGAAACGATAATATCACTAATATATACAGGGTGTAACTAAAATAAGGTACACGAAGCACACCATCAGGTGCAGTATAACAAACTAAATCGAAAAGTCCTGTACCATTTTTGAATCTGAACTTTATTTTTGATGCTATAAATTGTTAAAGTGTGCTAAACAGCGCGTGGCTACAACGGAAAACAACGTAGGCGCCATCTACTAAGGTGTACTAAGGCGGCGCCTATGCTGTTTTCCGTTGTAGCCACGCGCTAATTCGGCAAACTTTAACAATTTATAGTGTTAAAAATAAAGCTCATATTAAAAAATGGCTCAGGACTTTTCGATTTAGTTTGTTGTCCTGCACCTGATGGTGTGCTTTGTGTACTTTCTTTTAGTTACATCCTGTATACTATAAAAATTCAAAATTTTGAAAAGATTGAAATGAAAATAAATCGCCATAAAAAAATGAGACTTTTTATTCCGCTATTTTTGCTTCTATAATTAATCTGAAATAAATTTTTTATAAAGCGAAAAATTTAATTTTCACCGTTTGCGGCTGTAAACGCAACGTGGTTTGAAAAGTTGTCGAAGAAAGTCTGTTAAACGCGACGTTTCCAAGTTTCGTGCCGCTTTAAAGGATTAACGCATTTGCGATTTATGTCCTCGGAATTGCAGCTTCTCCCCCGACTACGACTTTTCTCTATTTTCTCGGGGTCGGTACGTGACAGCATCGGCTTACAGTTCATCACGTGGTTCGATGTTGGTGGCTCCCGCGTCTTTTGCAACGGAGTTTCGTCGTCAATGAGTAATGTCCGGCAAGGTTTCCGGTTTAAGGATCTAACGAGGATTTGTCCGCGTCGCCGACCACCGGCGACGAGATTCTCTTGTTCCGAGAGTCCGATCGCGTTTATCTATAATTACCGCGATTAACGTCCGTACAAGGAATTCATTAAACCGATCGCGTAATAAATATAAATTGAGGTATGTGAGAAGAACGGAGAGCTATAGACAACAAAATTATTTGTAAATTTTTTAGGGTGTATATACGGTTGAGAAAAACCTGATAGGTATTCTCAAGAAATTTTGTTCTACTTTGAAGAATCGCAGAATTCTCATGAAAGATTTGGAATATTTTAAAAAATTGCTCCTTTGATAATTTTACTCTTATTTAGCATTTAAAAAACATGTCTAACATATCTTTGAAATATTTACATTTTTATTAAAATTTCATGTAATTTTTTTATTGATGATTTATTTTTATCAAGATCTTACGTAAATTTTATAGAAAATTGTTCGGTTTTTTAATAAGTAATATTTAAATACATTAGTACAACTCTCTTACCTATTTAATAAATAATTAATTTAAATAAATGAATATTTTTTCTTTAAGATGTTTATAATAAATTACTTTTTGTTTTATATTTTTATTTTATATTTTTGTATATATTTTTAACGTTTAGATATAATAATATATCGCACTTTGTTAAATGCTAGAAAAATTGCAATCTTTAATAACATTGCAATCATATGAAAAATCGTATAGAAAACATTAGAAAGTGCATATAATAAGGACATTTATTTTAAGCTGCATCTATAAATTTTGTTATCTTATCTTTGAATTTTTAATGAAAATACTTGAAAAATCAGGGAATTTTTTACAAGATTTGAGTAGACATTCTGTTTTCTTACACTAATTTTATAAAATTACAAAATAAGTTATATATGAAAAAATTTAAAAGTAATTTTGTGTTACCGGTTCTTTTGATATCTAAATTTATATTTTATATTATACGCGTCAGAGCTTTTTCAATTTATTATCTTATTCGTAAAATTGTGACACTTAAAATTAAAAAATTCTCATCCGCAACTTCCTAAGCAGATATATCACAATAAAGAGAGGTTGAAATATTGCAAATGGTTTCTCGAGGGTGGAATTTTCTCAAACCTTAAATAGAGAGGAGCACTCGATAATTTTTGCGCGGCGACCAGAATCGGGCAAAAGAAAAAGAAAAAGGCGGCGGCCTCGAGCAGAGGCTCTTCGACGAGAGAAGAAGAGTTTCCGAAATGACGGCGTAAGCCGTATGCAGACACGGCATATCAGTCTGTTTGATATTCCGTCGTGCGAGGAAGGCGGCCTTCCTCGGTGCAGATCCTCGACTGCAAATTGCGACATTAACGCCCGATCGCTCATTGTTCGCCGACGATGGCGAGCGGTCTTATATGATCGATCTGTCATCTCTCGGGGTGGCTCTCTCTCTCGACCGGAACCGACGACGGTGTCGATGACAGATTTAGGCTCGACGACGGAATCGATTTTTCGCGCCTTCCGCGTAGATTCATCCGATCGCGTGTATGTACTCGTGTCCGGAATACATTATAGGATCCCGTATTTGTGCCGCGACGAACGCGTAAGCAATCGGACGAATTAAAATATTGGCTTCGTGTTTCGAGAGTGCGCAGAATACATGTATGAAATAATAATTAATATACGTATGATAATTTTCGTGCGTTAATTAAAATTCTATTTGTGAAATGTTTGGTTCGGAAATAAATATATCACATTAGCGTGCTGTTAAAGACCGCGAGATAATAATTATTTCGATCGTTGTGTATAAAATATTTCAATACTATTTTCACGAATTCATATACTTATTATGATTATTATTAATATGCTTTTGTTTCCGTTTTAAATTAAAATTATATACTAGTTGCTTTGGAAATTTGCAATAGAATTATATTAAATTCATTTTTCGGATTATTTTTTTAAGGCGATGCTGCCGTTGTTCTGTTTTACCGATTTTAAGTTAGGTTAGGTTCACTTTTTATTGAATATACATACATAATTAATTTAAGTACGAATTTTTTGATACAGACTTTTAATCTCATTTTTATTACTTTTGTATTATTCTTTCATGTCGTCTCTATTGGGAGCGTCATATTTTGTGCACAAATAAACTGCAGAACTTTTGTATTAAATAACTATTGTTATGAGCTGATGTAAGAGGCTGATAAAAACTGTGATTTTTTACTTTTTTTTTGTTTTTTTATACGAAATTACGACGCTCCCCGTTTATTATTATCAGTACTTAAATTGTGGAGAAGGATTTTTCAATCTGTATAAGCCAATAAAAAAAAAGTTCTTGAACTCAAAGTTGGTAAAACAGTCATGGTCAGCATCTCCTTAATATGTAAAATATTTAAAATAATGCAACTAAGTTTAAGAATTTTAAATATTTAATGTAAATAAGAATTTCTGTATCAAATATTATTCTTCAAAATTAATATCATAAAATAACTTAATTTTTGCGTATTTTAAATAACTTTTATACATCGAATAAAATCGTCATATCGTGATATATTTTTCACATTTTAGTCATGGATAGTATATGATTCCTGTAAAATTACATTTTATACATGTTTAATTGAACTTGTGAGCGGATTATATATAAAACATCGAAGCGAAATTCAAGAGGACAGAACGGAAACGTTGCAAAGCTCTCTTTTAAGTCTCATGAGAGTCGCGATATTTTTACCCTCGTGCTCGGAGAATGGTTCGAACATTTCGAAACGGGGTATTAAAAGGCGTTCGTAAAATGTCTCTGGAGTCTCACAATCGCGCTCTATAAACATAGAACATCGAACGGCGCAATTTTCAGCAGAGTTGCGTTGGCGAGAAATTCTTTTCCCCGAGAATCTTAACAATTCGCTCACGTTCTCGCGGAGAGATGACTTTCATACCGCATGCATCACGGGAGCATCGTTGCAAAATGCACAAGAGTTTAGAATTTATTTCGTGCATTTTTCAACGCGCGAATCCGCGTTTTTGACACCGGATGTATCGAGCGACCTTTGAGTAAATAATTGCAGTTTTGCTTTTGGTCAATATTAGCCATTGCTACGGACGAATATAATGCACAAAATAGAATGAAATAAATATATCTTTGATATAATAAACACAAATAATTAAAGCAGATGTCAATATTCAAATATTATATACTTGTTAAATAATAAAAATTATTCTTATTAAATATTATATAATATATAATATTATATAATTTATTTTATAATATATCATGAACACATATTACATATATGTATAATATATTATATAAAAAATTATTAGATTATATAAAATTGACGTACAATTATGTATGATGAATAATTTTTATAATCATAGTAAAATTCTTAATTAATAATACAGTTCTTATTAATATAAATATTATTATAATTTTCGAGAGAATTTTTTTATTATTCGCACTTTGTCCGAACATTTATTTGAGAGATGCGACATAATCACCTGTTGTTCGTCAACATCATTTCGCAGCAGATGTAATTTAGATCTCGAGCGCGACATAGAGATTGTTTGCTCTAAGTTGATCTTGTAAATTGCAAGACTTATGAATGCTCGAAGCGCGGCAATCTGCCAAGTGGCTTTAATTGCGAGATTCGCGAGTACCAACGTTGTAAATTTCTTACTCGTCTTAGACGATCGCGCAAGCATCTCGCTTAATCCTCGGAGTAATTAGAGACCTCTCTCTCTCTCTTCCCGATGTTCACTCTCCCTCGGGGATCTAGAAATGGTAACAGTTTGTCCGTAGATTTACTAACATGTTTTAGCTTCGCCGTATATCCCTCTTCCCTCGAAGGAGTTCCATCGGCAAACTCCGGTCCGTTTGTCAAGTTCCGTTTCCTCTCTCCAAAGGCATTCGCGAATCTTGATTAACCGTACACATATTAAGTCGCACGTCTGACTTGTCTGCAACTATAATTTATCTTCTAATCGCGCGAAATACTGTCAATGCATCTTGCAATCTATCTTGGCACTTTCTCGTCTGCCAATCAATATATTATCTATATTTCTTCTTCTAGCATTGTTATATGTTTATCAATCATTTATTATATATTTTTCTATCATTATTATATATTTATATATTATTTCTCTTTTATTTATTTATTTATTATATTATTTATTATAATTATATTTTCCATTAATATATATCTTTTTGTTATTATTAATTATACTATTTTGATTATATTATACACATTGAAAGAATTTTTTCTTAAAATTTACTCTGAAAATCATAGTGCCTAATTATATAATAATGGGACAATGTAGTATTGAAAAAAATTTATAAGAGTGTGTTTCTCTGATTAATATTTACCACAATAAAAAATATTAATATCTACTACAATAAGATATAAAATATATTCGACTAATTTTACTATGTAATATACATTGATAAAAAAATTAAATTCGAATAAATATTTATTTTAATACTGTCTAATAAATTCATTTATTTGAAACTAATAATATTGATTTGACGTGAAAAATATTCATTTAATATAAGGAAATCCTTTTCAAAACAGATAAATATTTATTAAGTAATTTAATAATTTTTTTTCCAGTGTAGTAAAATTGACTATATGTACATATTAATATTTTTTACCACGATTAAATTCAAAGAGAAAATTTTCTCTTGTATTCTCTATTATTAATTTATTTTATTATTTTATTATTTATTATATTATTAATTTATTATATTATCTTGTTGTATCTTGTATTATTTATTCCCTCTTTATTTTTCTTCATTATTGGCATTATTGTAATATGAAACGAATTTGGATTTGTCTCACTCGCCTCTTTTTTCCAACGATCTTTTATCATTATTTTCGAAATTTTCCAGTTTAATTTCTGCTTTACGTAACGTGAATCGCGTAACGGCGACTATAAGCAATGCAATAGTACACGCGACGGAGAGAGGCGGAGGGAAGCTGTAATAGGTGTAAAACACCGCGGCCAAATGAAATTGTGCGCACACTGCGACGGCGGATTGATCGCGTGACATTACGCTAACTCTCGCCGATCACGCTCGCTATTCCGGGTGTCTCGCGATTGCGAAAGGCGGCGTGTTTAATTATCGACCCTCTCTCTGGCTGTGGACCAACTGCGGCGACTATATAGCGCCGGATAAATTATGATTTCCTTTTTTTTTTTTTTTGTGTCACTTATATATGTACATGACGCATTCATCAGTTTAGTCTCGATCTCGTCGTAAACTCCCGATGAATTTAGCATCAGACAGACAGACTTTGAGATATTGATATTGTCAAACAAATCAAGCCTCTCTTTCTCGCCGCGACGATCAAAGTTGTTCCGTGAACATACTCTTTCCGCGTATCAACCGAATTTAATTCACTTTCTGTATCCAATTTCCCATCGCATCTTCCGTCCATTAGCGCGATCGAACCCTGGAAAGGGTGGAATAAAGTAACGCTCTGGAGGGAAACGCGCGATAGAAATATCCATTCGATACGTCGTTAATGCGATCCAGCCAGCGCACACATTGAATCATTATCCGAAGAGAGAGAGAGAGAGAGAGAGAGAGAGAGAGAGAGAGAGAGAGAGAGAGAGAGAGAGAGAGAGAGAGAGAGAGAGAGAGAGAGAGAGAGATCGAGAGAGAGATGGAGAGAGTGACTCTGGTTTTCCTCCAGCTATATGAGATGGCTTTGAGAAGGGAGACTCGTTGCTCCAGTTGGAGAGTCTGACTTTCTAGAGCCATCACTGAGAGGGAAGAGGGACGAGAGGGGGAGAGACTTTTAGGATCTTTCTCTCTCTCGCTTTCTACGCTTCTCTCTTTCTCTCTTGGGGGAGTATCGTAAAGTCGGCTCTTGCTCTCCTTCTGGAGATCTCTCTTTCTATCTTTGCAGAGAGGGAGGAATCCAGAGGGAGTTCCTATCCTCTCTCGAGACTTCTTTCTCTCCTCTCTCTAGGTCCTCTACTCTCTCTCTCTCTCATCCTGCTCTCTCTCTCTTTCGCGAGCGACCTCTTCCTCTCTTTCTCTCTTTCTCTCGTCTCTCTTGACTCGCTTGCTCTCAGGGAGATCTCTCTTGCGCAGGAGTCTCTTCTCTTTAACCCTGTCTTCTTTTCGCGGGTCGGGGGAATCTCTTTCTCTTCTCTCTTTCTCTCTTTCTCTCTGGGACTCTCGGTTCCCTCTTTCTCTGTCGGCTTCTCTTGGCCTTCGAATGGTCTGCTCTCTCCTCCTCCTCTCTCCGCCCTCTTTCTCTCCTCTCTCTCTCTACGGCATCTCCCTCTCCCTTCCTCTCCATCTTCATCTAGAAAAAAAGAGAGAGCCCCCCGAGACCCCATCGAGAATATCCTCCTTTCGCCTGTGCGGTGTTTTTCGTAATACCGAAGTAATCCACTTCGCACCGAAAACCATGTTAACCCCCCGGATAGCTTCGTAGGCGACTCGGTACAAGCCACGGATCGGAATACGGGGCACCGAATTTATTGGTCATTCGAGATAGGACGCCGCTGGATTACCGCTGTCGAACTGGTCTCCCACTTTCTAAAAATAAAAAAATAATAGCGCATAATAATGAGCTATTTATGAGCCTTTTTATCCCGGAAATTAAAAATTTTGCATCGGACAGGAATTTACTACTTTTGGTCGACGAAAAATATATTGAATTAATCTTTGCGGAATTAGGAGTTACTTATATAAGCTTTCAACCTGATATAGTTTGGATTTTTGAGCTCATGTTGCCGTTGTTCTGTTTTACCGACTTTAAATTAGGTTAGGTTCACTTTTTATTGAATATACAGATTGAAAAATCCTCCACAATGAAAGTATATTATTCTTTAAATTATATTATTCTTTCATGTCATCTCTATTGGGAGCGCCATACTTTGTGCATAAATAAACTACAGAACTTTTGTATTAAATAAGTATTGTTATGAGCTGATGCAAGAGGCCGATAAAAAAACAGTAGTTTTTTAACTTTTATTGTTTTTTTTTATACGAAATTACAGCACTTCTCGTTCATTATTATCAGTACTTTAATTGTGGAGAAGGATTTTTCAATTTGTATATCTTTTATTGTGCCAATAAAAAGAAAAGCCCTTGAACTTAAAGTCGGTAAAACAGACATGGTCAGCATCTCTTTAATTGATGCAATTCACGAGAGAAATGTTTTAAGTCCGAAATCTTATCTTGTTAACGAAACGAGCACATAATTCGACGCTTAGATAACATTAATTAACAAGTATTTTAAAATTAATAATGGTCGAGCTTCCAATTTTTAAATAAGAGTTTACTCTTGTACTGAATATTAGTTTTTTATTTTTGAAAAGTGGAGAAGTGCAGCTCAACAGGAGTTCATGGATTATATTCTTCTCTCTCTCTCTCTCTCTATCTCTATCTCTATCTTGATATCTAAATAGGGACGATCGAGCGAGTCTTTAGTCTTCCGACTAAATACATATTTGCGTGTTTCTGCTACTCCGTGTGGAAGTAATTAGAAATTAGAAACCCAGGGGCAAAATTCAACCATTCCTCGTGGCGACGGATGAACGAGAGTAATTCAACGTTTCTCCGTCTGGATACATTTGGTATATATTCTGACAAATTTGCTTATTCCATGCCTACTATCGTGGAACTTTCCATAATAGCAGCGATAACTTTGTCTTCGTCACCTTTGAGATGTACATTATGTCCAAATGAATTTTATGAGTTATCGTTATCCCGTTCCAAGAGATAGAATTAATTCCTTAACGCAAGAAAAAAGGTAATTCTTAATGTGAGAGGAAACACGACTCAAATATACAATTTATCTCTTCCTTATATTTTTTTTACATACTTATACACTGGGAAAAAATTTATTGAATTCGACTAAATATTTATTTCAACACTGCTTTATAAATCATTTATTTGAGAAACTAGTGATATTGATTGATTGAGGTGAAAAAATATTTATTTGATATAAGAAAATCCTTTTCAAAACAAATAAATATTTAATTTGATTTAAATAAATGATTTATTTGGTAGTATTGAAATAAATATTTATTAATTTATATATAATTTTTCTCAGCGTATATATTTTATCTCAGTTGAAGATTTAATTTCTGCGGGATGTATCATCGTTTAAAAAAGTTTCATATAATTTTCTTATACTTTTGAATAAAACGCAGCGCCGCTTCTCACCCCTTAGATTCTCTTTTTGGTTTTTAGGTTTCGAGCATGCACATTGAATCGGCTTAATTAGCGAAATATTCTCTTCCTGCAGTCGCTTTTCCTTCGAAAAAATGGAAACCAATTTTCACTTTATTCAGCGTTTGCGAAACTTTTTAATGGTTAATTACGGAATGAGAGCAACAAGGAGAGAGCGAGACGGCTCGTAGTTTCGTTTCTGATAGCAGTCGATGCATCCCCGACTGCAACGATTGCATAAATAGCAGCCTCCCGCTGAGCGGAAGCTTCCAGTCTACAGTCCACAATTTTTTTCACTTACGACTTTTATTTAATGTGAAAAATTGTCCCAACATAAAAAATAATTTTGAAAATAAACCCCTGTAAAAATTAATCGCTCCGCTTCGCGCAAAAGATTCTAAAGAGATGAGGATAATTCGGAAATAAATTTTACACCCAGACAATTATGATCATAAATTGTTAACGCATTTTTTAAAATATACGTGTACTTTAATTTCAATATAATATCTAGATCTCTACACAGAGAGAATTTTTCAGAAGAATAATTGTATAAGAGTTTCTCTGTGATTAATATTTTTATCACAATAAGATATAAAATATTTTCGATTAATTTTACTATGTACACATTAATATTTTTCATTGTGGTAAATATTAATTAAATAAACTCTTATAAAAATCTTATTCTTATAAAATTCTTCCAATCCCATATCTCACGATTACCATGATTTTCAGAGTAAATTCTAAAAAGAAAATTCTCTCCATATTTATGTAGAATTTTTCTTCAAGTTTATTCTTCTCAAAATTAAAAAAAAAAGTAATGCCCGAATTAAATATACAATGAAATACGTGAATACTCGTCGTTAATAGCTGTACAATGTGCGATAAAAAAGTCATATAGAAATTAGCTTTTTGTTCTCTATCACATTTCGCATGTTCATACGATATATTAACTTTGCGATATAAGGTAGAAAGAAATTGGTTATACAGTATATTCCGTTCTGCGCATAGAGCGTTTAAACAGCGTTTGAACTGTAAAACGCGATGTGTGTGTTTGCCTATTTGTAATTGTACGTGTTAATGCGTTCACGTGTCATTTAATATTTGCAGAAAACGATCAAATGATGAGCCATCGATTTTGATCGTATAGCGATATATCGGGAACGTGTGTTACCGAAATACTTTGACTTTCTGACGTTCGGAAAACGATCGCGCGCGTTTCGCGCTTTATAAATATTGATTTATCGCGATTTTTATTTTATTTTATCGTACGCGCACACGCATATATATATACATGTATAGCGCGCGCGCGCGCGCAGATTATACTTTATAAAACGACATAAAAGCCGACTGTGTACGATCCGCAGATAATGTGAAGATTTAATAGCGCATTCGGGATTTAATTGATGTCATATTGCGTATTGTGTTACGATCATGATTTTTTACGACGAAGTTGTGAATTGTTTAGCATTGTTATGTTGTCCTCGTGTTACACCGGATGGCCTCTCACCATTTGAAAAAGTTGCAATGAACAAATCGGTCTCTCTTCCTCTTTTTAATATTATTTTTTTTTTAATACGAGTTATTTTAAATTTAAAACGTTTTGTATTTCTTAAGATTTTAATTATATTTTATGATTAATAATTTTAGAACAGTTATTAATAATTTTAAATATAATAATCTTAAGAGACACAAAAATGATGTATTAATAAAAAATATTTATAATTATAGAAAATTATTAATAATTTTTTTTAATACGAGTTATTTTAAATTACGTTTTGTATTCTTTAAGATTTTAATTATATTTTATGATTAATAGTTTTAGAACAATTATTAATAACTCCATATTCATCTCGACTAAGAGCCAAACGCGATGTTATTGCGACAAATTAAGATAAGAAAATTTTTTTTTTTTTTTTGGAAACTGAGGAATTCGAATCCTATGGTTGGGATCTTAGAAATTCCCCTTGTTCCTTCTCTAAACATCCCCTGTAAGAAAAAGACGAGAAAAATATTGGTCCGAAAGTCGGCTGAATCGAGAATCGAACCCGGAAGGTCTCGGGTTCGATTCTCGATTCAGCCGACTTTCGGACCAATATTTTTCTCGTCTTTTTCTTACAGGGGATGTTTAGAGAAGGAACAAGGGGAATTTCTAAGATCCCAACCATAGGATTCAAATTCCTCAGTTTCCAAAAAAAAAAAAAAAAAAATTTTCTTATCTTAATTTGTCGCAATAACATCGCGTTTGGCTCTTAGTCGAGATGAATATGGAGTTTTTAAAACAATTGGAGAGCTGACTTACAAATATTCTTATTAATAATTATTAATAATTTTAAATATAAAAATCTTAAGAGCCACAAAAATGACGTATTAATAAAAAAATATTAATAATTATTATATTGAAAATTATTAATAATTGTACTTAAAATTATTACTAATTTAAAGTATAATGAATACAAAATTAATTAACAATACTTGCTATTAATAAAAAAGAAATATGGCACAATTTTTAAAGTTGCAATGAACAAATCGTTCTCTCTTCCTCTTTATAATATTATTTTTTTTCTAATACGAGTTATTTTAAATAACATTTTGTGTCCTTTAAGATTTTAATTATATTTTATAATTAATAATTTTAGAACACAATTATTAATCATTTTAAAATATAAAAATCTTAAGAGACAAAAATGACGTATTAATAAAAAATATTAAAAATTATTATATTGAAAATTATTAATAATCGTACACCTTAAAATTATTATTAACTTAAACTATAATAAATACAAAATTAATTAACAATACCTGCTGTAAATAAAAAAAGAAATCTGGCACAATTGAATTATTATTAATCTAACTTACACACACTATAATTATATATTACCGCGCCGTGGCATAATATATATCGCGATATCGGTTTTGAGAGATAAAACGAAAATTGGCTATCGCGTCTCAGGATTAATATCGATACGCATCGGCGTTCGGTTACCTCGAATGTGACGCTCCGGAGCCCGTAATACGTTCGTGTTGCCATTTGAGGTGTACCAGAGGCATGGCTTGAAATTGACCGTGGGGTTTATGCGCGTAATGAAATTCTGATGGGACTCTCTACGGGCGCGCACGACGCGGCCAATCGACATTTTGCGGTCTGCGCGACCGCTCGGCCGGAAATTCGCTCTCCGTCATCTTCGAGGAACGTGTCCAAGTGTGCGCCCTGTTTTTATCGGACTCCTTCCTGTCGTCACGTACCCGGGACATTACGTGAAGGGGGAGAAAAAAAATTGTAAACACGCTGGATGTGGGAAATCTGGGCGAAGGTGATGACAGTTCTGAAGCTTCTCGAGTTGTATAGACGGGATATTTGTTTTTATTTTTTTTTTGCGCGGAGAAAAAAAAAAGGATTATATCTAATGCAATTTGAACGCGTATGTTTCTAGAAATTATGTCGCGCGGCACGTATGCATTTAATTATTCATGAACTTATCCTCCGCGAGAGAAATTGATTATCATGGTAATCCTACGTAATCTCGAGAGAGCGACCGGTGTAAGTAATTAACCACATCGAATTACCTGCTATAAATCATAAGTTAAGTATCGCGAAGAGAGGGTTTTTTCCCTCTTTTTTTTTGTTTCGCGAATATTTTGTATTCGCGCGCGTATAACGCATAATTTCTGAATTATAGATGATGTCGTCCTTATCGCTCGCTATAAAGGTACAGGCCGATGTTTAATCAATATCGATTAGGTGATTCATCAAACGAGGGAAAGCGCGGATTTTGATGGATGCGCATGTCGTGGGGTATTGTACCAAGAAAGTTTCTCTTCGACTTACAGAGAACCGGGTTGATGTCTCGTGTTTGTTGATGTAAATGTGTTTTCTTTTTGTCGGCAAACCCTGAGTTGTCTGATCGCTTCCGCTTATGTAATCGATAATACTTTTTCGATGTTTTCCTTGAAATTTTAATTATATTTTATGATTAATAATTTTAGAACAATTATTAATCATTTTAAATGTAAAAATCTTAAGAAACATAAAAAAATTGCGTATTAATAAAAAATATTTATTAATTATTATATTGAAAATTATTAATAATTATACTTAAAATTATTAATAATTTTTTTAATACGAGTTTGTTATAAATATAGAGCAAATATCAGTGTAACATTATATTTAGGTATTCGAATTAATCGACAGATTTTCTAATTATTATCAATACGTTTTTTAATTATTAAATACCAATTTATCCAAATCGGTTTATTATTATTATATTGTACAGTATATATTATTATTTATTACATTGAGATTACATTATGTAATTATAATTAGAGAATATATAGATAATATACTATAATATATAGATAATTAATAATATTAAATTTAATTATAACTTCATATAATATTTATGATATAATTTTTTTACTGATTAATTATTTTATTTTTATCTAAGGCAGCAAAGTATGCAAATTGTATGGAAATTATATTTATAAATATTAAAAAGATCACATTTTTTTTTGCAAGAGACACAAAAGGAAATTTAATATTAATTTTATGATAAAATTTGTTTACATGTAAAAGAAACAAAGTTGCATTAACTTATCTTTATTGTCGGTTGCTTGATAAAGTAAACATGTGTTTTGGATATAACGTGACAAAAAGTTTTGATCTTGATTGATGCAAAATGTACTCAACCTCGATAACGAGCGATGATAAGAGATTCTGTATTTTGATATGAGAATTCTAAAGCTTCTACAAATACCTAGATAAGTAGAACGTTTGAATTTATTTAGTGCCAAAGTTATATATACTAATTATTCCAAAATCGGATTACTCGTTAATAGAATATTCTTAGGATTCTTTGGAAGGCTTTTTCGCAAACTAAGCCTTGCGGAAATATAATATTAACAAAATTACATTTTTCAGTTAATTTTGAATTTAATTTAGTACACAGAGAGAATTTACCCTGAAAATCATGGTAATCGTAGGACGATATGGTATTGGAAAAAAGTCTCTGATTAATATCTATAATCTATTATAATAAAATATCTACCACAATAAAATATAAAATATGTTCTATTAATTTTATTAGATACATTAATATTTTTGTGGTAAATATTTTAATCAGAAACACTTTTATAAAATTCTTTCAATACTATATTGTCCCACAATTACCATAATTTTCAGGGTAAATTGTAAGAGAAAATTCTTTCTGTGTACTAAATTAAATTTAAAATTAACTGAAAAATATAATTTTAAGGCTTGTTAGTTACAAAGATATAATATAAAGGCAAAAATTGGAAACTTGCAAAAAATAAAGATCTCTCTCGACATTTCGAACGACGAGGAAAAATGATTTGCAAATAAACTTAAAAATCTTTCATTAACGCTTGATTCGGACACCTTGTATAACACGTACACGCTGAAAATAATATATCGCGCAGATCGGACTCTCCTCTCGACAGCCTTTGTCGGTCGACACGAGTTCGATTGCGCCATGTACGGAATGCTATATAAAGGTGGCTCGTCACAGAAAATGCCCGCAGTCAATATTCGCGTCGCATCGTGAAGTGTCAATCGGCAACGGCGGCGGTGCGTATTGATTGTTCGACATTGTGAAGTGTATGACAATCGATAGGGACGACGAGCCGCTTCCTCGCCAATTGTTCGCCTCGCGAAGGGCGCGAAATTAGTTTCGTCGAACGGAAAACTCCAGCGCGAAACTACTCCTTTTTTTTCTTTCTCTCTGTTTCTCTCGAAGCTGCATGTTTCGAAAATATTTTATCGTTTGGTCGCTCCCGCTCTCAAAACTCAATCCAGCCCAGTATAAACTTTCTCTCTCTCCCTCTCTGGCCCTTTGTACCTTAATCGAGTGACAGTTACACTACCGGCGCGCCGAATTTTGCGACCGCCCACGCGCGAAATTCACATCGTCCCTCCAATGCTATCATCTCTCTTTCGTCTATCGAATCCCGGGAGCTATTTTCGGCCCTAGTGCGATTTCCGCCAGATGCGAGACCTTGATCGATATTCCTCCTACCTTCCTATACAGGGTGTAACTAAACAAAGGTATACGAAGCACATCATCGGATGCAGGACGACAAACTAAATCGAAAAGTCCTGAGCCATTTTTTAATCTGAGCTTTATTTTTCACGCTATAAATGGTTAAAGTGTGCCAATTAGCGCGTGGCTCCGCCTACTAAGGCCTTAGTAGGCGGGGCCTACGCTGTTTTCCGTTGTAGCCACCCGCTAATTGGCACACTTTAACAATTTATAGCGTGAAAAATAAAGCTCAGATTAAAAAATGGCTCAGGACTTTTCCATTTAGTTTGTCGTCCTGCATCTGATGATGTGCTTTGTATACCTCTTTTTAGTTACACCGTGTATAGATCGCGGAAGGACGCTCGTGAATGGAAATAACACTTGAAATTGAATCTCGGTCCGTCGTCGCGTCGTCGGATGACGACGTCAAATTTCTTTTCCTTCGAGAGAATCTTTGCGCGACACCCGATCGCGAGACACACGGAAAGGGCTTATGCATTTTATTCGTAACGTGTATTTTCTTCCCTCGCATCCTGTTATATCTCGAGTTCGCGCGTCGTTTCACGGTGTCAGGCGACATTGCAAGTTTAATGACGTTTCTCTTCGCTTTCGGCTTTCGGGGTTCTCACATGCGACATGTCGCTTACATAATTTAAATGCGCCACGCTTTATTCAATTATGTTTCGCAGATAAGCGTAGCTTAACTGGATTCGCATTTTGCGTGGAAAATGACATTTAGTCATGTATAAATATACATATATACATAATTCATTTATAACATAATATAGTTACCCAACAGTCTGCTTATTAAATATTTTATAAAATGTGAAAAAATTTTTTATATACGTGGTATATGTGAATAAATAATTTTCATTTTGACAATAGAGATTTTATGCGTGTGAATATTTGCTATTTTTCGATAAATATACATTTTTCCAAATTTTTAAGTTAAAAAAATATTTAAATATTTTTAATATTTATATTAAAATGATTTACATGAAATATTTTTTGAATATACACGGAAGAAAAATGATTAAATTAATGAATATTTATTTCAATACACTACCTAAGAAATTATTTATTTGAAACAAATATTTATTTGTTTTGAAAAGGATTTTCTTATATTAAATAAATATTTTTCACTCAAATCAATATTATTAGTTTCAAATAAATGATTTTTAGCAGTATTGAAATAAATACTTATTCGATTCAATAAATTTTTTAAGTGTAGATATTCGTAAAGAATGTATATTTAAAAGAAATAATTTTTTATTTCTATATTTATAACAAAATGTCAATTAAAATAAAAAAATATATTTCTTAACGTGAATATTTATAATAATTCTTAATCGAGCTGACAATGCATTAATCCTAGTATTATTGTGCGGGGCCAGTAACCTCGCATGAGGTATCGATTTTTACGACGAAAGCACATATAAGTAGAGATATAATCCGTTACAAATATATGTAAATATATGTAAATTATGCCAAACAACGAATTATATGTAGGTGTAGAATAGAAGTCCGTTTTTTCCATCCTCGTAAATTCCGTAAGAAAACGTGTCGCGAGTCAATTTAATTTAACTTTTCTTTCTTTAGACGCAGACGAGATTAAAAGAAGCCTCTTTCATCTCTTAAACTCTCAAGTTTCTCTTCTTGAATACGCGTTCAATATTAAGTCTAGCCCTGAAAGAGAAAAGTAAAATCGATATCATTTTAATATATATCTCCGTGTAACGTTTTATTACGCGAAATACTTAAGAATTAATGGATACGTTTATATTCCGCGGCTGCGCTCTTGCGATAATAGAGTTTAAATGCGCGTCAAGTTTGCATAACAATCAAGTCTGTTGTACGCATCGATTACCAGTTGTACTTTATTTTCTTGTATATAAAGCGCGAGATGCTCTGTTATCAGCGACCACTAGGTGGTACATAACAACGTCGATGATGGAACAATCGACAGGCAAAATCTCATTAGGGGATCGTGTCGCGCACGCTAATTAATTACGCCGCCGGTACCCGACCCTCTTCAATCTCGTTTCTTGACAATTCCGCTAATTAAGTTCGTGCTCCACATTTGGAACTTGCCATCCGGCGACTTGAATCCGTCGGCGCTCTGTGGGGTTAAATCATATATGCATATTGTATGTTACGTATGTATATGCGCAGACTTCCGAAATTGAACGTGCGCGTGTTGAAAATGCGATGTGTGTTGAAATAGAATATGACAATCAATTTTCGAAATTCTCTCTAGCGAGAACACGGAAAGGAGCATGTATCCTTTACGTGTCTGATACCAATCCTCTTTGCAAGTCATGATACATCGAAATATTCAACGATCATTTCATGATCATAAAAGATTAGAAATTATGTTAAAAATAAATTTAATAATCATATTAATAATTATATTAAATTTAATAATTATATAATTATATTATTTAATAATTATATTAAAAATATATAAAAATATCAAAAATTGTTAATTGTGTATTTATAAAATTTTAAAAATACTAGATATATAGAATTTTTGTGAGCGTAAATTTTTTCCTTTTCGATGAAATGAAATAAAAGAATATTTAAAACGCAAATTATTGAAAATAATTTTTTAACTAACTTTTCAGTAATGTTTACGCAACAAAAAAATACTATTTTAAAATTTACAATTTCCAGGAGAATAATAAATACAAGAAATATATCGGTGATATTTATTTGGAATACAATAATTGAAATTATTGATTGAATATGATTCATAATTTTTAAATGAATTATCAGAAATTCTTATTTAAAGTAATATTCAGTTTTCGAAATTTTGCAGTGACCATTTTAAATATTCTATTTTTCTTGAATTATTTTAGATATTATTTTACATGTTATGCAGTGGAAGAAAAATATTGAGAAAAATATTAAATAAATACATATCAATTTAAAAAGTAGCTATTTATTTTTACTGTTGATTTACGAAAACAACTAACATGATTTAATACAAAAATATGCAGTATGAGTGTACAGGGATATAAATAAGAGAAAAATAGAAGTTCGTAAAAATGTAGCATTGCAAAATTTTACTGTCCGTAATAATAAAGGAAATCAATAATTTCAATGTTGATTATTTAAACAAGAAATCCGTGCGTATTTAAAATGTTTATCTCAGTTTTGTAAAATCAATTATATATTTCACAAATTTCTCAATAAACATACATAAAAATAATTCTTTCATAATTATTTGTACTTATTGTTAGTAGGAGAAACAAAATTTACACATAAATGTTCTTATTTTCTACTTCAAATAGCAATTATTTACCTTTGTTTCCGATA
Source organism: Nylanderia fulva (assembly GCF_048542155.1). Lineage (NCBI taxonomy): Eukaryota > Metazoa > Arthropoda > Insecta > Hymenoptera > Formicidae > Nylanderia > Nylanderia fulva. The sequence goes on along the minus strand of NW_028190379.1, from coordinate 801,419 downwards.
CAATGCTGGCAATTATTAGAAAATATCTTGCTATTGGTACAATTAATATTTGTATGCAATGTTTATGCAGTTTCAACATCGCCAATTTTTAATGGAAATTGCATTCAGTGATAAACGAAAAAAAACTCGAACAAAAAAACGATACGCCAACGCATAAAACACAGCCTAGAACATTACACCGTTGTTTTAAAATTCTACACAGTTAAAAAATTTCTGTTAATAATTCAAATTTGATGAAAATTTTTGTTAAATTTAACAGATATTATACATGTCTCAAACGGTCCACAGAAATTTTACGTTAATTTAATATAATATGGATATGTTAAATGGAGACACAAATATTGTGTTAATATTTTAACATAAAATAATTGCAAAACTTCCAATAATTTGAAATAAATTTTGTGTAAAATTAACATATTAACTATTAATGTAAAAATTAACAAAAAATATGTTAATTTTAGATTTTATCATCCCCACTTATATTATAAAATAAAAAAATCAACATTTTTTTCTGTAAATTTTAACAGAAAAATCTTGTCACTAATCAAACAGAATATATTTATTGTGTAAAATTAAACAATTAAGAAAACAGTAATATGTTAAATTAACACATGAATGTGTTAAATATTTGACACAAAATTTGAACGGGGACTGTTTTTAACAAGATAGCACAAAATCATCTACTGTGGACGACACGTTTCTCGGGATGCACATTTTTAACGCGAATCGCGCTCGTTACTTAATTAAGTGCTCTCTCGCGTGTTTGTTTGGCGCTTTTATCAGCGAACGGCGAATCGGCCGATCGCAAGCAATATCCATTCATGAGAGCGACGCGCTTATCAGTCGTAATCTCGGTCTCTCGCGCTCGGTGCATTCGTAGTGGCTGCGATTACGCAAGTCGCAGAGCACAGCTGAATGAACGCAGTCTTACTCGGTGCTCCGGAAAACGATTCTTACGTTAAATCGCTAGGATCGGACGAAGGAAAGAAGAGGTCTCCCGCTGCGAGAAAGGAAGGAAATGGACTGGGATTAAATTTATATATTTCGTGTTCCGGAATATCGCGGAGACTTTTGCAGAACGCTGCACACATTATAGATTTTTATATACATATATGGATATATATTTGCGACGAGAACAATATTCGAAGAATATGATGTAATAAATAGTCGATACGCTTCGTAAAAACCTAATCGAGACTAATATAATCCTGGCCATTAAAGTATAATCGAGTGAAGTTGAATATTTGATGATTAAACTGTTAAAATGTAATCGATTGAAGCTGAATAATTGATGAATAAAAGAAGCCGAGGAGAATTTTTTGCCGAAAAAAGGATACTTGAAAATGAAACGGTAGATATTTATAATTGCTTTCTTATTTTTTAACTATTGTAATTGCAATAATTTTTTTTGTTATACTAATTATTAATATATTAATATATTAATTGTATAATTATTAGAATTGTGCTTTATTGAAATATATTTTATACCACAATTACAGATTATTAGTTTTAATCAAAATTGACTCTTAACAAGTTATCATACGTATAGTAGAAGAGGAAAATATTATAGTAATCAATAATTTCTTAAAACTAGAGTACACATAGTCATTTGACATAAATTAACAAGGAAGTGAGTTTTGTAGATTAAGCGCGGTCACTAATAATAATAAATTTCTGATATGTAAGTCGATACATAAACCTTCAAATATTTCTTTCTTTCTCTCCGAAATAAAAATTTTAAAATTAATACGAGTCAATACAAATACCTACAAATAAAGAGCCAATTGTCTTTTCTGAAAATTTTCTATTATTTGAGAAGAGTATTAACACAGATTTTATATTTTTAACAAAGTGAAAACGTCAAGCGAGAAGAGACAATTTAATAAATTGGAAATTTGTAGAATCGCATTGCGAAAATAAGTGGTAGAAATCTATAAGGTGGCCTTCTCGTTCAGATACATTTCTCCGATAACGCTTTGTTAACCTTGTAACCGGAAGAAAACACCATGCTCTTTTTCTTCTATCTTTCTCTTTCTCTCTCTCTCTCTCTTAACATTGATACGTGGGATGCTGCCGAGCGTTGACGTTCGTTGTTGTATCCGATAGCGGAGAGAGAGAAAGATCTGGTAAAGTGACAGGATCGAATTCGTTCTGTAAACAAGGAGCAGATGATGCACATTGAAATGGGTGTAATGATAGGTGTTCTGATAAACAGTCTGCGATGACTCGTATTAATCGGTCACATTACAGGGATGCTGCCGTTGTTCTGTTTTACCGACTTTAGGTTAGGTTCACTGTTTATTGAATATACAGATTGAAAAATCCTTCAATAAAAGTATTATTTTTCTGTATTATTCTTTCATGCCATCTCTATTGGGAGCGCCATATTTTGTGCACAAATAAACTGCAGAACTTTTGTATTAAATAAGTATTGTTATGAGCTGATGCGAGAGGTCGATAACAAACTAGTTTTTTAACTTTTATTGTTTTTTATACGAAATTACAGCGCTCTCCATTCATTATTATTAGTACTTTAATTGTGGAGAAAAATTTTTCTATCTGTGTAGCCAATAAAAAGAAAAACCCTTGAACTCAAAGTCGTTAAAACAATTATGGTCAGCATGTTTATTTAGCATTCAGCACGTTTTTCTATGTCATTTAGTCTCTGAATTTTTTTACTGTTACATTTTTAATATGCATTGTAAAAAAATATGTAATATACAAAATTACATGAAATTACATAAATAATAAGTATGAAATTGCACGATAAATAATGAAAGTGTATACATTTATATTATCATGTAATTTTACATCTATATTTATGTAATTCTACATACTTTTTACAGTATGAGGCGTATCAATTATTGCTTCATAATTGCATAGGTTTTTTACTCTTTCCATTTTGTTTTCTCTCTTTCTCTCCTTTATTTAATTATCTATTCGTTTTCCCCTTCCTTTTCTGAATATTTCGTATTCAGGAAGCACTTAATATGAAGTGCATCAATTATTACTTTAAAATTGCCTAATTTTTCTACCCTATTTCCATTTCTCTTTCTCTCCTAATTTTTCCTTTTCTTCTTTCTTCCTGTTTCTCTTTTTTATTCATCTACTCATTTTTATTTAATCATTTCTGAATATTGCGGAAAGCCCGCGGATGTCTTGTCTCGTAATTCGATTTAATTCGTATGACTTCCTCGGTGTGCATCCAATAAATCTTCTTTCTCATCTCGAAAGGACCGGCACGGCGCGGAGAAAAAAGCGAGAGCGTCGGTCGAATGATAAGGAAGTAACAAATTGTCTAGCTAGACGAGCCAGCCCCGCTTGGCACGAAACTATCTCGCGCGAAGCCGAAAGGGCGAGGTCGATCGTGACCTGCCGCGAACGTAATGCGAAGCAGGCCGGATCCCGATGACCGGCGAATTTATCGACGGATTTCTCTCTGGCGAGAACCGCACCCCCTCCCCCTTCATCCCCCGCATATGTAGGATTCACCTGAATATTTGAGAATCCGTCTGACAAGCGAAAATTTATCGCCCGCTGCGCATATATCTATATAAGCGTTAATTTAATAATAATTATGAAGATGAGACATTGCATTTTTCTCCATCGATCGGAATCTATACATCAGTCGCTTGATAAAACAGTGAAAACTTGAGTAATTTATTTAGTTTATATGTATAGGAGATTTTTATTTATTTAGATTATTTTTGTATTTTATATAATTAGATTTTCTATATATTAATTTTATATTTTTATTAGATTAATATAAGATTTTTATTTATTTGATTTATAGAAAGATAGTTTGATTTTCCAATGATTTTTTTGTATCAGCGAGATATAGTGTAAATTGAGGAATATACACAAAATGTATCTTCAAAATTATGATAATCGTGAGACAATATAATATTGCAAAAAAAATTTTATAAGAGTTTCTCTGATGAATATTTACAATAAAAAATATTAATATTTATCACACTAAGATATAAAGTATGTTCGATGTACATATTAATATTTTTTATTGTGGTAAATATTTAGTTTCAGAGAAACTTTTATAAAATTCTCTGAATAAGTCCATATTATACCACGATTATCATAATTTTCAGGGTAAATTTTAAGAGAAAATTCTCTCCGTGTACTTAAATTTTTATCTAACAAAAAGTATATATTTCAATTTTTATGAAATGTAAGATCTCGAAGTAATCGAATCACACCGAATACGTACATTTATCGAGGGCAAATTTTTGCGAAAGATGCATTGAACTTTTTAATTCCTCGGTTTTTAAATTGTACTGATTATTTATTAACATTTTATTTATTTTAACGAGGTTTCCGAGGAACAAATAAATATTCGATAATTTACGCCGCCATATAAAACGTCCCTTTCTCGTTAAATCCGAAATGACTCGCGAATGACGTAAACAAGAAACGCATTACATTCCGCGTATGTGCAAATGCCGTCCCGGTTCGCGGACTTTTTGATAGTTTACGACGAGCGCGCTCGTGCTTATTCCGTGAATTAGCATCCGGCAAAATGGCGGCTATAAATTTCGGGCTGACGGTCCACGGTTAATTTCTGGGGACGTTCCACCTACTCGGTAATAACATTGTTCGCCATTATGTATATTACGGGACAATCCGTCGCGGAACGGACACGGTTTTTTATTATACGATGGACCTCGAAATTATGTGCACCAAAATACGAGCGGATAAAGCATGAGAAAATAAAATAATAAATTAGGTACCAGTCAAAAAAAAAAAATGTCACGAAAAAATTTAAATTCAGTGGGAACTTCATGTTTTCCGAATCGGGTTGCTCCCGAGAAGTTACATGATTAATGTAAACATACAGTATATTTATAAATTTTTAATGAAAAATAATTTTATGACATTTCTCTTTCTCTCTTTCTTTTTTGACATATCTTAATTTTACACAGAATTTATTCTGGAAATTATGGTAATTATGAGACAATGTGGTGTTGGAGGAATTTTATAAGGGTTTCTCTGATTAATATTTTTACCGCAATAAAAAATATTAATATCTATCGCAATCAGAAATATATTTGATTAATTTTACTATGTACATATTAATATTTTTTATTGTGGTAGTAAATATTAATTAGAAAAATTCTATGAATATTATATTACAATAATTTTCAGGGTAAATTCTAAGAGAAAATTCTCTTCGTGTACGACAGCATTTTATAATTCCATGCTTTTAGATCGAAGATCTAACAAGTCGAATAATAGATAAATTCAATTATTCAGAATAAAATTATATTAGACAGAAGAATAAGGAAAAATCGAGCGGAAAAGGAAGGTAGAAGGAAAAAACTAAAGCATAATGTATAACTTTCATGTTTTACTTTTTCAACAAGGTGTTGCGATAAGAATCCTTAAGATGCTGCGCGTATAAAAAATTAAATATGGAAATGTATTGAGCAAAGAAATATGACAGAAAAGATAAAAAGAGGAGAGAGTGTACTCTCTGACGGAGGCATTTCTATAATAACTCCATCGTGAAAGGCTTCGAAGGATGAAGCTGATGTCGGGAGAAAAGAGGAATCCAATCGAATATTCGAGAAAAGAGTTCTTCCACTGGATTGTAGATTCATCCGATGCAATGGAAATGTGTTATTTTCATGCTTTATCGGTAGCATACCTATCGACAAATTTTTCAGATTCCTGCGAGATCTATTGCAAATATCGACATTCGATCTGATATCGCGTTGTTAAGATGACAAAGAAATTATTTTTGCGCGAAAGCGAGTTCTTTTTTATTCGTAAAAATTTCCACGATTTTACATTACCTACGATTAAGTTTTCTAATTAGATAAATTATTATTCTTCTCTTTCTTAGAACAGAGTTTTCCGGGAAGTTTTGCATCACACAATAAAAAGAAATAGAAAAAAAATCATTGTTCTCTGCTTCGCATAAAAGAATCAGCATAAATAAATTATAACACTAGTGTGCATGGATGGATTATGATTCTGCGAATAAATGATAAAGGTAAAAATCAGAGATGGGTAAAAATAGAGTGTATTCGAGATAGAAGGAAAAAATATTTACGCGCGTAAATTATATTTTTTCACACGATTATTAACATAAAATCATGATAATAATAATTCAACGTATACGCGTTAATTAAAATTCTTATTTAAATATTTCATGAGGACGAAGAGGAAAATTTAATAACTAAAAGGAAGAAAATTAATAATTAAATACGCAAATTTCTCGAAATGTGCTACTATAATAAAATAATGAATGCAATTTTTCCGAAGATAAACGGTCGTCAGAGGACGTCGATGGAAGTTTAGATAGCGCATATACACAGATTTCGGTTAAATTTAACAGATAAATTTTGTCACTAATAAAGCAGAACATGTTTATTGTGTAAAATTAAAAATAGATAAACATTGTGTTATTTTTACATTTTTTCAGTTTTAATAATTTAACATTTAAGTTTAATTAACAGAACAGTAATATGTTAAATTACTACAAGTTTTGTTAAAAAATTTAATTATTAAAAAATTTAATAATTAATTTGTTAACACATGAATATTTAACCCAAAAATTTGCACGGTGTTTGACAAGTAAACCCAAATTTTTCTCTCGTGTACAAATAATTTTCCTCGCCGTAAGAAAATGTGCGAGCTGCATATGAGCGATTGATTTTTCGCAAAAACGCAAAAGATATATATTTAACGAGACGGAACAGAAACGGGCAAATAATTGCGGCTTCGGCGAGAGCAACGCAACGAACGTGGATATACTTGCCACTTTGTTGCAATTTAAATGATAATCACGGGCACTCTCTTGCGCGCGCGTTTACTCGGAGCGAAATGGCATTCGAATAATACGTTGTCACGCGAGGCTCCGACGTTGATACGACACGGACGCGCTTCTTTTTTTAATATCTATCGCCAAGGTAGTACGTAGCTTTATAATTAGCCGTTAAGCTAGACGCAAGATACCCGTTTCGTCTTCCGAGAATGTCAGTGCGCACGGCAAAATTAATTTTCTCACATGCTTCGAGGATATAAATAGGGCCGCTCTCGTACTGTGAATTAACTCAGCCGTCACTTTTTGTTAATTAACCGGCGTGTTTATTGGCGAGCCATTTTTTATCTTCAGCCAAATAATTTTATCGGGTTTACTCTCATTCAGAAGATTAATCGCGTTTACTTAATTTACAGATATTTATTTTTTAAATATTCTTTTTATGAAAACGCCAATTTTGCTCTCCTTTGGAAATTGATGTGTAAACTTTATTTAAATTTTTTATGTAAATATTTAAATAAATATTTTTTATTTTTATATTTGAAAATTATCTCGTTTAATTTTAATACACTTTTTTTATATTTATTATAAAAATAGTTATTGCATAAATATACAATATTTTTCTATATTAAAGACATACATATTTCATGAAACCCCGAGTATAACCCAATTCTGGTAGCTCAAACCGAAAATATTATGACAGGCTCTTATCGGGATAATCTTATCTCCCATCAACGATTAATCATCTCCGGCGAAATCGGTGCCTGGGTGAAAATATTAGATAATTCATTCATTGAGGACGTCGACCTGGATATTCTCTTCGGTATTTGTAGGAATTCGCAGTTTAAGGATATATTCGCGCGGAATTTCTCTCAAAATTTATGAATTTCGAAGCGCATGTAGGATGATTATTACACAGTTGAAAAATTTGTGTTAAATTTAACAGATATCACGTGTCCCAAACAGAAATTTTCGTGTTAATTTAACATTCTATCTAACATTCATTCTATTTAACATTCTATCACATCTATATAGATATATGCAAATTATATATTTGTAAAAAATAATACTAAAAAGTGTGAGAGAAAAATTTAATATCTGGTCTTGGAAAATCTGAAAAAGTCAGGGAATTTTTTTTATTGAGTCTGCTGGACACCCTGACCCTCAAAGATTTCATGATTTAACATTTAATTGATTTATCATGCAAATTATATATTTGGAAAAAATAATACTAAAAAATCAGGGAAAAAATGAATTTCTGGTCTTGGAAAACCTGAAAAAGTCGGGTAATTTTTTTCATTGAGTCTGCTGAACATCCTGATTTAAATTCACAGCGAAAGCAGTCATCGTGTTGCGCCTTTCACGTGGAAGAGATAATAAATAATATAATGTCGCGAGAGAGAGGGAAACTGACACGCGCGCATTAATGCGCTCTCACAATGCGGGCATTGTAATAATACTGTCTTTCTCTGCGATAGCGGATCATAAATATCGAGCTGCCTTTTGAATTCGCCGGGGCGATATCGTATTATGTAGGCCGAATAAATTTGGCAGGTTAGACACGAAACTGCATCCCGTGAGCTCCGGCACTCGACGAAGCGAGAGAATCGCGATAGCGATTGCAAAATTTAAAGGGTCACTTGTACGTATGTGCGAATGTAGATGTGTGTCTGGTATCAGGTTGAATGAGGCTCGATAAGCCTGAGACAATACGTATTTGCAATTGTGCCGAAGCGTGTCGCTATCAGCAATTCAGTAAGTATGGATAAAATAAAACTACACCGTAAAAAATGCAAATTTCACAACACGCCGGAAAAAGAAAAAATCTATCAATATTTAAATATATCTCAAAACCGAATCATATATATTTTTGCTATTCTCTCTCAGGATGTACCTATTTTGAGAGATGTTTTACACTTTGTATTTCGAGTAGCTGCGGAATTTATAAATTTATTGAAATGTATTTTTTCTATATACGAATCTATTAATTATAAATGCTAATTTAAAAAATAAATAAATAAGTTGGTCGAATTTTCTGTAGATACATATTCCGAGATGTTTTTACTTTTGTATATTTTTCAAGCAGTCGCGGAATCTTTTTGAATTTATCGATATGCATTATTTATGAATCTATTGATTACAGATGCTAATTTAAAAAAAGAAAAATAAATAAGGTTGGTCGAGAATACGCTTCGAAAATATTGCAAATTCTAGGAGAAAGAATTTTTCCACGAATGCGAGAGAGGATTTTCATCTCGAGAGGGATTTCTAAGGCGGATTCTATCAGTGTGTAGATATTTACCGATATATGCATCAATACGAATTCGAGTTGCTCTTCGAACGTTCCAATTTCATCGAATAGAGATTTTTTTTTTGATAGTAGGCGATTCTTGTGTGAGAATCACGCACGTATAGTGGCTTCTCGTGACCGCGAATATGACAAAAGAAATATTGAACGAGAGGAAGAGACACCTGTATATTTCCCCTTGAGAAATGAAAACGGAAGATTATTGCTCGGAGTAATAAACTGTCAGACGAGAAAGCAATATGTCGCTAATGCATCTCCACGAAGTTACAATGCGCCTGGTTTTATGCATTTTTCTCTCTCTCTCTACCCTTTTTGCCTTTCTAAATTAATATCTATCGCAATAAGATATATTTTCGATTAATTTTACTATGTACATGTTAATATTTTTATTGTAATAAATATTAATCAGAAAAATTTATTAAATTTGTCTCACGATTACCAAGATTTTCAGAGTAAATTCTACACTGTAAAAAATATACAGTTACATAAAAAATATGTAGAATTACATAATTAATTATCGTGTAATTTCACATATTGTTATGTAATTTTTAGGGGGAATAATGAGCTTGACTTCTTTCGATCATCTACTTTGTGGATGATTTTATTTATCATCCCGAATGTGTCGGCTAATAAGTTAATGTTAGAATATAAGACGAATATAAGTCGATGTTTTCTCTCAAGATTTTCCGCTTTCTTTTCTGTTTTTTTTTTTTTTAAATCCACACAAGTGCAAGTGTACAGTTTCTCATCCTTCTCTACTCATGATAAGATTATTGCGCAGCAATGTACGATTCAGGGAGAAAGCCGCTGGGAAATCTCCGGATGTATTAGTAGGATATAACTCGATAGAAGTTATTATTTAATTAGCGCGTAAAATCTTCAATTCAATCACGGATTATTCACGATCAATGTCTCACATCTGTATGAATCTTTTTCGATTTTGCGAAAAAATAATTTTTTTATGATCTATATGTAGTTACTTAAAAAACATTAACTTTGGTAACTTCATATTATATGTATACATATCGAATATTAGTGTTCCGCGAAATTATGAAAGTACGGCATACCTAGAAAAAACTGTAATTTTTAATTTTGTGAATATTATTTTTAAAATTCAAATTACAATTTTTTTATTGTTTCATAATTTGTAGTGTATAATTTTTAATAAAAAATATGCTCATGCATATTTTTGTTATTACCTTTATAGTCTTTGATTTTAGTGTTCCGCAAATTTTTATTCTTATAATCAAAAGTGTTCCATAACTTCAAAAAGGTTAAGAACCACTGCAGTAAATGATAGCGATACATTTTCACCTCGAGGTGTACAATTTTTGATCTCTCTTGAAGATCTCTCTAGAGATCAACCCTTTTAAAGCAGATCTCGTGTCCTTGGAAGGAGGAGCAAAGGTTTCCTGTCGAGGGGGGTAAACCAAGACATACTCTTACTCTCCCCTTTCATCGAGATGTGGATTTTCTCTCTCTCTCTCTCTCTCTCTCTCTCTTTCTCTATCTTTCTCTCGCGTAAAGTACAATGTCTATACGCTATCGCGAACATAATAACGGCGAGTACTTTACGGTCGCGCGTGTGTATGTATGTACGTGTGTTTGTGTATACAGGGTGTAACTAAACAAAGGTATAGGAAGCACATCATCGGATGCAGGACGACAAACTAAATCGAAAAGTCCTGAGCCATTTTTTAATCCGAGCTTTATTTTTCACGCTATAAATTGTTAAAGTGTGCCAATTAGCGCGTGGCTACAACGGAAAACAGCGTAGGCCCCGCCTTAGTAGGCGTGGCCACGCGCTAATTGGTCAATCTTTAACCATTTATAGCGTCAAAAATAAAGCTCAGATTAAAAAATAGCTCAGGACTTTTCGATTTAGTTTGTCGTCCTGCGTCCGGTGATGTGCTTCGTATACCTTTGTGTAGTTACACCCTGTATATGCGTGCACATCTCCAAGTATGGGTATTGCTTGCGCACACCGGGCACCCACCCGATGAGGTTCCAACCCGGGATTCCATTTAAGTGTTCCGCAAATACTGTTACCGCGGAGACACACCGAGAGAAGGAACAATCCGCTCTCTCCCTCTCTCTCTCTTTCTCTCACTTGTCCAATAATGTATTTTGCGAGGTATACTATACGGCCACGATGGCGCCGCATTCTATCGGTTTTATATCGCTGCGTCTAACGACCTTCGGCGAGGCGAGCCGAATGAAGAATATTCACTTAGCGGAGAGCGAGAGAGAGCAAATTGCCCTCTCTCTTTCTCTCTTTCTTTCCACGATAAACTAATTATCCCCCTTCAGTCTCTATTTTCTTCGTCATTTTTTTTTCCTTTTCCGATATCCGATAGCTGCGCGATGATTTTACAGAAACTCGCTTGATATATCGACAATCGATGTGGGCGATGATGCATCGAGCTTTTGATGCGTCCGATGTTTGCCTAAAAATCGTACGAAATGCGAAGCATTCGTAATTCAATGCATTCGCAAAAATAAAATAGAATATTTAAATAGAAGAGAAAAATATGTTTATGTAAGAAATAAATATAATTATTTTTCACTTATATAATACTTGAATATTATTTTCACACAGTTTTATATATTTTATTTATTTTTTTCTTGTAATCTTTATATGTTTTTTAGATCTATTTTTGTTTATATTTTATAATCTTAATTCTCTTCGTAAATTAAAGACAGACGAAGCTTATACTTTTGAAGTAAATGTATCTGCTTTGTTAATTTTTTAATTATTTTTCTCGTTATATAAACATATGAAATAATAATATTTGAAATAATTAAAAGGCAAGTTTAAATAAAAGAATCTCTCTGATATCTCTTGAAATTATTATTTTAATTAATAAATTTGCCTTTTAAATAAATATGTGCTATGTATTTATAGTTATCATTTTCATAAAGAATGAAAATTGTTTCAAACGCGTTGTTATTAAAACAAAATAAATTATACATTAAATTATAAATTTTACATATTAATAATAAATAATAAATTATCCATATTAAATTATAATTTTCATTGTCTGCATTTGAAATTTGTCGATCGTTATATTGCAAAATTATTTTCGTCCATAAGACTCGACGGATGGCTGGGAATTGAATTAGACCAGATTATTTCGGGGTCACACGGACACACATTCGACGGCTTATCATTACAACTAACTTATCGTAAACGAGCATTTTAGATACGCGATGTTTGTACCGCGCGTACATAAATCAAACAGTTAAATTATTTCTTGCAGCAGAGATCGCATCTAATAAATATTGCAACGCGATATTAACATCACTAATCAAGTTTAGTTTAAAAAAAAAGGAACAAGGTTAACAGGATAATACAACTTATTTACATACTTGAAGTTGCAACTACAACTCAATTACAATATTTAAGTATCCCCGTAATTCCAGGACACACGTAAAGCGCAAAGTTCATTAATAATACTCGACGCAAGAGCCTAATCGCGGTATGTCGCCGAGGAATTCGTCAATTAAAGTATATTCCATCATCGTCATCGAGAGAAAGAGAGAGAAAGAGGGAGACAGGTCGGTTCATCTCATATCATAAATAACGGGGACGCGCATAATCGCAACGATAAAACCGCCAATAAATAATTGCCTCACTATTACGCTGCGGACGTGTGTTATTACACGGGTCTATAATTGATCGTGAATTTTCCTATCTTATACTGCGGCACGCATACACGCATTTATTTACATATATATGCGGACGTCTGTCTCTCATTGATATAGGCGAACCGATTCGCGACATGTATTGCGCGTTCGCCAATTAAACTCCGCTAATTCCACGGGCTGATGATGGCTTTCGGCTCTCTCTCTCTCTCTCTCTCTCTGGGACGGACGGACATGCCACGGTACATAATTTCGTCAATTCTCTGTGAATCTTTCACAGAGAAATCAGCCGGCGCAAGCGCGCGCGTCCGTGACGCTCCATTAATTGCGTCAGCCGATAATTATTCCGCGTATCAGTCATTTGCGCTCGGCGCTAAGTCGATAAATCGACCGACAACTCGAACGGAAGGACTCGACCAACAGGTTGTTGGTCCGGCTTCTGGCGTCAAAACCTGGCGGCTTCGCGTCACCCGAATTACTACCTTTCATTCGGAGAATTATGCACCGAAAAACAATTTTGTTCATTCTTGTAAGTATTTATTTCAAGACCGTCGAATAAATTATTTATTTGAAATTATAATAATATTTATTATTTGATTTATTTGATGTAAGAAAATCTTTTCCAAACAAATGAATATTTATTTGCAAGGTTTATTATGAACGACCAACAGTCTTGAAATAAATACTTACAAGAATGAATAAAATTGTTTTTCGGTGCATAATTCTCCGAATGAAAGGTAGTAATTCGGGTGACGCGAAGCCGCCAGGTTTTGCCGCCAGGTTTTGACGCCAGAAGCCGGACCAACAACCTGTTGGTCCGGCTTCGCGTCATCCGAATTACTACCTTTCATTCGGAGAATTATGCACCGAAAAACAATTTTGTTCATTCTTGTAAGTATTTATTTCAAGACTGTCGAATAAATCATTTATTTGAAATTATAATAATATTTATTATTTGATTTATTTGATGTAAGAAAATCTTTTCCAAACAAATGAATATTTATTTGCAAGGTTTATTATGAACGACCAAACTGTCAAAAAATCATCTTTATTTTTATGATGTCATATAGACGACATTGCGATCCTTAATTGGTTTGGGTCCTTTTTAAGGATTTTAAATGACTTGGAAAATCAGGGAATTTTCAAAGAAAATCTTTTGAGTAGACACCCTGTCAATTTCTCGATTTATTTTGAACGCGATCTCGATGTGTCCAGCACATTAGATGTTCGAAAATTGATTGATTGATGAAGGATATTGTATTTATAACGCTTGACAACAGATCGTTATGGCATCTCAAAGAGAATTAATTATCAGAGTAGGGAGACTCAATCGTGAATCCCATTTCCAATCATGGATATTTGCGTGGATACACAAAGCTCTTTACAATACACAGGATGATAATCAATTGTGCAGACGTATTGTCATATACGCGAATTTGAAATGGATTCTTTGTCCTGCGTTTTTGTCCATTATTAAAGTTTCGAAAAATCTCCGTTTTAATAATAACCCGGGACAAAATTTTTTACATATAATTATATGTGAAATATGTCCATTTTTATTTTTTTATACATAATTATATAAATGCACATATATATAAATTATAAGGGTTTACGTATAATCATGTCAAATTATATATGAAACATATATTTATAGATATATATGAAGAAATATTTATTTATTATATATAATATAAATTTATGTAATTATATAAAAACCACTTTTATTTAATTATGTATGGACATATTTTGTATACAATTATATATATATAATTTGATATATTTCTATATAATTTTATATTGTTCCAATATTTTCACAGAAACACTTTAAATTGATATTTTCCGTGCGAAAGACGTTCTTCGACAAATCTTTAGTATATTATATTTGGATAATTAATATTTGCATAATTTGGAGTTAAATCAGTGGCCGTATGATTCTAATAATTAGAGATATATTAATCCTTTGTTATCCGAGTCTCACAAAGGAAATCAGGTGCTGTCGCGCTCGATGAGAGAGAAATTAACTATGAAATTCTGTTTATTGTTACGAACAATATGCGAATAGAATGCATTGTGCGCGATATTACGGGATATACAGGATAGGAATGGATCGATTTATGTAGTAAGAACGTATCGTATTTTCGAATAAATTTAAAGAGGGAGTATAGAAACAGAGAGAAGAGGGAAGTTGTATCTCAAATAATCTTCTACGGATATACGCTGCGATCATAACTTGCGATATTTGCGAAATATAAGCGCAACACTGCAAACTTTCGTTGGTAAATATCGGATAAAAGTTCTCTCAATGAAAAAAATAATCCATTGGTCGCCGTTATTTTTTGCGACTTTGTTGTTGTTAGATACCCTGGATAATTGAGTTGAAAAAAAATCGACGAACAACAAGGTTTTATAAATCTTTTATATCATTCTTTATGAGGAAATTGAAGAGATTTTGTATACACAGAAAGAAAAATATCGGAGAAAGAGAGTAGAGAAATGATATAATATCGTGTTCCGAGAATTTTTTGCAGAATGTCTAAATAATCTGGAATTCTTGGAAATTTTTACTTACCTCGAGAGCTCGAGAAATTATTATGGAATATTATTATAGGATTCGGAGAATTTTTAAAATAATTTTATCCTTTTAAAACTTAACATTCAAAATTTAATTAGCGCTTTATTTTTATAATGTGAGTGAAAACCATTAAAAGAGAGCGCAAATAATAAAGAAACTTACTATTTTAAAAATCGTATCTGCAAATTTTCCAAAAGTTCTCTTTTACATGGAATTTTTTAAAACAAAAATATCTGAAAGATCGGGGAATTTGTTTACAAGATTTTAGCAGACACTCTGTTTTTTCGTATAAATTTTAATCCTTATATAAAAGAAGCGATACACTTTTATTTTTTTGTAGCGCGGAAAATAATAAAAGGTGGGAGTGCATATGAGTGCATATGAGTGCAACGAGCACGAGAGTTTTATGTAAACGATATACAAACGTATAACGTGGACTTTGTTGATTGAAGCACATATGGAAAACGCGAGTCCACCAGGTGTTTTGTTCGCGACATCAGTGCAAACGTACGCATGCATATTCATAGTTATTACTGCTTAAGAAGGTATTCGTTGTTTATCGACGAAAAAATATATATGCGTACACACACACAGTGATTTTCATGGAGCTTATATTTCATGCTTATACATATATTACATAAGTCGCGGAGTTTTTTTATACATATCTAATCGTGGAATTTTTTATACAATTTTATATAAAATGTCTTGATGTGTGAAAAATGATTATGATAATCGCGTGACGTGCGAATCTGATTATCGCGCTCACAATCGACGTCACGACTTAATCCAAGGTGTATATGCTCTCGGGAAAAATCTTGAAAGCTTTGGTATTCCCAGGGAATTTTGTTCCACCTTGAAAAATCAGGGAATTCTCATGAAATTCGAATGGGATTCGGGGAATTTTTAAAAATTGATCTTTGATCATTTTAGTCTTATTTAACATTTGAGAAACTTATGTTTAACATATTTTTTCAATATTTAAGTTTTCAAAATTTTATATGATTTTTTTATTGATGATTTTTAATATCAAGATCTTACATAAGTTTCATGGAAAATTGTTTTTTAATAGATAATATTTAAATAAATTAGATCTCCTTCTTAATTAATAAGTGAATAATAATTTAAATAAGAATAATTTAATAAATAATTAATTTAAATAAAAATTAGTATTCCTTAACGTTTCTAATAAATTATTTTTTGTTCTATATTTTTATTTTATATTTTTGCATACATTTTTAGTGTTTGGATATCACACTTTGTTATTGTCCAAATTAATTTTGCAATGAATAAATCAATATTAAATATTAGAAGATAAACTGCGTTCTTAATTTTTGAAAAGCTGCATCTATATATACACATTTTTTATTTTACTTGAAATTTTAAACGAAAATACCTTGGAGGATCAGGAAAGGATCTTATGCAGGAAATTTTATAATTTCAATAGATATCTTGTTATTGAACTTGAAATATACTCGTTTTTCGTAGAGATAACAGGGTGTCTAGCGGTCAGAAAAATCTGGAAAACCGGGCATTGTCAGGGAATTTTATAAATCTGGAATTGTCAGGAAAAAGTCAGGAAATTTTACTATTTACCTGGATTTTTTTACATTATTCTATTATACATTTGTATCAATAATTTGAAATTTTTTATTAAATAAATATAAACTTTTCCCTGACTCCCAGCACACTAATTTTCTGTGTTGTTAAAAATCGATTCATCTACAGCGTGTTCGTTAATTTATATTTTCATCGTCGTGTTATTTTATTTCAATGCGTTTGTTATTTTATTTTAATAGTTTATAGTAACATGCTTGTTTCGATTATCGCACATAATGCAGATTGTATAATAGATTTAAATTTTTATTTTAACTTTCGCACCTTTTTATTGTTGACAAAAGTATCTCAAGGATTTCATGATTTCACATTTAATTGATCCATCATATAGATATATGCAAATTATATATGAAAAAATAATATATGAAAAATTATATGTGAAAAAATAATACTAAAAAGTGAGGGAAAAAATTAATTTCTGGTTTGGGAAAATCCTAAAAATCGGAGTTTTTTTGATTTCATGATTTCACATTTAATTGATCCATCATATAGATATATGCAAATTATATATGAAAAATTATATGTGAAAAAATAATACTAAAAAGTGAGGGAGAAAATTAATTTCTGGTCTGGGAAAATCTGAAAAATCGGAGTTTTTTTCATTGATCCGCTGGACAAGTTTCCGGAAATATTGCACAACTATCTCTTCCTCTTCTTACTCACGTATTATACATCCGTCGTTCGCAGCCTCGGCGAAAACACTCGGACCCGACTCGGACTTATAACGCAATTGTGCGACGTTTAATTCGATGAATTAACCTCTGGTCCCGCGGGTCGACGTCGGGGTCTCTGTATAGAGAGAGAGAAAGAGAGAAGAGTCGTTCTCTCAGGCTAAACCGCGGCAGGAAATCTCTTCAATCTGCTCTGATGCGCCTCGTTAACGAGCGTTTGTTTTCTTCCGTCCACGAGGCCTCTCTCGAGTCCTCGGCTTCGTTTCGCTTTCTTCCGTTTGCGATCGCTGTCGATTTTTATTCGCAGATATATATATTTTCCATAATAAATGGCGCTTCACGCTTTTCGCCACCTGACAGCGATAATTCCGGAGTTTTTTTTTATTAATATTCTTTTGCGTTAAATTTTTTTCAGTTATTTTACGTTTATTTTACTTTAATTTTTTATCTCATATCTTTGTATTAGTGCATTATTACTTAAAAAAGTATTTATTCATTTTTCAGAAAATATATTTGGCTTTTATTTATATATAAATATATTACGAGATATATCTCGTAATATATTTAAGTAAGATATATACATATCGCATTTTATTAGATACAACAGTTTTATGAAATATTGTGATAAGAGACTTAAAGTTTATGACGCCATAATTTTTATTCTCAACGATTTAATATATTCTGATATTAATATAAAATAAGAGCAAGTAATAAATAAAATATATATTAAACATTTTTGTATAATTATCATTTGGGAATATCTATGATATAATATATAGTGGAGTTATTTTTGCGTAATTGCACGTAAATTAATTAATACAATAATAAAAAATTTTTTAAATTAAAATTTAAAAAAATTTTATAATTTTAATTTCAAATTATTTAAGCTACTTTATTGTATGATAAAAAAGTTTAAATAATTGTATATTAATTTACTTGCGTGTAATTACGCAAAAATAAATTCCAAAGTAATACATATACGTACATAGCATATATATTCCCAATTATAATTATATAAAAAATGTTTAAAATATATTTTATTTATTATTTAAATAATTTTTAAATTGAAAAGTCTAGATTTAATTTTCGTTCCTTAATATCCAATATAAAAAAAATGTTGTTTAAAATAACTATAATTAGCGCCAAACGTGACATTGAAAAGTTCATAGCGGTATTTTTCGCGCTCGCTTCTCGGAAAATTGTTTCGCACACAATATAACGTTAGCATTTTCACGTTTCCCTCGTTTCTCATATACGTTTTCAGCATTCTTCGTGTAACTGCGAATCCGTACCTTTATCAGGTCTCTTGCGTGCGATACAGAAATTTTGCCGAGAAGCGGCAGGACTGACGTTTAGCGAAAGGAAACACACAGTTCTCGAAATACGGTTTCTCATCTCGCAAAGTGCCCCGCTACTGTTTCATCGGAAACCCGGGGCTGTTTTTTCCCTGTATCTCTTCAGCCGTGGCTTTTCCACGATCGTGGAAAACTCGGAATTGAGAAGACTTTCATATTCCGGTCAGTTTCGAATGTTCAATCATCGGCGGATGTCTAAAATTTCCGCTCATAGCGAAAAATAACGATGGCAAATGTTCAAACGCTGTTTGATACATCCGCGATCAATCAATCAATCCATCAATTTACATATGACATATATTCGCGTGCGAGTCTGTCTAGACAGACTACAAGCTTGTAAGCGCGACATACAGGAAAAATACCAAATTGATTTTGAGTATTTTCAATAGGTATATGGTATAATTTAAATAAATTTTTATGTAAATAAAAAATGTAATTTAAATAAAATAAATAATTAAAGAGTCTATATAAGATTTAATAATTATAGATATAATTTAAACTTTTATTTATATGTCACATATAAAAGATGTCGATATACAGATGAAACCTATAGAATTAATATTAAATTTATTTATATATTTTTATTTATATTACTTACCAACGCGAAATCTGAATTTAATGTTAGAAGATATGCTGTTCCTTTATAATTATTTCGAATATGGTATTATATATATTTTTTAACGTTTATATACTGAAATTCTGCTGCAAGGCTATCACGATAAATTGGCAAATTTTGAATTCACGGAACGATAATGTTATGCAAATTCGCGCAATTTGTCGAAATGGATCCGCTTCCTAATTTCTCCTCGGAACAGCGAATCCGCATTCAACCCGAACACGAGTTTATGAAAATTGGATCCGATCGATCCAATCCGGAATCCGCTAATGCACCGTCTAATTGTCGCTCTGTCGAATTGTGCCAACAATTATTATGACTGTGTGTATGCATATATTTAGAAGTATACATAATATATATTGAGATGGTTAGATATAGTAGATAGATAGTAAGAGTAGAAGGAGAGGGAATATGAAGAGATGAGATAGAGAGGTGATAATAGTGATATATTAATATAGAAGTATAGTGATCGATTAGTATTATGTAATATATTATATATATTATATATTAATATATTATATATTATATATTATATGTTATATATTATATATAATATATTTTATTATAATATAATATAATATGTAATATAACATTTGAATATATTAATTGTATATTATATGTTATATATTACATATTATAATATATTAATATATTATATATTATATTATATTATATATTAATATATTATATATTATATATATATATATATATATATATATATAATATGTACGTGTTATTACGTGTGTGCGATAAGATTTGAGTGGTAATCCAATGCGAAAGAAGAGCGGAGCGATGATTACGGAACGGCGATGCAGTAGAACGGCTCTATGGATGAGCCGCCTGTTGCATCGCTCGCGAGTCAACCGTCGGCGCAAAGCAGGGATTCGATAATCCACGGGGGTTATACGGCGCGTACTGGAACCGCTCTTTGATCCGCCCTTTGATCCAAGCTTTGATCGCCGAGATTCTTCAAACCAATTTCGCGCTCCCATTTTTTCCCGCGCGAGAATCTTTTTATTTTTTTTTTTTTTTTGCATTTTTGTTAATGATATTTTTTTGAAATTATTAGCTCCATCACAGGGTGTATAATCCGGAAAAAAACCTTGAAAATCTGTCTCCACTGTCGGGGAATTTTTATGGCATTGAGGGATCGGAATTTAGGGAATTTGGGAAAAAAATTGTTCTTTTGATAATTTTATTATTGTTTAGCATTTAAGAAATATATGTCTAATTTTTGCTATATTTAAACCTTTATCAAAGTTTTATGTGATTTTTTTATTAACGATCTATTTCTAGTATCAAGATTCTTGTGTAAGTTTTATAAAAAATTGTTCAATTTTTTAATAGGTAATATTTGAGCAAATTAATACTCAATTTAATAAAAAAATAATTTAAGTAAATCAATAATTTTCTTAAGACGTTTAATAATAAATTATTTTTTGTTTTATATTTTTATCTTATCCTTTTGCATAATGATATATCGCACTTTGTTATTGTCTAAAAATTAATTTTATAATTAATAAATCAGTATGAAATGCTAGAAAAACTTTACTCTTGATAACTTTGCAATCATATATGAACAGAAAACATTAGAACAGAGCACATACAGTAAAGAAACTTATTTTAAGAGCTGTATTTACAAATTTTCTTATTTTACCTGGAATTTTAAAATACTCTAAAAATCAGGGAATTCTCAGGAAATTTTTAAACAAGAGATTTAAATATAGATAAATAAAAACCAATGATCGACCAACTCTGGTTTAAAAATTATTTATTTATAAATCTTCTACGTTTCGACCATCGGTTTTGGCCCTTCTCAAGATATGTAATAGATAATTAACATATAAAAAAACACCGGTAAATTAATCGCAACATGTAATAAAAATTAGACACAACTTCAAACGTCACATGTAAAAATAAAAAATTTTTATAATGTAAAAAATAATATTAAAAACATTCGTCTTTAACAAAAGACAAACGTCACCCTCGCACGATGGAACGCTACTTAAATATAGAATCCTCTCTATCTTCAATGAGCAAATATTTATATTCTCTATTAAATTATCTGACATTTATTCTTGCTTCAAATAATTCTAAATCCGTTTCTTGGTGAACGCGTGACGAGTGAATGTATACAAGATATTTGATTTATATTCAATGCTGACGTGGAAACGCGGTAAAAGTTAATAAATAATTTATATATAGGTATATATACGCCTATATTTGAAATTAAATGTTTTCGCCTCTCTGTTATGAATATTTGCCTCGCTTTTATTCGCATGATATATCGCGAGCGATCGATATTCTTTTTAATTCGTCCGTGTCCATTCATCCGTGTCTCTATTAATTCGTATCTACTTGTCCTCCGTATCTCTGCCGATCGCAGAAAATGCGTGATCTCCGGGACACCCTATGTAACAATTATTCAACCTCGGTGAGCAAAGCGATTTGTCTTAATCAGAGCTAATATCCCGGACTGTCTCTCGACCGGTCGTGCATAGCTGTGCGAAAGAATTGACGCGTTGACAGAAGGAAACGCGAATAAACGAAAGCTACGTTTAGTGTAAAGGTGAAAGGGAAGAAAATAGCGTTTATCATAATCGCGTTGGCGGAGAAAGCGAGTTTTGATCGGACATTCTTAACAATTTTTTAATCGACATAGAAGCTTGCAACCGTATTATAGAGGTAATTAAATCGAAGATTTTAAGAGATCCTGTTTTGAAGTCAACAGCTCTATCGATTTATACGAAATGATTCGTTATTGATAATGTAACAGAGAAATAATTTTTATATACAAATATTTTATGTCAAAAAATAAGACATGTTTAAAATGTAGAATAAAAATATTTAAGAAAATTGAAAAGAACTAATAACATAATAAATTTGAAAATTGGAGAATTAGTATATTTTCTTTGTCTAAAGTTTATATGATTTTTTAATTATATATAATATTGTATATAAATATTTTTTTTATTTCTCTTTCTCTATTATTTGTTTAATCTTTTAAATTTTTATTTAATAACGAATAATAAATAAATAATTAATAATTATGATATATTCAAGAAAGTATATATACACTGAACAAAATTACTAAATATTTTTTATGTCAAATCAATATTATTAGTTTTAAATAAATGATTTCTTTGGCAGTATATATATTGAAATAAATATTTATTCGAATTCAATAAATTTTGTTTTCAGTGTAGAGATAATTTTATAAATTTACAAAGAACTTCTAATAAATAATAAATAAAAAAACAATATTTTATATTTATTTTATTTATTTTTTGTATAAAGAGAAAGAAGGAAAATAATTTCTTTCTATTTTTTTTTATAATTTACGTCATAGTTCTAAATTAATCCGAGCTTAAAGCGAGAAAAAAATATTAGTTTCTTGATCTTCAGAATCAATCTCTCGGAAAGAAGCTTTGTATGAAAATTTTATTGTACATTCTCCTCAGTTTCGTTTCTGTATATGTATCCCGCTGTCCTCTTTCCAATTGCATTATCAATAATGGACCGTCCTGATGCGCGTTTTCTTCTTCTATCAAACATTGATACTTTCCATCCAAACCGGATGGCGACCGCTACACTGTAAAAAAATGTATAATATATTACATAAAAATGTAAATTACATAATAAAATTACATAAATAATAAGTATAAAATTACACGATAAAAAATGAAGATGTATACCGTTTTATTATTTATCATGTAATTTTACATCTATTATTTATGTCATTTCACATATTTTAAATGTAATATATATGTAATTTTACATATTTTAAATGTAATATTACATATATAATTTTACATAATTAAATATGTAATTTTACATCTTTTTAATGTAATATTACATATTTTTTATTTTACATAATTTTACATAATTACATATGTAATTTTACATATTTTTAATGTAATATTACATATTTTTTTACTGTGTATGCATTATTGATGTATAACGATATTCTCCGATATTCCTGGCTATATTAAAGGTCGCCGGTTTTCAAGATTACAGGAATTACAAGTCATTGTGTCCCGATCGAAAGATCTCGCGTCTAGGTTCTTGCACGAAGCGCATTTGCATGGAATATTACTATATAATGTGGCAAAAGTCAGTACATCGAAAAATAATCGGGAGCATCGATGCATGAAGCCGACATATTGTGAGATAAGCGCGGCTGCAACTGCGATATACCGGGTGTATCCAACCGCGATGCCTGTCAATGATTAATATTTTGAACAGCGGAGTATAAAAATATATGAGCGAAAAGATTGCACTTGAAAATAATAACAATATATTTACGTAAGCCATTTTTCTCATTGGATTGTAAATGGTTAATGTAGAAAAGCAAAATAACTCATCAACGCTAATGAAAATTCTAGCCAAATTTCCTAGATTTGTGTTAAATCTCGTATTTAAATATTTTAATAATATGTATTTCATTCCGCGAAATTTTAATTTGAGAGATTATTATATTTCTGTAATAGAATTGAGACATTTAAATTTTGTTCATTGTTGCAGCTGAAAACGGTAATTAATAATTTTGTTGTATTCAATTATTTTGTACAATATATAATGAGAACTTATATATAATTACCACTTTAATTATTATTAAAACATTAACCTTTTATATGATTATTCTATCTCTCAAGCTTTGAGACAGAACAAATGCAAATGAATATAAATTGATGCGATGATTGTAAGCTACAATTAACAAAATTAGAAACAGATTAGATTTTTAAACAACATTTTTACAATAAAATATACTGCATTATAATGCAAAAACATGTGCGACAATATATAGAGAATTAAGGACTTACAAGTGAGGTGGTGGAACATTAAAATTAACATGGCAAAGGGATTTTGGTAGCTCAGCGACATTATTTGTTTAAGTCTGCACTGTGCAGCAAAGTCGTTCCATGACTTGTTGGAATGGAAAATAATGCTTTTTGATGTTGTCTTTCGCGGTTTTTACAACTAGTTTGCAATACGACTTCGGTCTAATAATGTTGACTGTGACGTGATGAAGTTTGTCGAGCTATTTGATCTGCCCTATGAATGTACTAATTTAATCCTTTAAGCATGCTTATTACGACATTTCCTTCATGACGAGTCAGAGAGAGAGAAACTTTATAATATGTACGGAAATAACGTAGCAAACTCTTTAGTTCTGCACTCAATATGGAATGAGAATCTGTCTTTGCGATTTCTAGCGCGAATTACACAAATATCCTTCCTCTTTTCGAAGTTTGTTCTGTGAATGAGATATTTCAGTGACATTAAAAATCATTAACACGTGGCATTTAACAAAATTACAAATTCAGAAGATTGGAAAGGATTAATAATTTAGTTATATAATGTCTATCTAATTTATTTTTGTTAATTTACTTATTTTCGTGCAAAATGCACTGAAAAAATTATTAGATTAATAAATATTTATTTCAATACTGCGTAATAAATCATTTATTCGAAACAAATATTGATCTGTTTTGAAAAGAATTTTCTTATTTCAAATAAATATTTTTACATCAAATCAATATTATTACACTGAAAAAAATATTTGTGTGAAATTACATAATTATGCTGGGTTTTTTCTTTAGAATATAAATATGATGTTTTTTTAAATCGGCCAACAGAGCCAAAGCACGAAAAATTAATTATTCGGAACTGTATCTCTTGGTTTGAGATCACTAAGTTCCATATATAAATTAATCTCGAAACTTACATATGGAGAAATAGGCGCGAAATAATATTTCCGCTTCAGCAACTTTTCGAATCTATATTTCTCCATATGTAAGTTTCGAGATTAATTTATATATGGAACTTAGTGATCTCAAACCAAGAGATACAGTTCCGAATAATTAATTTTTCGAGCTGTGGCTCTGTTGGCCGATTTAAAAAAACATCATATTTATATTTTTAATATTGAGAGCCGATAAAAATATTTCTTTCTGATTTTTTCTTTAGACCTAGCATACTCATGAAATTTTGCTACTCATATGGAAGATTACAGATTACATGTACGTTCATATAAAATATATTCTTGTATATTTTCAAGATTAAAAATATTCCACTGAACATGGAATTACATATAGAAAATGCTAGTAATATATAAACGCTATAAAATAATGTTATAAATAAAATGAATAAGTGCTTATAAAATAAAGTTCTAATAAAGTAAAAATATTAAAATTACAAATTATTTTTGCACAAAAAATAGTAATTTTACCTATATTTTGTATTTTGACTTTCAAAAATAATGAAAAGAAATTATAGTGATAATTAAATTTTTTCAGTTTTAAACAAGTAATTTCCACGTAAAAGTACATGGATTTTTTTCAGTGTAGTTTCAAATAAAAATTACTTATTAGGCAGTATTGAAATGAATATTTATTCGAACTCAACAATTTTTTTCAGTGTGCTCACTAAATTTGGCAAAAAATTTTACTAGTTATTTTTACATCAGTGACAAATCGACCCTTCATCATCATCATCATTTTCCGGCTTTTCTAGCTCGAGATTTTTAGGAACGAGGAAATTGCGATCGCGAATAAATCTCATTATCCTCTAATAGCGAAGCGATTTATTACGACGAGATGTTCGATCGTTGCTCTTTTGCGGAAGCCGCTTGCATATTTCGTTTAACGAACCCGCGGCCTATCGCTTTTATCTTCGCGCCTTGTAGGTCGTCGACGTAACTACAGGGTTTGTCCGGAAAGTAATGTGTCGCATTTTTTTAAAAAAGAATTTATTGATCGCATAGGTAAAACAACTTAAAATTGTTCGAAGTATGACCCTTCTGCGTCAATACATTTTTGCCAACGCGATTTCCATGCGTCATAAGATTTCTGGAACTCCTTGACTGGGATGCTGTTCAGGGAGGCCGTCGAAGTAGCTTGTACGTTGTCAACCGACTCGAGCTGTTGTCCTTTGAGCTCCCTTTTCAGCCGAGGAAATAAAAAAAAGTCCGCCGGGGCCAAACTTTCTTGAGCATTTCAAAAGTTTCCAGCGGCGTCTTGTCCAGCTTCACGTAAAACTTTATCGCATAGCGTTGCTCTATCGTTCTCTCCATCACAAGTTCGACGCGACCACTAAGCAGAGGTTCACAGAATAAGCCGTCCTAACCCTCCAAGCGCATGGAAACAATTGAGCGACCTACCGTTGGAAAGCTAAGGGTACCCCCCTTCCTCCCCAACCGGTCCCATCGCTCTGCGATGTATAGTCGCGTCACAAAAAAATGCGACGCATTACTTTCCGGATAACCCTGTATGTCGCGCGTGTGGCATGCAAATGAACAGCCGTCGAAAGAGCGGCATATATTTTCCGTGCAGAGAGTATGTGCTCTCGCACTCGAGAGAAGTGATCGGTGGTGGAGAATGAGAGGAGGAGGGTGGATGGGATTTAAATTAATTCAACGCGACAAGTTTATGAAGCGCGGCTATCGCGATTCAAGGGGCACTTTACGTCGAGAGAGTGCTTTACCGGGTGTTTTATGCGTTTTCCGGCGAATCGCTCGGCGATGCAACCTGTCATTCAAATCCCGCCGATTAGCGAACATGCGCCGTGTTCTAATTATCGCAGAATAATATGTGGTACGAAATTAATTCGCCTCTTGTCGGGATGAATGTATAGAATTTAGAAAAATTCATAAGAGATTCTCTTGTTCGACTTTGCGACATCTAAAATTTTTTTGTTAAGGAGATGCTGACCAAGTCTGTTTTACCGACTTTGAGTTCAAGAGCTTTTCTTTTTATTGGCTATGCAGATTGAAAAATCCTTCTCCATAATTAAAGTACTGATAATAATGAACGAGGAGCGCTGTAATTTTGTATAAAAAACAATAAAAGTTAAAAAATTACAGTTTCTTTATCAGCCTCTTGCATCAGCTCGTAACAATAGTCATTTAATACAAAAGTTTTGCAGTTTATTTATGCACAAAATATGGCGCTCTCAATAGGGATGATATGAAAGAATAATACAGAAGAATAATACTTTATTGTGTGAAGGATTTTTTAATCTGTATATTCAATAAAAAGTGAACCTAACCTAATTTAAACTCGGTAAAACAGAACTACGACAGTATTTTCTTAAATTTGCAAAATGATACTGGAAACAGTTTGATGGATTAAAGCGTCTGATGCGAGACGAAAAAAAGTAATGAAAAAAAACAATTGAAAAAAAATTTGACAGTGGAATCTTGTCAGTTGTATAAAATTGAAGAAACTATTATACAGGGTGTTCCAGACCTAATTCACCATTAATTAATCAAGGTGTTTACTTCCCAGGAAAAACGGGAAAGCCGAGATTGTCGGATTTTATCACGAAGAATTTTTATAGAACTTTATTGAGACTCATCTTTTTTAATATAGCTGTATTTTTCATAACTTTATTCTTATTTAGCACTTAAAAGGCATACTTATCTTTGCAATATTTAAATTTTTAAAATTTCATGTAATTTTTTATTTATGATCTCCTTTTAAAATTGTATTTCTTTACAATCGTATGAATAGAAAATATTAGAAAGTGCATGTAATAAAGAAACTTATTTTAAAAAACTGCATTTATATATATGTACACAATTTTTTTATTTTATTCAAAATTTATTTGAAACTAAAATACCTGAAATATCAAGAAATTCATGGAATTCTCAGGGAATTTTTTTACAACATTTGAATAGACATTCTGTGGATTATTTGAAAATTATTTTTCTTGTTACAGTGAAAATGTCGAGACACTAAATTTTTGCAAAACTATACATATTGCAGTTAATTTCAAATCGAGTTCAATTTAATATAATTTTAAGGCTCAATTACAAAGACATTTTTGTTCCATTTGAAAAATCATCTTGAAATAAATATCGATACAAATTTCTTGAAATTCAATTTTGATGGCAGACAATAAACTCGCCAGCGGAAATCGAAGGAACGATATTTGATAATCATCTCCTCGAAGGGTACAGTTCCGTTTTCCGTGACCGCAAATACATGTGATTTATCCGGTTATTCGAACATACGCTGCCGATCGTCTTCACCTGGGTGCTCGATTTTCTCGGAATCGCCTAATGAACCGTAACGGTCCTCGGGATCGCTGGTGTAGCCCGACGGTGCACGTCGATGAGAAAAAAGGAGATGTTCGTGCTCCGGTCGACCAATAAGCGGCGGTCATCGTGTATCGATCGATCGGAAGCGTACACTTTTACGTATTGCGCGACACGACCGGAATCACCTGCAAAATGGAACCCTTTCTCCCGTGATCGAGCAAATAGAGCCGTAATTCGGTGAGTTTTGTGTGCGAGGAACCGCTACGAGGCGATTGCCTTCCTTATTGCGTCCGACAAAATGGACCTTGCGAATTGAATTGGAGCGATTTACAGATCGGTGTATAGGAGTCCGATGAAATCGAGATATTTACGACGACAATTTGTAATCAATTACATGGGTGATCGAAAGATACGCGAGCACGATTTTTTTTTCTTTAGAGGAAATCTTGATGCTCTCGTTGGAAATTACAGAAACAAATATTATTGATTATTATTGCACATTTATAGTTATTTATAAATATTAATTATTTATGTATTTATAATTATTCGCATTTATTTAAATTATCTTATTATAATATATAAATTATATTAATATATAATAAATTATAATTATTAAATTAATAATATAATTTATATATATTATTATATATTTGATTCTATCTCTAATTTGTTCTTTTCTGACTGCCTGAAAATCATGCTTCGTCAACTGAATATCGTATAAGGAGAAAACATTTCAAAAAGCCACTTTCATCTATATGGATCCCTAAGCTTCTTTACGAAACTTCTTTAATATTATAAATGAAAGAACGCAGGAGTTCGTAATAAAAATATTTTATTTCTCAAATTTAAATAAGATTTTTATTTATCTTGATGCGTGTGAAATGTTTCGCAACAAAGGCGTCACGTTGCATACATTTTTTTTTAATGCAATTTTTATGTACGAGATACATTTTATTTGCATCTACAATGGAAAAACAGATTCACAGGAAAATATGCACATACATACATTGAAATAATATCATCATATATCAATGTATGAGAAAAAAACAAAGAGCGCATATTGATAATTTTTAATGGATGTTAACTAATTTAATTAATTTTTGTCAGTTATAGCCACGTTGATCTCTTCGATTTATTTTATATTTTGTATCAGTTTAAGTTGTTTTTTTAAAGAATGAAAATTGTAATGGAAGATTTAGATTAAAAAATTAAAAAAAAAAATTTAATGAATATTAATTACACTGAAAAAAATGTTAATTTGACTAAACCTTTCAACCAAATTATTATTTTGTAAACTGAACATATATTAGTATTTAAGTCAAATATATACATATGCGTTTTGTTGGATTTAATAGTATATTTAAAATTTAAATATTTTTATATGTTCAATTAACAAAATAATATTTAGTTGAAAGGTTTAGTCAAGTCAACAACTTTTTTCAGAGTAGTTAAATTAATTTTTGTGAAAATTAGAGTCGCGCTGATTCTTTTTGATTTATTTTATACTTTATATCGGTTTAAGTTTGTTGATTTGTTTAGAACAAAAATCACGAAGGAAGATTTAGATTTTTAAAGAATTTTTTAATTTTTTTGTAATGGACGTTAAGCATAGTTGAATAAATATTTGTTTTATTTGAAACTATGTATTGTACTTTATCTTTGTTCTATGGCTAATTTTCGTTGTATTCGAACTTTAGGATACTGTTTCTCTTTTCTCTCTTCTACGATGGCTCTTAGATTTATCAAAGCTTATCGAGGTTCCTCTGAGATATCTTGTCACAAGAGATTACACTTTCCTTAAACAATCCACGCGTGGGAGTTTGCAGAGTTCGAAGAAAAGTCTCTCTGGTTGAATTCATTCTTATACATTTTAGACACGACTGACAGGGAGAAAACTCTTGTGTTTTCTTGGGATGAGCAGGTGGGCAAAATTAGAGCCGATGATCCCCTTTTATTTACTGTCTACTTTGTATCGTTTTAAGGGGATGCTGCCGTTGTTCTGTTTTACCGACTTTAAGTTAGGTTAGGTTCACGTTTTACTGAATATATAAATTGAAAAATCTTTCACAATAAAGTATATTTTTCTTCTACATTATTCTTTCATGTTATCTCTATTGGGAGCGCCATATTTTGTGCACAAATAAACTGCAGAATTTTTGTATTAAATAAGTATTGTTATGAGCTGAGCTATACGCAAGAGGCCGATAAAAGAACTGCAATTTTTTAACTTTTATGGTTTTTTAATATGAAATTACAGCGCTCCCCATTCATTATTATCAGTACTTCAAATGTGGAGAAGGATTGTTCAATCTGTATAGAAAAAAGATTTCAATTTTTGATTCTTTTTTTACAGAAATCAAAATCATGCAAATCGATATCCTCTTCAAATGTCATCTATAAAAAATCCTATTATTAGACTACTATTTAAACTGAAATTTTGACACTAATTGTTAGAGTGGAATAAAAGATTTATCTCTGAATTTAATCAAAGCGAAACAATTCCCGAAGGAAAAGAAATAAAAAAAAAATGATAATTCTTCATACTATTCGATTTCAGATGATGAGGAGAGAAATCCCGTTATCTCCCATTCCTCTCTCGCTGATGAAATTCAACTATATCTCTGTTGCTCTGTGGAGAGCGTAATATAATATAATATTATTACACGAACGCATATATCGTATTGTATCGTATTTCGTTCGCGATAAAAATGGAATTGTGACGAGCAGAGCGCCGCGGAGGCCTGATGGTTTTGACGTCCATGTGTTCTCGTATCTCGCGCTGACAATGCTCTAATCGTCCCCCTCGTCGGTGTGTGACTGCCGGAGAGCAAAATTTGTCATGCGTGGGCGTGTAATCCCGCGCGCTATATGCATATATATCGGTCGATGATCGCAACTTTGTAACCGTAACCGTCTGTCGCCGATACGACAAAGAGAGGTCGTAGAGGGAGAAACGATACTAGACGGTCTGCATACGCAACGCGTGAGTCTCGCGAATATATACTTGAATAATGCATAAGCTCCGCGTAATAGAGCGATAGAGCGGCTCCGGGCGTTTATGCGTCGGATAAGAGCCGCTTTCGGTTGTTTTTTTTTAGTGCTAATTAAAAACATATCGTTTGCTGTGAAACAGCCTCTCTGTATGTTGATGCGACGGATGGAGAGAGGCTTGTGTGCGAAAAGTAAATATTTGAAACGAAAAAGCCGCTCTTCTTATCTCTCTTTGTTTTGTTACAGATGGTTAGGTTAATTAAAAATTAATGGAAACATTATTTTTTTTATTTGTTAATTGAAATATAATTGAAATGGGTGCTTGATTTTAGGAATTAGACATAATTATTTTAAATATATATTTTTTGAAAGATGAATAATTTTTTATCTCTATATCTGTATGATCAATAAAATATTTGAATATTATTTTATATTCTTAAGGAATTTGTTTTATATTCTTTAATTTTTTTTACGGTTTCTGGTGTCTTTTAAAATCGTGTTTTTCATATTTTATTAAATCATGCACGGAGAGGCTTTTCTTATTTTTCTTAGAATTTACTTTGAAAATTATGATGATTGTGGGACAGTATAGTATTGGAAGAATTTTATGAGTTTTTCTAATTAATATTTATCACAATAAAAAATATTAATATATGTTTTAAATTTTACTATGTACAGTAAAATTAATTATTTTCTGTGCATAGTAAAATTAATCTTATTATTAATCAGAGAAATTCTTATAAAAATTCTTCTAGTGCTATATTGTTCCACGATTACCATGATTTTCAGGATAAATTCTAAGAGAAAATTTTCTCTGTGTGTTGTTTCGGTAAATTAGCATTAAACAAATAATGGTTATTTTTTAATTAGCGTATTTAATTTTCTTATTTATCTCGTTAAACAAACATCATTAAACATCAGTTTGAAATAAAATACTTGTAATAATCCTTATGCAAAAACTCGAAAAAATATTATTAATATTTTTAATAACAGTTTCTAATAATTCGTTTAAAATTTATTTATATATTTATACAAAAGCGAAATTATATGATTGAATAATCTGGATTCAAAATATGTCAATAATAAGGAATGCGTATTTTTTTTCTTTACATGCGGACGCATTTTTATATATTTTAGAGAAAATATTGATTATTCGTCTTCCGCATTGTTAGAGCTGCATCGCATGCAATATCGTGCAATCATAATTACGTTGCGTTACGAGGTTTTAGATTAATCAAGACTGACATTTACTATAAATCGCGAAAAATACATTGCCAATATGAATTACGCAAAATGGTCATTATTTCCCCGAATGAAACTCGACAGACAGAATCTCATTTTCATTCATCCTTCTCCGCGAATGTATAATGGCGAACAATTTTACTCAATTTGCGTAACAAAAATTTTCTCTTGCACGCGAAGGACGGAATAATTATCCCGCGTACATATATATATATATATATATATATATATATATGTGTGTGTATAGGGTTGCCCAGAAAGCAATGCCCCATATTTTTCCTCAGAGTGTATTTATTCAAGAAGTTTGAAATTTATTCATATATGGAAATGGTTACTTTACATATATTTTTTATATTATTATTTTATTACTTTTTTATATTATTTTTGACGCATCAACTTGTACCAATTCTTGTCCTGCTCACATGTTCTCACTTGAATCACACCCTCATCTTCAAACCCTTATCTCGTATATTTTTATATACGATAGAATAAGAGACTACAAGTGTCAAAATTCGGGAAGAAAACGCCAAATTGAATTGAATTGTGTTCCCTCTCATCTATTCTATAGTTCCGATCTGGCTTTTTCCGATTTCAACATTTTGAGGTCACTCAAAGATGCATGCGACAAAGTTTGAAAAATTTGAAAAATTGGTATGAGGATTATGTGTAAAAAAAAAATAATGTTAAAAATAATATTAAATAATATTAGAAATATTAAAAATAATAAATAAATAATTAAAATAAAAAATATTAAAAATAACAAATAAATAATTAAAATGAAAGAAATATTAAAAATAATAAATAGAAATAATAAAGAAGTAAAAAAAAAAATAATAAAGAAGTAATATGAAAATAATATATGCAGAGGGAGCATCTCCGTGTATACTGTGAGTAAATTTCAAACCTGTTGAATAAATACTTTTCGAGAAAAAAAATGCGAGGCATTTCTGAACAACCCCTACATATGTAACAGCAGATTTTGCTACGAGACATTTCCTCGCGTTACGCTTCGTTATATTGGCGTTTCGTCGTCGCGTGTGCGTCATCATTGCAGTCGCGTGCGCGCACACACACATATATATACACGGTGACCCCAAAATAACGTAACGCCGCGTCGGAGGTCGATAAACCTCGAGCGAGCGCGGATGCACGAGAGCGATGAATGAATCGATGTATAAAACGGATACGTCGAATTTCGCGGAAATTAGGTATATGTCTCTCTCTCGACGTAGAATGGACAGTGAAATATATGAGAGGTTCGAAACATCGATCTTTCGCGTCTCTCTCTCTCTCTCTCTCTCTCTCTCTTCCGATTTTCCATTATAGTCCAGTAAAATTAGACTTGAAAGGAGCAAAACTTCATAAAAATTAGGATCAAACTGAATTTTTGTGGAAATCTTTATTTCGATGTTCTAATAAAATCCTGAAAAGTACCCTTAATTTTATCTAGAGCGTTTTTTATGAGGGATAAATTTTAGTTTTTTTGCCATTATCTCGCAAACTATCAATTTTTCGAGAAAAATAGTTATTATCAAAATTGTAGCTCATAAAATTCTCTACAAAAAGGGCCATTATACTTTTTTCGTACAACTAATCATTTTTTAGTAAAATAATAAAGTTGCAATGTCTACAGTTAAAAAATACGTACTCCTTTTCACATTACCGGGGGTAGAGTACTAGGCGCGTTTTTTTCGCTCTAGATCTTCGAAACAGTTAATTCCACGAAAAAAAGTATAATGACCTTTTTCGTAGACAATTTTATGAGCTACAATTTTGATAATAACTATTTTTCTTGAAAAATTGATAGTTTTTGAGATAATGGCAAAGAACTAAAATTTACCCTTTTTACCCTTTGTAAAAAAACGTTCCGAATAAAATAAAGGGTACTTTTCAGGATTTCATTAGAACATCGAGAGGTCTCTACAAAAATTCAACTTCTAATTTTTATGAAGTCAAAGTCTAATTTTACTGCAGTATTAGATACAAACACGGGTATTAATAATCCTTCGCGTCGGCGTGATTAAAGAGACGTCACCGCTCGGCGAACGAATGATCATCGACCTGACAGCAGTCGCTTATTCTCATTCGGTGTATCGGAGATCTCTCTATACCCTTCTATTTTAGGTCGATTTGATTTATCGGGGCGCGATCGATCCGATCATTAGCCACGAATTTGTCGCGCGCCGACAGTTTTATTGAGAAAATTCCGATAGAATAGAATATTGCATGCGCATCGATTGGGAATACACGGAATGCGACTATCACTCGGGATTTTGGGACGTTCAATTTATAACGTCGCCCGGAATGTTTGACCAAGTGTAATGCAGACTAAACTTTGTTAAAAAGTATATATAGATGTCAATTCTCTTTCGACGTTGCTCTTATAAATGGACGGAAAAATTAAACTCGCGCGTTTTTTCTTTCGGTTTTCCTCCGCAATTTTTCTCGCTGACATATATAAATTAGAGAATGCAATTTACGATCGGAATAAAAATCTGTATCAATTTTAAATGTATATTATATTTTATATATAATATTTATAATATATATTATGTAATATTATATTTTAAATATACTTAAAAGTATTCCACTGAACATGGAATTGTACATACAAAATGCTAGTAATGGATAAATATTTATAAAATAAAGTTCTAATAAAGTAAAAATATTAAATTTAAAATTACCAGTGATTTTCGCATAAAAATAGTAATTTTCCCTTAATATAATATTTTGCATTAATATGTATTTTTCCTTTTAAAAAATGGGAAGAAATTACCGTGATAATTGAATAATTTTTCCAATTTTTTTTTTGAGCAAATGTCAAATTCTATGTAAAATACAATGTGGATTTCTTTCAGTGTAATATTTTTTTTCATGCACACATCGGCCGCGAATATCATGCTTTTACATGTTTCTTGGCAAGATCGGGATGATTAAATCGGTACGAGTAATTTATTCCTCCTTTGCTCTCTCTGAACATTCCTCGTGCAACTTCTCTACGTTTACGTTGTACCTTAGATCCATATCGTTCTCTGTACTTAACTATCGCCCTCGATGTTTCTTAAACGACCGCATCGAGCCACGTAACACGCCGACAAGCAAGGAGGTTAAACAAACGTCGTAATTAAACGCGGCGCTCGTCACTTCGACGGCGCATTAAATTAAGCGTGTTTTCCCCACAGCTTTTATCCAGGCGATATCAGCCAGGAGATAAAAACAGTGGATGCGGTTATCAGAAATGCCGATCGCTTTGTCTCTCTCTCTCGTGACAAGAGACCGGCAGAAAGGAGATCGCCTTCTTTAATTACACTGGAATAATCAATAGGATCAAACGATCAAACGGAAAGAAACATTTTTATAAATAGATACGTCGATTATATTGTTATCGTATACTTATATCTAAATTGTAGCAGCAACAGCTACACGTAGGTATGATTAAAGATATTTTATAAAATTACAATTAAATTAAATTTAATTTAATTTAATATAAAATGAACTTTAATAAAAATTAAAATAATAGCGTCGAAATATATAATATTATTAAAAATGGTCCGAAATTAATTGGGATTATGATAAAAAATAATGTAATCTTTACTTTCGAATGTATATTTCATGTGTGTATGCAAATAGAATTTTATTTTTATAAAATTTAATATATAAAATTAAATAGGAAAAATGAGAAAGAGAAATTACATATTTTTTCGGTTTTAATATTATCATCGGCTATAATGTTGTTATCGTATACTTATTTAAATTATAGTAGCGGCAACTACAACTATACGTATATTTCAATAAAATTACAATTAAATTTAATTTAATTATAATTTAATATGAAATAAACTTTAATAGAATTAAAATAATACCGTCGAATTATTTAATACCATAAAAATATATATACCATTAAAAAAATCCTAAATTAATTGGGATTACGAGAAAAAATAATGTAGCCTTACTTTCAAAAGTATATTTTATATGTGTATTTAAATATAATTTTAGTTTTAAATAAATTAAATAGGAAAAAGGATAAAGAAAAATTAAACATATTTTTCACTTTTACATATTTTACATATAAAATAAGCTCTTTATTATTCAGAATTATTACTTTATAATTACGAAAAAAATTCAAAGAATGTAACAATAAATGTTTCAACAATGGAAATATTCATACAATAGAATCTACAAACCGCACACGACTATTTAATTCACGACATCATCGGGTAAAACACGAAATGCCATGAAATTGGGGAAGCGTGCGAAAATCTCGGCGAGGTGTTTCCTCTCATTTAGACATAATGTCTTCCCATAAACCATCGTTACAACATAAATATACCGTGTCGGTAGTCGCATATAGAGAAAGTACATTACGGAGGGAGAACGAGATGGCATAATAAATATTGACGTTGGGACGGCCATAATTTATCGGGCGCTGGGACCCGGAGCAGCGCGTTTAATTGCGGATAAACCCCGAGGAGAGAGAGAGAGAGAGAAAATAATGGCGCCGTGGCGCCGCGCCAACGTGTTGGCTCCGAAACAATGAGATACCATAATGAGCGGTGACATAAAATAATCCGCCCGTTGTCGGACGAAGATTGATATTCCGGATTTTTGGCGGGAAAAGAAATGCCTGATGCAAATTTCGCCTCCTCGCTCTCGCCCATATAGCACAAGATTGCAGCAGGATTGTGGCAACATTTCATTGCAATATTACAACATTGCATAAATATTGTGAAATGTTGCAGCAATCTTGCTGCAAGGTTGCAGCAACGGGTAAAATGTCGCTCTCGCTCATACAGCACAACAAGATTGCAGCAGCATTGTGGCAACATTTCATTGCAATATTACAACATTGCATAAACATTGTGAATGTTGCAGCAATCTTGCTGCAAGGTTGCAGCAACGGTAAAATGTTGCTCTCGCTCATACAGCACAACAAGATTGCAGCAACATTGTGGCAACATTTCATTGCAATATTACAACATTGTATAAACATTGTGAATGTTGCAGCAATCTTGCTGCAAGGTTGCAGCAACGGTAAAATGTCCGCTTTCAGAAATATTGTTCTATAATATTACAGCAATAAAATATATATGTAATATTACTATTGAATTATTGGAAATGTGCCAAATACATGATCGGACTGAATGTTCTGTACCTAATATTTTTTACGTGAATTTTATTTTCATAATTTCATATTTAATATTTCTGCAATATTGTTATGTAATGTACAATATTGCAATGCTGCAAACTTGTGTGCTGTATGGGCGGGGATGCTTGACAACCCTGTGGACCACTCCTTTTTCCCAAGACGCGTGTCGAGCAGGGTAAATATTTGTACTTATTGTGTAGGTGCTAATAGTTGGAAAAGTTCGTCGGCGCGTGTCGGAACTTCGCAACAGATATATGGAAATATGAATTTTCCGTGTTAAGTTTCTCCAAGTTTTCTTTCTTTCTCTCTTATTTTGCACGTGGGACGTGTGATACGATTGTTCACGGGGGAAGTTTAGAGTGAATTATAATGTTTTTGGAAAGGTTTTATCGCGCTATACGACACTTCATCAATAATATTTATCACACATGGATAATTATAAATTCGCGATCTATGTAATGAACATTTTTTAATTTGGAATTTTTAAAAATTTTGCAATTCTTTTTCCTTGTATAAAAATATCAAACTAGCTACACATTTGATGTTATTTTTATTTTGCATGTTTCTTGCTCTTCCTTCTTTTTGAAAAATTGTGGCATTTTTCGTTGCATCTCATTTTGCTTAATTATAATATTTGCGCAATTTATTT
This sequence comes from Nylanderia fulva, assembly GCF_048542155.1. NCBI lineage: Eukaryota > Metazoa > Arthropoda > Insecta > Hymenoptera > Formicidae > Nylanderia > Nylanderia fulva. Next base: position 762,789 of record NW_028190379.1, on the reverse strand, counting down.
TTGTATTCTTTAAAATTTAAATTAGGCGCACGTCCTAGTGATATCTCACTTTTTATATATTTTTTATTTCTTCTGTAGTTTTTCTTAATTTATTGTATATTCTTTAATTTTATATATATTATGCATTCTAATGCATTAAGAAAGTTTTTAATTTTTTTATAATTATTATTTTATAATATCATATTATATATTACATTATTTTTTTCATTTTATTTTAACCTAGTATATATATATATATTGTATCATAATTTAAAAATTTGTTATTTTATTAAATTTAATATTTAAGAAACTAAAGTAAAAGCTATTAAATTAATTAAATTGCTATTCAAAATATATATTTTTTAAATGAATTTTACGAATCAGAAACAGGTAATTCAAACATACCCTTCTTCTTTAAACATTTTAAATAATTAATTCTTTAATTGGAGTGATTTTGAGTGTTGCAAAAATTTTAAAAATATTACTTTACGCGAATAATTTGTAACATATTTCATTTTTCTGTATGATCTATTTTTTTCGACGGTCAATTAAATTTCCAGTGTGCAATTTTAAAACAGGGATAAAAATAGATAAGAATAAATAGAATGAAATTCCAGAATAAATAAAATAGAAAAAAAGGAATATCTTCTCTCTGTGTACCTATAGTGGAAATGTTTTTCGCCCTCGAGGCCACTATTGCGACAGCACATCGAAGAGAGAGAGAGGGTGAGTTTTAAAAATTGCCGGTCTTATGACGCCTCAATTATAGCGTATTTATACGCCATCCGCGCGCGAGACGCGTGATTTATCGATCGGCGGGTCGAGGAACGCGTTCTTTTCCATGGCGACGCTCGCACCAGAACCGGCTATCGATCTCTCTCGCGGCGTCCGGCGATGACGTTGACGTTAAGGGAGCCTATGAGACTGCGATATTAATCGAAACCATAAAGTACGAGCTCTCGCGGCGCGGCGGTCAGGGGTTGTTGCGTTTTTGCCCGTCTCTTCCTCTTCGAAACTCGGCCATTTTTCTTCCCTTAGCGCGAGATCGCGATGCGTTAGCGCGTTATTTATTGCAGCAACGCCCTGGTAGCTTTTTCGTAAAATCGAGGAAACAAATGTTACATAGGGAGGATATACGTCATTACTGGCGAAAAAATGTTCTATTTCATCTTTCTTCTTTGCTCTCCCGAGTATTAAGTTTATGTTCCGCTTCCGCTTCGTCCTCCGTCGAGGGATTGCGCTTTGGAACTTTTATATAGTATACATGTATACGGAGCATTCTCTCTCCCGATTACAAACAACTTTCGTCGACGGAATCTCTGAAGAGTCGATTTTTTTCACGTCTTTCTCAGCACAATAGCACAAAGCAATAGTTTGCTATTTTGTTCCTGTTAAAATATTTCCGTCGAAATCCGCTGCCTCGAAATGTTTTCTCATTTATTTATCCTTTTGTTTCCTCTCTTTAATAAATAATATATTTTTGCAAATAATGTACGTATTATTAATAATAATATATATATATTTATATTATTTGTAAAAATATAAAAATAGAAAAAATAATTATTATACACTATTTACAAAAAATATATTATTCTATTAAAATATAATAAAACTAAGATATATAAAGATAAATTAAAGTATATAAAAAATTTAAAGGAACAATAATATACAATAGATAAAATTGTTGAGAAAAAATTTACGACGTATTCCCCAATGGAAAAATATATTTATTAAGAAAAAATAATTATACAAAAAATGTATAAATTATTAAAAAAAGTTGAAGACATAATAATGTAAATAAATTTAAGATGACAGATTTTAACAGAGAAATATATATTTAAGGATATTTATTCTTAATGTACAATATTTATCTGCCTTTGTGAAGCTTTGAGAAAAAAAAACAATCACCGTGAGAATTAGAAACGAGGTATCATCAGACCTCGTCTATCATCGCGACCGACATCCGGGCGCGAGCCCTTCTAATGCGTTGCAATTTCGACTTCCTTTTGACAGAACGGGAAGAGAGAGCTCTCGTTGCGCCTCCTACGCGATTCTAGTTTAATTATCTCGATCGCGGAGGAGAAGGAAGACAGGAGTTTCAGAGTTTTCTCGCGAAAATCTCGCTCGACATCGATGACGCGATATGTTATTTACAGACCCTTCTCTCGTTTTCGCCTTTCCTCCTCTTTTTCTCTCTTTTCCCTATTTCTCTCTGAAATCCTTTTAACGTGACGAGGATGAAAAGCCACGACACGGCGAGGTCTGTCTCTTCGATCTTCCATCCTCTGCCGCGATTTCCCCACGCCAATTGGTAATTCTTTGAACACTCGTTTCTTCTTACATCAGCGAGCGAGAGAGAAAAAGAAACATCGTTACGGAGATCAAACGAAAATTCGTCTTTGATCAAGTGCGTTATTGCTGGACGTCGCGCTTTTTTTTTTTTATCGAAAAATACCGATTATATCTCGATCGGAGAAAAGTACTTCGAGATGGGAGACAAAAAGAGAGAAAAAGAGGGAGATGGTTTGCCAAGCTTAGGATATATATCCAGTGTTGTGCTTTATTTAGATGATTTAAAAATTAGCTAGATAAAGATGAGATAATATGTAAATTTATCTTAAATAAGATAAAGATGAGAAAAATATGGAAATTTATCTTAGATAAGATTAAGATGATTTTGTTTTAAATATATCTATATAAAAGATGAAATTATATGGTGATTTATCTAGATAATTTTCTAGATTATTATCTAGATAAATATCTAGATTATTATGTAGATAATTTTTTAGATAATAATTTTTAAGACTGCTTATGTAAATGCAGTTATTAAAAAAATGTAAATTATAAAAGGCATATAAAAATATATGTATTCAGATTTTTATTTATAAATGTGTATCGCTTACTGCTTAGGTTTTACTATTTAAGTATTTTTATATGCTATGATTCTAAACTAAAATTATCTGAAAATTATTCTAGATAATTTAGTAAAGATAATACTTTTTCCATCTAAGATGCAGATATAGATAATACATATTTTTATTATCTATATATAAAGATAAGATGACACTAAAGTTTCATCTAGATGATCATCTATATAATTTTATTTAGAAATCAGCAATCACTGCTTAGGAACAATGGCGACTTTATGTTTTTTTATGTGACGAAGCGCAGAATAATTGTTTAAAGGAAATATTTTTATTGTTCTTTCTTCCATATAATATTATTGTATTTTTATATTTCTATGCTTATTTATTGCATTGTGTGCACAGTTTCGATTATACGAAACATCTCTCAGTTCTTTATTATTTTTATTATATATTTATTATTTTTACAATTCAATCTGGCACTTTTTCGTCTTTTTTTCTTTGTTATAGTCGTATACAAAATGTGCTCGAAGACCTTCGTAATAATAAAAAAAATCGGAAGCCTCGTCGAAAACATCCGACGTCCGCTTTGACTTGAAAAACACAGGTACTTTCTCGCGAATCGCGAGTTAATACAATAAAACGGAACAATATAATGAAATAAAAATTCAGACTCGCCAAAGATGCTCTTTGTTTTAGTCTCATCAGAAAACCGATAAACTGATTACGGGGTCTCGTTTCGGAAAGAGGATGACTTCGCGTAGAGAGTTTTCCTCTCTCTCTCTCTTTTCGTTTGTACGAGTACGCGAGTATTTCTCGAGGCGCGGAAAATGGTAATTGCCACAATTTCTTATCCTCCCTTATCTTCTCGAGCGAATGGGAAGTATCGCCCGGCAGATCAAACGGAATTTTTGTCGCGACTTTGATTAAAGTGTAATTATTGAGGTTGCGCCCGGAGGACTCTTGGACTCTCGGAAGGTCGTCTCTCTTCGGAGGAAATCTCTAACGAGATTTCGTCCGAGATACATCGCTCCTCCTTCGTTGTTTGTCTTGTTCTTCTTTCCGAAAAAAAGTTTGACATACACAGAGAGAATTTTTTTCTTAGAATTTACTTTGAAATTATGGTAATCATGGGGCAATATTGGAAACATTTTACGAGGTTTTTTGATTAAATATTTATCACAATAAAAACTTAATTATTAAAAGAAAAATAAATTAATATCTCTGTATAAAATAGCAAAATAACAAAAATATTTAATTTAAAAGAAATCAATATTGGAAGAATTTTACGAGTTTCTCTGATTAAATATTTACCACATTAAAAAGTATTAATATCTATCACCATAAGATATAAAATATATTCGATTAATTTTACTATGTACATAAAATTTATTATTACTGTACATTTAATATAAAAAAATAACAAAATAACAAAAATATTTAATTTAAAAGAAATTAAAAAAGAACAAAAATAAAGATACATTTTTTTTATAAATTCAAATAATATTTTTTAAAATCATGTTCCAATTAATATGTACATAGTAAAATTAATCGAACATATTTTATATCTTATTGTGATAGATATTAAAATTAAATATAAAAATTTTTATTAAATTAAATATTCAAATTTTTATTGTGGTAAATATTTAATCAGAGAAACTCATAAAATTCTTCCAATACTTTATTGTCCCATGATTTTCAGGGGTAAATTCTAAGAAAACAATTCTGTCCGTGTACAGACGTAAACACATAAAGGATGTTTCTTTTACGCCCCATCGACCGGGATTGCCCCTGATTCGGTTACAAAACGAAATTGATAACGATAATAAATCAAATCTTATTGTCTCTTTGGACAATTCACTGTTCGCTGGCGAGTAATTATTTCCTCGTCGATAATTATTTCCTCGATGGCGCGGCGCGTCTCTCTCTTTATCTCGGAAATTTCTTCCGATCTCAGTGTATTAATTACATTAATTAAAACTCAATAGAAATGTTTACACTGCAAATAATTAAATGATTATACGATCCAACAGGTCTTTTCTTTATAAGGTCGTTAAAGGACCAATTTATAACGAGCGTTTCTTCATCGTCGTTAATATATGCTTTTGTAGAACACGATTTTTTTATAATGCAAAATAGGGAGCACAAGCGTTCGCAGGATTTTTTCCAGGAGGGAGACATGATTTTAAAAAATATTATTTGAAATTATTTATAAAAAACTTTGTTCTCTTTTATTTTGTTATTTTTTAATTTCTGTTCATAAAATTGTTCGATTATTTGGTTATTTTTATTTTTTTATTTTAAATGTGCAGTATTTTTTTTCTCGTGACAATTCGATTCTCGAGTGCGTCGCGCATGGAAAATCGGAACATGACGCACGAAAATAGAGGTGGAAGAGGTGTATCACTTATGTAAAACGCTTACATATGCGCGTCATCTCGTTCCGGCACCCGCATAATCGCGACAACCGGTGTGATGCGTCTTGAATTTAATGAATTTATCGCGAATTTGAACGAATTCGCGCGAATTCGAACGGTGAACGACTCGGTTCGCGCGATATATAATATAACGCATTTAGAGCGGCGGTAATATATTACGCGATATATTCCCAGGAAATCCCGCGTGAAATGCAAAATTGACCAACTGCATCAATTGCAATCGCGTTAACGCGATATGCGTGTCAGCTGTGCGAACGAATTCAACGCGTAGATGACGACTCGTGTCATCGACACCCCAGCTGCGACCTGATTGCGGTATCGCTGATGCGAGCAGTCTGCGAATTCTGTACGGCGAATTCTATACACGAGCCTTAATATACAGATCCGTGCCGCGGGATATGAGCTTGGTATGACTTGTTTATGAGGAACGATATTTTAGATATTTATGGCTCTAAAGAGGAGCATCATCATTTATTATTGCGTTATCAGGATGCATATTTCCGAGAGAAATCTTGATAAATAATTAAATAAATTAGTATTCCTCTCTTCAGACATTTTGAATACATTATTTTTTGTTTCATAAAATTACCAATTGAATTTAAGCTCGTGTTATCAAATAATAAGATTTATTTGAAGGCCTTAACGAGCAAATAATATAAAATTATTTTGTTACAAAGCTGTTACAATTAATATATCGCAATTACAAAGTCAGATTTACATATTAATTAAATTACGCGATTTTTTGTTTATATTTTTATTTTATATTTTTCTATATTTTTTATTTTATATATTTTATTTTCTTTTTATTTTTGCACATATTTTTAGCGTTTAGATATACTTAATGACATATCGTACTTTGGTATTATCCTCATTAATTTTACAATGAATTAATCAATAAGCACATACAATAAAAAACTTATTTTAAAAATCTGCACCTATAATTTTTTTATTTTACCTGGAAAATATCTGGAAGATCAGGGAATTCTCACAGGAAAGTTTTTACTATTTATTTTACTGTTTTTAATATATATTAAAATACTAAAGATTTTATATAAAATAAAAGATTAATTTTTAAATTAATGTATATTATATAATAAAATATTCTATATATTTATATCTAGAATTATATAATTATTTTCCTATTCGAAGGAAGAATAAATGTATATGTCCTAAAATGATTAGAGACCGTGAACACTTTGAATTAGTGGGGTGCGCGAATATACGAACGTTGAAATTCATCTTCCGGGCAAGTGAAGAGATTTTTCGGTCGTCTACCTAACTCTCATCGTGTCACGTCAGCTTCTCGGGCCCTTTTGTCGGCTCATGTGGGCGTAGAGGTCGTCTTGGCTGCTTCCTTCGTTCCAGAATCGACGGAAGTGGCCCGGCCAGCGTCGGGAGGATGTCACAATTAATGTTGACCGGGGCTCGTTAGTACGCTTCCTTTTTCCCTGACTCATATCGCCGATGGCGGTTATCGTTAAGGAACTGAGGATCGCACTTGAAACGCGGTCAGAGAACGCAATAGACGATAAAATGTTTACATTTCGCATTATTCGAGTCTTCATTGACTCGACATAGTTTTGCAGAAATATATATACACACTATAATCACTTCATTTTATATAAAATCTTTATTTGATGTGGAACGACGGAATGAGAGATAAAATATAGATACTAAAGGTAAATTTACTTTGAGGTACTTAAGAAGAAAGAATACCCTTTTCTCTTTTCTTATTACACCAAGAGATGTTTAGACAGTCGCGGAGAAATTTCACGAAATGTTGAAATAACATAATGTTTTGAAAAGGTACACAACTCTCTTAAATTATAAAATAAAATTGTCATCTCTCTCATACAAATAAAGCTGTCTAAACACAAATTTTAGACATTATATAAAGTCCAGTTCTCTCGCACGAAAATTGTCACACAATTTTCATTTAATTATATTTGACATTTTTTACAATATTCTCTATTTATTTTCTCATCATAATAAAAATGCTTCACGATAATTATTATTTAATACCATTTTAACATCACAATTTTTTCCTAATTATAAAACTGTCGAGAGATCCAGGTCACATGTCAAAATGTGTTTCTATATTATTGTATTCACTGTAAAAAAATATGTAATATGTTACACAAAAATATGCAAAATTACATAATTAATAAGTGTAAAATTATACGATAAATAATAGAAATTTTTACCTTTTCATTATTTATCATGTAATTTTACATTTATTATTTATGTAATTTTACATATTTTTTTACAGTGTATTCCAATATTTGCTGTTATCTAAATAAAATTATATAGATGATCATTTAGATGAAACTTTGGCGTCATGTTATCTTTTTATACATAATAAAAATATGTATTATCTACATCTGTATCTTAGATTAAAAAAGTATTATTTTATTAAATTATCTCGAATAATTTTCATATAATTTTGATTTAGAATCATAGCACATAAAAATACTTAAATACTAGAACTTAAGCAGTAAGCGATAAAAATTTATAAATAAAAATAAGAATACGTATATTTTTATAATTTACATTTTTTTATAACTGTGTTACATAAGCAGTCTTAAAAATTATTATTTAGAAAATTATCTAGATGAATCGCCATATAATTTTATTTTTTATCTAGATACATTTAAAACAAAATCATCTTATCTAAGATGAATTTATATATTTTTATCGCATCTTTATCTTATTTAAGATAAATTTACACATTTTTATCTCATTTTTATCTAGGTAATTTTAAAATCATCTAAGCACAACACTATATCTCATATTATTGTCAGCGGCATAGAAAATTCTGTCGCGTCTATAAAAAATTGTCAAAATTGTCTTCCGATTTAGATCAAAACTCTCGAATGAAATTCGGTCGGCTGGCGCACAGATGCCTCATTAATTAATTCACCATTTATCCTTGTCATATCGGCGGGACTTGTATTTTCTCCGGACGGACAGTATCTCGTTCGCGGTGAGATCTGCGTGGGCGTAAGTGGCTCGATTCCCGGCGCTATTTAACGTCGTCGCGTCCCAACCGGCGTCATAAATCACAACGAGAATAAAAGCACGCGTAAGGAACTTCTCGTTCGTACCGGAAACACGAGTTAAGTCGGCACTTCCCATAATATTGGCCGCCTCTCTCCCGTCTCCTACGTCATATTAATGCGATATCACGTCTGCCGAGGAGAGACGATCGGGAGATAAGTGCTTTTCGACAGGCGTGAATAATGGTCGGATCGTCGTGGATTAAACGTCGTTCTTTAACGATCTGACTTGTGTAGTATTTAAACGCAATCATGATATTATCTATTTGCAGTCGGGTCCAATATTTAAGTTTGCATTTTTCGATAGCCGATCTATTTATAGTATCAAGATCTTATGTAAGTTTCATAGAAAATTGTACAATTTTTTAAAAAAACAATTTTTAATATTTTTCTTTTATATTTTTATTTTTATCAGGGAATATTTTGACAAAATTTGAGTAGACGTCCTGTATATATAAAAATGGAGCTGATATGATAATTTATTTCCTTTGATATTTTGATGTCTATTTTTGGGGAGGAAATACTTACAATGTTACGCGGTATATCGATGTTGTTGGGAAGTGATCAGACGCTTGTATTTATGGATAGTGTTGGTTGCAATATTTAAGTTTTTATTTTTTATGATTTTTTTTCGATAAACGATCTATTTTTAGTATCAAGATCTTATGTAAGTTTTATAAAAAATTGTACAATTTTTTAAAAAACAATTTTTAATAAATAATATTTAAATAAATTAGTACAATTTATTTAACAAATATAATAATTTAAACTTGTACAATTTTTTAAAAAACAATTTTTAATAAATAATATTTAAATAAATTAGTACAATTTATTTAACAAATATAATAATTTAATAAATAATTCATTTAAATAAGTTAGTATTCCTTGCGACGATTATAATAAATTTTTGTTTCTTTTATATTTTTATTTTTATCAGGGAATATTTTGACAAAATTTGAGTAGACGTCCTGTATATAAAAAATGGAGCTGATATGATAATTTATTCCCTTTGATATTTTGATGTCTATTTTTGGGGAGAAAATACTTACAATGTTATGCGGTATATCGATGTTGTTGGGAAGTGACCGGGCGCTTGTATTTATGGATAGTGGTTAATTTCCCGGCACGCAAATTTGCATAAGCGCGCAAGTGTGACGCGTAACGTGTTTACAATCAGCTTACAAGCCCAGCAAAGGGATACATGTCGTCGGGAATACATATGCGTCGTTGTGTGTTTGTTGGCCATGCATATTATATTTGTGTTTGTTATTTGCACTAACGTCGACTCTTAAACAACGCGAAGGGGAAAGAGGGAGGCAAAAGGGAGCTCGACTCGAGATCAACTTTCTCGCGCAACTTCGCGAAACAGAGAACAAACGAAGCTCGCCGGCTCGCTAATTACATCCCGAAAACTGGGTCGGGTAGTCCGCGTTGAAAAGCGAGAGAGGGAGGTTGTCCGCGAAATTTTTCACTGAATTTTCGCTCCGTATCGGACGCTAATGCGAAGCTTTCGACTACTTTTGGGAATCTGAATGTAAAGCACGTACTTGTCGTAAATTGGAACTGAACATTACTTTCTACTTGGCGAATTATACAGTGAAAGCGTCTCAGAACTAAAATTTTGTGCTGGAAACAGTTTCTGCCGTTATACAAAAAAAAAAAATAAAACATGTAAAAAAATTTTTTACGAAGAGAGAAAATATAAAAGGGACATTGCATTTTGCTTTCCTACTTGCGGGAATAATTAATTTTGAGGTAGAATTTCAATTCGCCGATGAATGCAGTTATTATGGAATTATGCAAAATCTTCTCTCTCTTCTTGAATTTATTTCAAGATATACACTCCTCAAAATTATTAAGAAATAAAAAAAATTGTCCAAAAAATAGACAAATTTTAAATACTTGTAACTTTGTTTAAAAAAATGGTAATTTAAATTTTAAAAAAGGGTTTTAAAACTTGAAATCTCTACTTTTTAAAGATCATAGCTAGTTTCATTTTCTTTAATTCTAATATTTTTTCTAAAGTGACATTCTTTCCAAAATTATCGCTACTGATTTTTAACATATTGTGCACATCAATCATTTCAAACATACGGATCATTATAAAGAAATTATCACAGCAAGTCTATGATTTTTTACCAAGTTTGGAGTACTAGGAAGCACAAAAATTTTAGTCGATAAAATTGATTTAGTCATTTTACGTAACTTTTTTTCAAAGTTTAAACAAAAAGGAGAAAACTCGCGAATTTCTCCGTTATTTTCACCTATTTGTAAAAAGTTCACGAGTTAAAAGAAGTTCAGTCTTTATATCATACTGTAGAGCAAAGATTCAGCTTTAAGAATCCATTCTTAAAATTGCTGTACGATGATTTTTAACGGAGTTATGAACGATTAAAGTGAAAATGACATTTTCTCTTCAATTTGCGATAACTTGATAAGGAAAACTCGAAAGTTAAATTTAAAAAAATGATTTTGCAGGAAAAATTCCAGACTTTAACGTGAAAATGTCAAAAAAATATTTTCAAATCTTCTTGTGTATGCGATATGTCTACAAAGTGAAAAAAAATTTTCCATTTTGTTATGTTCGTCGTTTTCTGTATGTAAAAAATATCAGAATTGAATAAAATGAAAATAGCTATGATCTTTCGAAAGTAGATATTTCTAGCTTTAAAATCCTTTTTTAAAATTTAAATTATCATTTTTTGAAATAAAGTTACAACTATTTAAAATTTGTCTATTTTTTGGACAATTTTTTAAATCCCTTTTATTTTGAGAAGTGTATATTTGTAACGAAATAAATAATTTTGAAATTTTTTTGGCAATTCTTTGTAATATTTTTCAGATTTATTTATCTTTGTACTTTTTTTTCACGAGAGAGATTTTAGTTATTTATAATAAAAATGATTAAATCTGAAAAGCATATATGCGAGAAAATATTGTTAAAAAAATACCCGAGACGAGATTTTCATCATCCATTTTGTGATAAACAGAAAAGTAGCGAATTCTAGCGTGAGTTGAACGTGGGAGACACATGTTTGCAGATTGCAACTTTTATAATGGAACCCGTTTGTTTGACGGAAACTTTGCGCGAGGTGAAGCTCGCTAATTTCTTGGTGCATTTGAGAGAAGAGAGATGAAATGGCAGGAGGAAATCATCTGATTTACACTTATACATATACGTTTTAATATTTTGACAAAATATTATGAATTTTGTCTTTGAATTTATCCTAAAATCATGGTAATCTTGAGACAATATTGAAAGAATTTTATAAGAGTTTCTCTGATTAATATTTACTACAATAAAATTTAATATTATTCAATTAATTTTTTTATTGCGATAAATAACCAGAGAAACTCTTATAAAATTTTTCTTCCTACGATTATCATGATTTTCAGAGGAAATTCTAAGAGAAAATTCTTTTCATGTATTATTAGGTGTTTTTTTTTATGTAAGACATCAGGCTAATTAATGATACTCTCTCGTATAATATAATTGAAAAATATTCTGCGCATAAATTTCTGAAAATATTCTATATATAATAAATTTACATAAATATATCTTTCTTTGTTACATTTAGATAACGGTCTATGATATGAAAAATAGTTATAGTAAATTGTGTAGCGAAGAACTTTGACGAACGTGCATCAGGAATCATATTATATATATATATATATATATATATATATATATATATATATGATATGTGTGTGTGTATGTGTTGCGGAAAATAATGGAATTTTCTGTTTTCGATTTTCCATTCGTCCCACGTTTTGTGATGGACGATGTAATAAATCCCATTGCACGAGGCGATCCTTCATTATTATTCCGCAATTTTCTCTTGTTTAAATTAGGTACGTTTCGCGAATATGTATCGCTGCTGTTTATTGCGAATAATACACGAACTGACTGCAATTATTTTGCTTCGAGTTTTGTGATGTATACATTTTATATCGATATAGGTGAATCAAATCGCACGTGGTCGAGTTAATCCAATGCAATATTCTATTTTTTTATGTGTGAAAGAAGGAGCAAAAAAATATATTCAATAAAGTCTGCATCGATACAGCATTCGATGCGAAAAATATACGAGTGTTTTCCCGATATTTTCCCGTCTCTCACACACGCATTTTTTAATTTCGCTTCTATATATTCGCTTTTCTTTCTCGCCGACAAAGCTCTGTCGGCAAACTAACTTTACGGTACAAACTAAAGTCGAATTTTTTCCGTGGAAAAAAAAATAGTTTTGCGTTTATCAATCAAATGCATAAATAGTTTTGTCTGTTCTCGGGGAGAGATATAGATCGCCGAATCCATCTTGCTGTATTTTTTTGTGATGTGTTGCGGTATTTTCATTTAATTGGCAACATTTCGTTACTCGGAACCGTCCTAGGACTATTGTTCCTTGGATTTGTGCCAAGTGCATCACATTCTGCGCTAGACTAATATTTCTCCCGAGGCTTCTCGGAATGCACAAGATGCAATTTAATGCAGTTTTATACTGCCTGGAGAAAGTCGTCGAAATTTCTGACGAAACAAGCTCGAATATTTTAGCTAACGCACTGAAAAAATTTCTTAACTTTACTAAATCTTTCAACTAAATATTATTTTAATAAATAAATATTATTTTGTTAATTGAATATATAAAAATTTTTAAATTAAATGTAACATTAAATCTAAAAAAACGTATATTTAACTTAAATACTGATTAGTTCAATTAACAAAATAGTAATTTAGTTGAAAGGCTTAGTCAAGTTAACAAAAAATCTATCGATGTGTGTGTAGTAAAAAGTCACTCGATTGTTTATTTATGTATGTATATTCGTCAACATATATTAGAGAATTTTTGTTACCTATAGGAAGAAAGATTAATGACGTTATCCCAGTTCAAAAGCGCATTACGTAATGAAGCGATTTGAAACTTTCTTTAATGTGCATTATTCAGGCGCTCATCATCATATAAAGAATGCAGCGTCGTCGGCAGGTCATAGAACAGTAATAGCAGGGAAGCCGCATACTAGTGGGCGAAAAGTCGATCGCCCTTAACGACGTACGTCGCGTTGATCCCTCGATAAACTCGGCCGCGACATGTGCTATCGATTGTCCCGCTCGGCCGCAAATATGGCGCAGGCGTGACAATAGTGTTATATGTTAAACACGCGCGCGTCGCGAAAATTGGAAAAGAAAAATCGAAGAAAAGTCGTACTGCCTCGGTCGAAATTAAAATTCGAGAACGTCAGCGAGGGGGAAAAATAATTGCGATCTTGTCAAGGGTGATCTACTTTAAATCGAAGAGAGAGTTCAGATATATCCCCATAATTAATAATATTAAATAAATTAAATGATAAGACATAATAATAAATTATATTTTATATATATATTTATTTATATAATTTTTAATAATAAATTGTATATTTATACGCGTATAATTATACATATAATATATAATTATATGTATAAATTATGTGATTTATATCTTATGTATATAATTAATTATATATATAAATTATAAATGTTATACATAAATATTATTATATATAAAATAATAAAAAATTAAACAAAATTTGCATAAAAATCTCGTTGGCACGAAAACTAAAAAAGCGCGAATTAATAATATTAAATAAATAAAATAATAATACATATATATTTATATTGCATAATATATAATTATATATATATAATTTATATAAATTATATATTATGTATATAATTAATTATATATATTATATATAAATTAATAATAAAAAATAAATAAAATTTGCATAAAAATCTCGTTGGCATGAAAACTGTAAAAAAGCATCGCGAAATTGTTTCTGACGTTTTTCACGTTAAAAATGTAATCTTCTTTAATGTTTTCCTTCTCAGATATTTATTTTAGAAATTAGAGTGCACCATTATGTAATACAAGCCTTTGTCATACATGAAACGAATCGTATTATAAATCCCTCTTTGTGTCAGTAATTAATAATCTTCTTCCCTGCTTTACCAAGACTAATCACCGTGATGCCACCGAGGTCGATCGAACGTCAAAATATCGATGCCGATATGCAGATATTCCGATGATGTTTTATCTGAAAATCTAACTCTATAACTTATGCTTTTTTTCGATATACACGCGATCCCGTCTTTATTAAAAATGAGAAAAATGTAATCCGCTGTCACGCAGCCGATCGCAATTAAAAAGCCATCACTTGATTACTTGCTCAATGTCTTTAAAAGTATATCGATTACGGACGAGAAATTAAGTGCTTCAAACTTCTATACAACGATATAAAATTTTGCTTCAAAATTGGAACAAAGATAATATCAGAGAAAATGTTTGTCCCGCGCGATAGTATTATTCTGTCTCGCATTCTGTCAAGCTATTAGAACGAACATTTTGTAAACGTTTATCCGATACTAGAGTTATCACATCTGTGATATCTTTTTTATTGCGTATTCGTGCGCGTATTATGTAAAGAGAGTCTTTGAACAATTATTATTCGGTTGAAAATATAAAATAAATAGGATGCCATTTTGCGGATTTTTTTTCAAACCGTTATACTCTTTACACTATATCTGCATGTGTGCGATCCGGATTTATTTTTATTATTAGTCTTGAAAAAAAAAGTCTGCAACGTAAATCGAGGGACGTCTATATCGGTTATATCCAATCTAAAAAATAAATGCAAAGAGAATTGACACTCCAATTCATATATGCGCGCGTTCGCGTTTAAAGGGAAAGAGAAGAGAGACGATCTATATAATATTCTATAAAAATAATCCGACGATTAAAGATCCGATGGCAGAAACAATATAGCGGCGCGCGTCATTTAATCAACGCGGGAGAAGACGTGGCATTTTATTATTTGCTCTTCACAATTCTGCGTAGAGCAAACGAGAGTAGGCCGTGACATTCGAGCCGCTGCACTTTCCGAATGCAAATAATCTGTACAATAAACTTTGTTATTCGCCGCGACAATCCTTCGTTAGAAGGACCTCAGGATAGGGCCGAAGAACACGCGTTCATTTGCACGTAATCAAATTATTACTTTTCTCTCTCTTTTTTTTTTTGATCGCAAGCATTATAGCCCAGTAAAATTAGACTTTGACTTCAAAACAATTATAATCAAGCTGAATTTTTGTGGAGACCTTTATTTCGATGTTCTAATGAAATCCTGAAAAGTACTCTTAATTTTAGCCAGGTTTTTTATGGGAGATAAAAGGGGATACATTTTAGTTTTTTGCCATTATTTCGAAAACTATCATTTTTTCGAGAAAAATAGTTATTATCAAAATTGTAGTTCGTAAAATTCTCTACTAAAAAGGTCATTATACTTTTTTTCGTACAACGAATTGTTTTTTAGTAAAACGTACGGTAATGTTGCAATATTTTTAATATAATTTTTCTGCGCATTTTCTTTCAGACTTATGCTCTATATCTTTGAAACGATCAATTTCTATATAATAATAGGATCCTAGATAATAACTATTTTTCTTAAAAAATTGATAGATAATGGCAAAAAACTAAAATTTACCTTTTTTCACTCCCATAAAAACGCCCTAGCTGAAATTCAGGGTACTTTTCAGGATTTCATTAGAACATCGAAATAAAGGTTTGCACAAAAATTCAGCTTAATTATAATTTTTTTGAAGTTTTGCCCTTTTCAAGTCTAATTTTACCGGACTATTATTTTCAAATTTTTTCCTGATGCGGAAAAATTATGGCAGGAACGACAACCGCATCGTTTTCCTCTGTATTCCCATATGTGAAAGGTTTATTTACGATCGTGTTTCCGGGGTCGAATCTCTATCTCTCGCGGACGCTGATTGGTTTATGGCTTCGAGCCCTCGCCGTCGATGCATATCCGGTGCACCTCATTCGATTATGAAGCTCACCTCTTTTATCCCCGCCGCGTTATCAGGTATGAAACTGACTAGTGGCAATCCAATTATCGTCATGACGATCGCTACCGTCACGACAAATCCCCAGGCCGCCCAGGCAGATTTTATTCGGCTCTCTTGTACGTTACCAGCGTCATCGTCTGGAGCCGACAGCTTTTATTCGAGCTGGTTTCAACCGGCTGGAACAGATTGCCGTATAAAGAAACATAGATGTTATCATGTGATGGGACTTCAGATGCGAACCGAAGAAGTTCGTACGAGTATAATCGTATATTCGTTCTATCGTAATTCTGCATTATATATATATATATATATATATATATATATATATATATATATATATATATGTAAGGAAACTAATTTAAATTTTATTTTAGATGTTAGCCCGGAACAAATTTGTTTATAAAAAATAATTATTAAAATTAAATAATTGAAGATTTGTATTTCGTAAGAATAATCGACAAAAATGTGAAACTATGTAATTGAAATAATAATTATTAAATATAATATTTTCGGGAAAATAAAAAATTTGTTATTTAAAGTATTTTTAGAAATTATTTAAATTTGCACATGTGTGTGAATGACACATTGCTTGAAATATTATTTTTAGCGTATTATTTCAAAAAATATTATTTTAAATATTATGTACTAAAAATAATCATTTATTTAATGTTAATTTAAAATACAGTATGATTTAATATACATGAATATTTAATACTTAACGTGAATAAAGGACCATTTAAATATGAATGAAAGAGCAATAAATAGAAATACATATACAATATATATACTTATATATAAAAATATATAAATAGATACAAATTATTACGATTATTATATTTTTAATGGATATAATATAGATGTGAAAATAATATTTTTTGAAACATTTTACTGTTTTCATGCAACGAGAGAAATAATTATTTTAAATGATTATAATCAGGATTTCTGTGTGATATCAAATTTAGACAAATATTGATGAAACATTTATCTCTAGTGCGTATAAAATTAAATAAAGTATTTTTAAAATATTTTATTTAATTATAATATATTTTGTATACAAATTATTTTATTTTAAATCAACAATTTATAAATCAGTGGAAAAAATAGTTTATGTAATTATATTTGTTTTCTATTTCAAGTATTTTACATTTTTATCGTAATTGTGCAAATAGACAAATCTCCACTGAGATTTATAAAAACATGAATAGTTTTAGAAAAACATAAATTCTAAAAAACACACACGTGTTAGAACTGAAATAATTCATAATAATAATTTTCATAGCATTCTTTCTTAATTAATAGTTAGTTTCAATGCGTTCCTCTTATTTCTTGTTTCACCACTTTATTTATTAAGAACACGATGCTTTTTTTCTGCTTGTAATAACTTTAAGCGATATATTACTACACTTTTAAAATTGTTATTTCTGCGGGAAACAAGCAGCGCGAAAATTAGTAACACGTCATTATTGCTGCTATTAAGCTCACTTTTTTGCGTTCCTTTAAGGGAGAAAGCACTCGATCCAATTAGACACGACGATCTTCTTCGCTGACTCGGCTCGCCTCTGAGAGCAGAAATTTGCTGAAAGCCGGAGTCTAAAGCCGCGCGGATATTACGCGTCATAGTTAGCCACTTTGCCGAGGAATGATTACTTTCCTTCGACCATCTCCCTCTTCCTTCCCCTCGTCTTTTTATGTCGAGCATACCCTCGGGACACTCTGAAAATCTCGGTTATAAACTCACCCAACCGATAAAACATCAAGATACGATATTTTATTTTTTTATTTTTTTTTTAAAGCCAGATTGAGATTGTTCGATGCAACCAAAAGATCTAATTATTAGATCTATAAATAATATCGCATTGACGGCGAATTTAAATTACAAATTCTCTAATTAATGGCAAATGCTCGTTAAATTAATTAATTCCATTAGAGTATTTTATATCCATTTTAGAAATACATTAAATAAAATGTTGTTTTCTACGCGTACTTGTAAAATATTTTTCATTATAAATATCCTTCGAAGAGTGAAAGTGCGATGAATTCAGATCCGCCTTGCAAATTACTCTCTATCTAAAATTTAAATCCTCTTTTAACCGCGTGTTATATACATATATTTATATATATAGTATATATATGTATATAGCTTTTTAATTATATTCGGGATTAAAATTGGCACTAGATCTTTAGGTAATGTCGACTACGATTATTTCGATACAGATCTTGATAATGAGAAGGCCCGCGTTGGAACCTAATGGAAAAGTCGATACCTGCTTTTGACATTACCGTAATTTGAGAGCTTAAAAAAATAAAAATATAATTTAATATTAAAGGAATTACGATGTTCGTGATAAATTCACGAAGCCGCTCATACGTCTTCGCTTTCGAGGCGACGTCACCTGACATCTTGAGGGTGGGAGGGTGGCACCGGCTCTACTGCGATCTCTAATTTCTACCTCTGCGACCTTGAGCAAAGAAATCGTAAATTTTTCACGCCCACGTGCAACTAGGGTGTGGTAGGCCGAGAGGGATGATGATTCCATCCCCGAAAGCCGCTTTCCTTCTCCGCCTTTAGCTTCCGCGTCACGCAGCAGGTTCGCGCGGTCATCCTTGCGTTCGTCCTCGATATCGTATCGTCTTGAAAAAGTTTTCCTTTGCGTAAATCTTCCCCAGGTTCCTCTCTATTCTTTTTACCCCTCATCGACGTAAATTGCTTTTCTTCATTCTGAAAATGTGTCGGCGTTGAATTTAAAGTTTTCAGAATACTCTTGTAATGTTACATTTATATATGTATAGCTATCTTTAAATTGTAGTCGGGATATAATTAAACGCCTGGTAAGGAAAACTCTCGAGAGTCGCGTCGCTTAACCCGGATAGTTTCCCGTGCAAGACAAATTATTTTCGAGAGAAATGTCCTCCTTTTTTCTCAGAGGGTGTACATAAATATAAAGGAATGCGTTAATTATTAAATTTTTTTAATGATAAAGCTTGTAATATGGCTTATTATATTTTGATTTTTTTAATACAATTTTTTAGATTCGAGTAATTAAGAAAAATATATTTAATTAAAGCGTTTCAGCTTTTGCCACACAAAAATATTGTAATATAGCTTATTATATCTTAGTTTTGTCAGTATTATTTTTTAGGTTCGAGTAATTAAGAAAAATAAAATTATAGATATAAAAATCTTTTGCTTTGCAATTATTTAATTGTGAATTTTATTAAAACTAGACAAAACAAACGCGCACTTTGCACGCAAAAATGTCGATCCTTTCCATCGGACTAATACATCCTCCACGTCTGACACAGTGCGCGGCTCACGCGCGACTGATTCTCGTGCGAGGTATCGCGATCCCAATGGATGTAGGGGCTATGGAGTTTCGCGCGAGTCTAATGAAAACGTAGATATTTAATCACAAAAAATTCTTGTAGAAAATTTTATTTCTTCGTTCGTATTTTCTGTAAAAAAGGTTTAAATATCGAACTTTTATGTATTGTATAATTAATTGATATATTTTTTATGCATTGATTGCAATAATAATTTTTGCATGCATGCGTCGCAATTTTTTAAATTTTATTATCAAAGAATAATATAACTTTACTTTGCGTGCATAATATTATATTTGGTTAGATTGCGCTAAATGATATACATATACGAGTATATATGCTACATAAATTTAGTATTTATAAGCAGATTTGTTAATACAATAGGAAGTTACAAGTAAAAGTAACTGTGTCGACTCATAAATCATCTTCAGTTTTGTCAAATGTAATTATCAAATTTATCAAATTATCAATTTAATTATGATAGCAAATTATTGTTAATATAGTAAACTAATAGTAGAATACTAATACAAATTTGAGAAATACAATTCAATAATTTTTATTAAAAAATAATGCAGGTATAAATGATGCTATAGTATATTATATTAAACAGTTATAATTTAATTTTATATTTTATTATGTATTTTATATATTTTAATTTTAATTCTCGAATGTCTGTTACGTACATAATTTTAATTTACCGAGTTTTAATTATATATATAATTTTAATTTCTGAATTTTTGTTATGCATCAGACAACACAAGCACGTGCTTCGCGTTGTTTGATACTATTAATATAACACACAATGTTAATCGAAACAACTAAACAGCATCACGGAAAAGTGGCAACAATTTTGCGATAATCGACTTTGCATGCCTTTTTTTAGAAAGGGATTGTACCAGCATACTTGCGGTGTTTTAAGTGTCTTGTCAAACTTCACCGTTGTTTCCCACGACAAATACATCTCGCTTCGTGCGTAACTATGCAAATTTCGCAGGATGGCGGTGCAACCCGTACTTTGAATACCGTTGTCAGGGAAAGTTTGCGACATACCCTGTAATCAGAACACTTTCGTTCCGACAAGTTAAAGGCGATAAATACCTGACCACAGCTGCGCATCCCGCTTTGATAACGTGCAGGCTAATCTGCAATTTCGTGCACATGTCCGTTTTATATCCTTGTGTTATCCTGGAAATTTCTTTTATTGCAGACAGATCCGATTCGCGAGTTCTAGCATTTAAATCTTGATTGTCGATATTATACATTGACGAGATATTAATTTAGAGTATGATTAATAATCCTGATTTGAATGTACAGAAATGCAAATAATTTTTTGAAGTTCTCTTCAAGTATTTTTATATGCTATGATTCTAAATCAAAATTATCTAAAAATTATTTTAGATAATTTAGTAAAGAGAATACTTTTTTTTATCTAAGATGCAGATATAGATAATACATATTTTTATTATCTATAATATATAAAAAGATAAGATGACGCTAAAACTTCATCTAGATGGTCATTTATATAATTTTATTTAGAATGTTATAAGAGTTTCTTTGATTAAATATTGATCACAATAAAATATATTAAAAATTAATAAAACATGAAATATATTAATATCTACCACAATATAAGATATAAAATATGTTCGATTAATTTCACCTATTTTTTATTGTGGTAAATATTAATCTGAGAAACTCTTATAAAAATTCTTCAGATCCCATATTGTCTAATACCAAATACCAAATTTTATTTAGATAACAGAGCACAAACCCTGATATTTTCCAAGCATTTTCACGCCGCGTTCATCGACTCATCGACACTTCGACTCTCCTGTTGCAGAATGGACCATGAGGAAACGCGGTGCCGGCTGGTAGTGGACGAGCGATCGGCCACATCGTCGCTTCCGCCACATCGTCGTCGGTCGTCGCTCGCGACGCGTTCCCGGTACGTCGTTTTCCAGACCCGAAACGAGCGGCAGGTGTCGCGCGTGGCAGCAGATACGAGCTTGACAGGTGCGATAATCGGGGGTGGCCCGGTCGTCGCCGCCGCCGGGCCGGCGATGCGACGATGAGCTCGCCGAGGGTGCTGTTACCCCTCCACACCCGACCAAAGGTGAGTGAGTTATCTTGCCTGCCCTCCGAGAGCAGATCGCTCTTCTCCTCCCTATAAATAAAGCGATTTTCAAAGTTCATTTTAGGCTGCATTATTTATTTGCGACGAAACTTGTGACAAAATTCTATTTTCTCTCGTACATTCACACATTTTCGTAAGATTAAAAATATATCAAAATGTGTGAAAATTTTTTATATAAAAATTCATATTACTTTAAAATTTAATATAACATTTAATATAAAATAAATTTTTTTTTTGAAAAATTCTATTTAGACATAGATGACACAATTAGATAAATGCGTTTTTAAATATAGTTATACATGTATAAATCGGAACAAAATTTTAAATCATGATTATGAAATTTTTAAAACGTATTTAATCTTAATTAATTATAACTGCGAGCAAAACAAATATTGATTTTTAAAAATGCTAAATAAAAATGAAAGAAATAATTGATTTAATTTAAAATAATTTTCAAAGTTAACAAAAATGAGATCCTTTTGCTTCGGTAGTATAAAATATAAATCTATATATAAAATATAGATTTGCGCGAACGTGTATGACATCTTTAAAAACTTAATCCTGAAATATCATCGCTATTCCATTAATGCATCCACTCTGTCAATTTTTTACATAACGAAGAGAAAGTAAAAAAAAATGGAAAACGTGTAATCGGGGCGAAAGGTGTCCGAAGGACATTTCTTTTTATTTAGCGAGCGTAATATTGCGAAATATTGCGCGGCTCGATCCGCAGTACTCGCTCGACATTGTTAAGGGGATCCTAATCAGTTCTATTTTATCGACAAAATGTGAAGTTAAATTCAACTATAAATCCATATTTATTGGCTATACGGATTGTTTTTTACCTGAAATTAGAGCACTTCCACATTTCTTAATATTAATACTTTAATTTGCACAGGCAAAAGATTTATCAATCTGTATAGTCTCATATATCTAGGTATAGAATTATGAATTCTTTATCAATTTATAATTCTGCACCCAGATATATGAGACTATGCAGATTGATAAATCTTTTTTCTGTACAAATTAAAGTTTTAATATTAACAAATGTGAGTGCTCTAATTTCAAGTAAAAAAAACAATCGGTGTAGCCAATAAATAGATTTATGGTTGGACATAACCGCACATTTTGTCGGTAAAACAGGACTGAAACTCAACTGCGTTTAGGATTCCCTTAATGCGAGTGGCGGCTCCCCTAAGTATATCACACCCAAGAGCATTTTTACATTTGTTAATATTAATATTTTAATATGTACAAAAAAAAGATTTATCAATCTGTATAGTCTCATATATCTATAGGTATAGAATTATGAATTCTTTATCAATTTATAATTCTGCACCCAGATATATGAGACTATGCAGATTGATAAATCTTTTTCCTGTACAAATTAAAGTTTTAATATTAACAAATGTGAGTGCTCTAATTTCAAGTAAAAAAAATAATCGGTATAGCCAATAAATAGATTGATGGTTGGACATAACCGCACATTTTGTCGGTAAAACAGGACTGAAACTCAACTGCGTTTAGGATCCCATTAACGCGAGTGGCGGCTTTCCTAAGTACATCATCCAAGTTTTTCACCTTTGCAGCCCCGCGTAGTAGCAAGGCCGGGTAGTCTCGGAAGCTGCAGCAAGGCCGAGCGACGAGGAGCGGCAGGCGGTTCAAGGCCGAAATTATCCGCGTGGCCATGGACCACGAGGCGAGGAACGGAACCGGCAGCAACGACAACGAGGAGTACACCAATATCTACTTCGTCGTCGGCGACCGCAGGGAGACGGCCACTTTCAGGACGAACCAGGTCACGGACATGGAACTCAAGGGTGAGTGGAAAAAAAAAACTTTTGTCGCACGGCCTCGCCGCCGGGCGAACTCTCATTGATTTTTTTCCCTCGTATTCGGGATATATTTTTACCCTTCGTTTAACGCGAGAAATATCTATTTGTATAGATTGTGAGAAAATTCATTACGGTAAACATCATCGGCTTTGTAGTTTTTTTATAAAATTGTGTACAGCGACCGGAATAAAGAATAAAACAATCACACCTGCATACCTCATCTGTGTAAGACTTGTGTCTGACGTGTAACTGATTTGCTTTATAAAGGGAAAAAAAATGTGTTTTAAGTTTTTTAACTGAAATTGAAAATTTATTAATTAAGTGTTTTTAATTAAAAATAAATTATTTTTTATTTAATACTAGATTTATTTGTAAATAATTGTATATTTATAAAAATGACAAAATAAAAGAGCTAGTTAAGGTAATATATTATCTTAATTTAAAGAAACAACAAGTTATTTTTATTAATAGTTTATATGATTTTCTTTAGCCTCAGTAGCTTTTTGAAATTTTTTCTTGATATGGACTTTTAATTAAATTTTTCAAAGGAGACTTTAAACGTTATTAAGGCTAAAGAAAATCACATTCAACATATTAATTAAAATAAATTGTTGTTTCTTAAGATTAAAATACTATAACTTAACTAGCTTTTTGTCACCTTAAATATATGATTATTTAGAAATAAATATAGTATTAAAAACAAATGATTCCTTTTTAATCAAAAACACTTAAATAATTAATAAATTTTCAATTTCCATGATAAAAAAACGTGTACCGTATTTTTGTTTACCTTTATGAAGTAAACCAGTCTTATATATATGAAATAGCTTTTTATTTTTGCCGGTCACTGTATAATAATAAATTGAAAAGGCTCCTATACCTGATACGATATTTAAAACCATATACATAGTTTTAAAAGGATTGCAGTCTTCTAGAATTAGTCGACAATAATAATAAAATTAATAAACCAAAAAATGGGGAGAGACTCGATTTATCTTCATCCATCTCTAATTGACGTTTACACGAAAAGATATCGCTCTCCCTACATCTACAACACAGACCCAACTCGCTATAGCTTCATTATCAAAAACTCGATAATTGCGATTATACAATAAGATTCATCGGCGATCCCAGGAGTATTCAATTTATCAGCGGTGTATCGCGAGAAAAGGGATGAATTTTCGCGAAGTCATAGCCGTCCATTAATCTCTCTCTCTTTTTCGATATATTTCACCCGGCGAATACATTCCCGCGCGCATTATCCTTCTTCTTCGCCCGTCTTGAAACTTTTCAGCCGAGCCAGAGACCGTATCCTTACGCGGATGAAAAGAGAGACCAGCCCTCGTTCGATGGTGGCAGGAATATTCGAGGATTTAATCAATTATCGATCGCGAGTCGCCGGCCAATCGGAGATGGCCATTCGCCTTCGATGCGAGAGAGAGAGAGAGAGCCTCCCTTTCGAAGCACTACCGAAATTATGTTTGCACACACTTCACCTTCCTTGCTGTGACCTATCGACCGGACCTTCTTCTCTCTCTCTCTCTCGCTGTCTCATCAGCTCGCTCGAGTGCTTGGCCGATGATGGGCGTCCCTTTCGATCCTCTGACGGTGAAAATAGCGCGAGTAACGCACTTGTGCGTGAACCCGCACTCGTTCAACCGACTCCTTCCAACCCTTTGACGGATTGGTACAATTATCTCGCGAGGGAATTGACGACGAGAGCCTCGAGAGAGAGAGGGAATCCTTTACATTTCGCGTTCATTTCGCGGAAATTTGTTTCTGTACATTTTGATATTTTTTTTTCTCCTGTCGGTTAATTATGCCCGGGAATTTTTTTGCTCCTTTTTATTCCGCTTTTCAGCGTATTTTGTTATACCTCTGATGCAACGTATATATGCATGCGCATTATATCTTTTTGCCAAATTGTACCATGGTTTTAATATATCTTTTGTACTCTGCTGTTATGAGCGTCTCTCTCACGCATGCACAAAGTTTCGCGTTTATTTAACGGTGTAATGGATTTTTCTCGTTTAGCGTTCGCGTAATTTAAAACACATTGTTTCGTTAACTTTTGTATGATATATATTTATTTTATTTTATTTCATTTTATTTTAGTTTATTTTATTTTATTTTATTTTCATACACATGTAACAAAGGTTTCCTCAACAGTCTTTTGACGATGCATTTATGATAAAGTGAATTATCGTATTCGATGCAATTTATTGTTGCGATAACGTTCGCTACTCTTTCGTAAAAAAATATTAAGTAATTCAATCAACTAATTTATTTAACGACACTAATTTAACGAAATCTATCTTGAATTAATTTTGCGCAAAAAACTTGGTAATCGATAAATTGATACAAATATTGATTATAAATGTATTCGATTAATACATTGTTTCGTTAACTTTTATATGACATACACAGTTGAAAAATTTCTGTTTTTAACAGATATCACATGTCCCAAACGGTCCACAGAAATTTTTGTGTTAATATTCTGTAAATAACAGATAAATCTTGTCACTAATAAAGCAAAACATATTTATTGTGTAAAATTAAAAATCGATGCACATTGTGTTATTTTTACATTTTTTTTCAGTTGTTTTAATAATTTAACATTTAAGTTCAATTAACAGAACAGTAATATGTTAAATTAACACATGAATGTATTAAATATTTAACACAAAAATTTCAAGAGGGACCGTTTTTAACAAGAAAACACAAATTTTTCTACCGTGTATATTTATTTTATTTTACTTTATTTGTAACAAGAGTTTACTCTTTCGCCAAAAATATATAGTAACTCAATCAACTATATAGTTAAACGAAATTAATTCAACGAAACCTATCTTGAATAAAAATAACTTGATAATTGATACCAAACATGGATTACAAATGTATTCGATTAATATCGTATGTTCTCTCGTTGAAAATCAAGCATCGGGAATGGAATACTCCAATTCTCGAAATGTCGGTCGCTAATTGTCCGCGCATGTCTAATGCTAATATTATCCGGTAATTACCGTGGTGAAATGCGTCTGATTACATCGACGAGATGCGGTATTACGCGATAGCGATGTATTATTTGTACGCGTACAGGTCGTCGCGTTATGTAATTAAAATTCGAATACATTTACCGCGTTTACAATCTTGTGTACGATCTTGTGTGTACACCGGTTAAGGGGAAAACGGCTTTGTCAGCATTGATGATGTTACAACCGCCGGTTGTACACGACGGGTTACAACAGAGTCATGCTACAACGCGGACAAGTCTCGTCAAACGCGGGTCTTATCGTGTACCATCATCTCTGATCCATCCTAAAGCTAAGCTGTCTCCGATTTATCCTTCCTCTTGTCTCTCCTCGTTTGACAGCAGATTGCATGTTGAATTAATCAGCTGTTTTCCCCGTTTATTTCGTAACTTAACGTGAAGAATGTGTGCGATGTTTATGCAGATTCTGCCCGTCTTTTTGCCGGAGAAATGGCAAATCTTCTTTGAATTACGCGAATATTCAAAGCCGCATATCAAGGAAGACTAGGTGTTTTGTTTTCAATGGTAATTAATAATTTCAAGAAGATTATAATATTTTTGCTTGTGACATTTACGGATTACTTGACTTTTACTTGTGGTGAAGTTGAGGGAATTTAAATAGGGTGTATACTCGTAGGAAAAATTTTAAAAACTTTGTAATCTTAGGAAATTGATCCATCTTGAAAAATTAGGGGATTCTTATGAAATTTAATTTGCATTCAAAGAGAATTTTTAAAAGTGCGTCTTTAATAATTTTATTATTATTTAGCATTTAAAAAATATATGTCTAATATGTCTTTGTCATATTTAAATTGTATTATTAATATTAATATTATTAAAATTTTATTTTTTTAAATCGATGAATTAATTAAAATTTTTTAATTAAATTAGTAAATTAAATAAATTAGTATTCCCTTATTTTTATTTATTTAATAAATACATTTAATAATGATTTAATAAAGCTTAATTATATATAACAGTGATTCTAAATAAATGTGAAAAATTTTAGGAAATAATTCTTTGTCAAAAATTAAGGGGGATTGAAAATTAAGTTGAAATAAAAAATTGAATAGAAGTTGCTAGTTTTAACCCCTTTTACCATTAGGAAAATTTTAAAGAGTATATATTAATAAGTATCCTCTCTTTCTGCTAGTAGCAAATGTCCATCAAGATTTTTATTTTTCTAACTCGGCCAAAATTTGAGAAAAATAATTTAATATAAATAATTAATTTAAATAAATAATATTCTTTAAGATATTTATAATAAATTACTTATTATATATTTTTATTTTATATTTTTACGTATATATGTTTTTGAAGTTTAGATATAGTGATATATTGCACTTTGTTATTGTCCAAATTAATTTTACAATTAATAAATCTATATTAAATACTAATAGAAAAACTGCACACTTGAAAACTTGTAATTATGAATAGAAAATATTAGAAAGCGCATATAAATAACTTATTTTAAAAAGCTGCGTCTACAAATTTTCTTATTTTACCAGGACGTTTGAACGAAAATACCTGGAAGATCCTGGAATTCTCAGGAAATTTTTCCACAAGATTTGAATAGACACCTTGTTAAATAGTGATTACCATACACAAACAGAAATTTTTTTCCGGATTACGCGAATATTGAGAAAAAAAGAGAACGATTCTATCTATGTTGGTGATAATTTCAAGTATGTATTTTTAAAATTGAAATATTTTAGGAACTCTAAATCTCTTCGATCTTAACATCACGTTACCTTAATTACTTTCCATAGCATCGTGTTTCTCTCGAGACTATTACGTGCCATCGTTATTATGACCCATTATTATGGCTCCCGTATAACTTCCACCGCCGTGGTCTGTTGGTCTCGTCCTCGTTTCCCTTATCGCTTCCACTTAAGCAAAAAGCCTTTTAACGAGGCCGACTTGGCGAAAAATGTGCCGCGAGGATGTGCCGCGCGAAACCAATCGATAATCTTTAAGGGGATGCTGACCACATCTGTTTTCCCAACTTTGAGTTTAAGGGCTTTTCTTTTTATTAGCTATATAGATGTGAAAATCCTTCTTTACAATTAAAGTAATAATAATGAACAAGGAACGCTGTAATTTCGTATAAAAAACATTAAAAGTTAAAAAATTACAGTTTTTTTATCGGCCTTTTGCATCAACTCATAACATTACTTATTTAATACAAAGGTTCTGCAGTTTATTTGTGCAAAAAATATGGCGCTCTCAATAGAGATGATATGAAAGAATAATATAGAAAAATAATACTTTATTGTGAAGGATTTTTTAATCTGTATATTCAATAAAAAGTGAATCTAACCTAGCTTAAAGTCGGTAAAACAGAACTACGGCAGCATCCCCTTAATTTTGTATAAAAAACATTAAAAGTTAAAAAATTACAGTTTTTTTTATCGGCTTTTTGCATCAACTCATAACATTACTTATTTAATACAAAGGTTCTGCAGTTTATTTGTGCACAAAATATGGCGCTCTCAATAGAGATGATATGAAAGAATAATATAGAAAAATAATACTTTATTGTGAAGGATTTTTCAATCTGTATATTCAATAAAAAGTGAATCTAACCTAGCTTAAAGTCGGTAAAACAAAACTACGGCAGCATCTTCTTAAAGTCCCGCGTGGGACGGAATCTTGAAGCTCCCTTCAGACTTTCTCGAGAAGCGAGGGAATTTCTCGAAGACGCGCGTGTTTCTCTCCCGGGAGATGAGGTTTCCCCGATAATTATTCATCGGTAGAGGCGGATAGAGGCTGCTCGAGAGAAGATCGACGCGTGGGAAGATACAATATCTTTAATGAAAGTGAAGAAAATAATTTTTGTTTCGGTCCCGTCTCCTCTTTTTTACTCTCCGACAAGCGAAAACGCGTCGAGTTTGTTTGTTTTTTTTCTTTTTTTTCTCTCGAAGTCTTGCAATTTTGCAACGAGCTGTTAAAGCGGAACTGACCGAACTGGAAAATCGAATGCCAGACAACTGGGTGCAGCCTCTAAACGTTTCGCAGATGTTTTAGATGTTTTAGCCGGCCACCTTGCTTGAACGATCGCGCTTTCATTCGTTTTATCGATTATAAGCGGAATAGCACAAACTCTATCTCTATTCTTTTCTTGAAAAAGAAAGAACGTGAATGGAGGAGAAAATAAAGCGCGAGTAGCGAATTGGACACGCTCGAACAATTAGACGGAAAAGTTTCGTTATTTTTTCCATTTATTTTTCAGATAAATTCTCATTTTTATTATGAACAGGGTGATTCTAAATAAGTGCGAAAAATTTTAAAAGACGATTTTTTGTCGAATATTAAGAAGGATCTTTCATATAAACACACTCTCTGAAAAAGAAATTATTAAATTTTTATTTCAATACTGTCTTATATAAATTATTTATTTGAAACAAATAAATATTTATTTGTTTTGTAAAATTTTCTTATCTCAGATAATTATTTTTTCACATCAAATCAATATTATTAGTTTGAAATAAATGATTTATACGGCAGTATTGAAATAAATATTTATTCGAATTCAATACATTTTTTTTGAGTGTACTCTTATATCTTTCCCTTCAAAAACGGATGTGAAAATTAGGTTTTTATTTTTTCTCTCAAATTTTAGTTAAGTTAAAAAAATTAAATTTGATGGAAATTTGCTATCAATAGAAAGGATGCTTATTAATATATATATTTAAGTCTCATATTGGTTAGAAGGAAATAAAACTCACAACTTCTATTAAATATTTTATTAGAATTCAATTTTCGACAACCCTTTTGACAAAGAAATCCTCCTAAATCAATCGATACGATTAAGTGGAAACTAAAAAGATCACTTTTTTATTTTATAATAACACATCTTTTATTTTTTATTTTTCTTTTTTCGTGAAAAAGCCATTAATCTTGTTAATGGTATAAATGATAAAGCAAAAGTTGTGATTGATACATACAAGAGAAGGCATATACATAAAAGCTTCCGCTGAATGCTTCTACGATGTAAATACATTATGTTTTGTCAGAAAAGCTTAATGAAGGTAATAAATTTATATACCTATACACATATACATTCTACGTATTTTTTTTTCCACTTCACCGTCGCAACTTTTACCACGAAAGAACCGACGATGTCTTCCTCTAGATTCTTTTTTTCCATGGTGTTCCCAATAATTATATACCGCATACTGAAAAAGGAAAAAATCGTCGGCTTTATATTAACCTTTAGAACCTCGCGACGCGCAGCCGTCTCTTCTCGTTACAACAATCAATCTACCTTACGTCATTTCTTTTGATGTTTTTGCCGGCATGAGCGAGCTTTTGTTATCTCATCTCATTATTCGAGACGAGAAATTAATATCGGGGTGCTGTCATTATACTCTTCTTACAGCGAGATTGTTGCCGCGATGTAAAACTCCCTCTTCTCAATCTCGAAATTACACTCGCTCTACAGCGATAATTCTCGTTATCCCCTCGTAGACAATAATTCAATCTACTCTTATTTCTCTTGTAACTCGAGCAACATAAATCCTTTTTTTTATTATTATTAATATAATAGGGCACATAGCAGCTTTTCGACTTTTCACTTTGAATTCGCTCTTTCAGATACAGGGATGTGTGGGATTTTACTCCGAAAGATGTTTTTTTTTTTTTTTTTTTTTTCATCTTTCTTATCCCGACGCGAGGCTTTCTCGACGAGGCGACAAAACGTGTATAACGAGGCGCATTTACGCATCTACCTAATGCAATGCACGGCCTCTCTACGGCATAAATATCGATTGATGGGCCGAGGCGAGGCTCTAACGTGCCTGCGACCCCACCTACCATCCAATCAAGCCGTGTCCCGAACATCCCTTACATGCTCTATTATCGGCCAAGTTGCGCAATTGATATATTCAATATTCCGTACGATAATTTCCCGTCTATTTTTAAACGGTATGTATATGGGCAGCGAGAAAAACTATTAGATTGTTCAGAAAATAATGTGTCCCACATTTTTCTCTCTAGGAAACTATTATACTCGACAGATTTCAAATCTACACTATATATATTTTTTTATTATATATATATATTATTTTTAATATATGTGTATATTTTTATATATTTTTTTATTGCTATATATTATTATATAAATATAATTATATATCATTAATTATAAATCATTTAATATAAATATATATATATTATTATAATATATAATTAATTATAAATAATTTAATATATATTATATAAAAATATATATATTGTAAATATATATTATTTTTTATTATTATATATAATATTATTATATAAATATAATTATAATTAATTATAAATAATTTAATATATATATATTATTATGTAAAAATATATATTATTTTTTTTTAACATAATCTCCATCAACTTCTAAAGCTTTACGCCATGATGGAGATTATGTTGAAAAATAATATATGTAAAGAAAAATCATCCATGTATATTGTGTGTAGATTTTAAACCTGTTGAATAAATAATTCCTGAGGAAAAAGAGTAAGGCATTATGTTCTAAACAATCTTAATAATCTGTGTTTGCATGGAAATAATGCTACAAAATATTGTCTATGATAAAAAAGATATCTTTTGAGCACAATTAAAACTGTGTCAAATTGTTATAAATGATCGAAGGTAGAGATGAGGTGGAAATAATTGTGAGAAAGTTGACTCGTTATTAAAAAAGAAAATAAATTATTCGGAGAATACTAAATGTGAATAATTTTTTTTTTTATTTCGCATTTTCATCGTTTCGCGAATAACGATGTCGAATTCATGAATATAAATAATACGAGATTTTTATTGAATACGGTCTGTCTCGATTGATTTAACGACGCTGCTTTACAAGGAAGGTCTACGGCAACATTAAAGTCTTACAAGTGAAACTTACATTATATTACACGGTTTGTTCCATTTTGACGACTATTCTCTCTTTGAATCTTTGGTTTCAAATTCAATTGCTTTTTTTTATCACGCTGAGATCTTCAGAGAACCTTTTCTCTTCTTCTTTTCGACGGAAACAGAATCCCGTTTCTCTTACGAATAGAAAAAATGCATTATTATCGCGGACCGAACCGGTGCCGTGGTGCATAAATAAAATTATGCGCCTTAATGTGAAGAAAGGTGGAATGAAAATTTATGGCAGGAATATGAAAATTCGTCGTATTTGAGCTACAGCAAAATACCTAGATAATTTACTTTCTATTAGTCAATAATTCATATTCACTCGTAATTCAAAATGTATAGGATACATTTTCGAAAATTACATCTACGCAATTTTAATAATCTTTGTAATATATCGATGAAAGGATACGACGTAATTTCAAATGTGTATATTGCTAAATGAAGTTTTCTATTTGCACGTTAAAACGTGATTAAAATTTTAATCAGATAACATTTTAATCGAATAAAATTTTATGCATGATAATTATTTGCGATATACACGTAGAAACTTTTACTAGAATACAATATATATATATACATGTATATATATATATATATATATATATACTATATAAAATCAATATATCGATATATAACGATATATATCGATATATATCGTTATATATCGATATATATATATAATATCGACGCGTGAAAAAATAAAAAAATTTTCTATTTAGAAATAAGACTTTTATATTCCTCATCCAAAAATTCAACAGTTTTCAGCATCGTTTTATTCGTGAGAATTTTTCGCCTTGTCGAGTCTCGTTGCCGGAACGAAGCTCGGACGAAGTCCCGGAAATCGAGTGCCGCGAAATCATCGGTAGCGGAACCGCTTCCGGGATTCGCTTCCGGAATGCACGGGATGGGACGCAGATTTGTCGCTCGGCAACGACGCTCATTTCACAGAAAATCGCTCCCGAAACTCACTTCTTCAAGTTGAAAGCTTACGTTTATCGTCTCTCTTTCGCGAAATGAAGAAGGAAGTCGCGCGCGGACAGGCGGAAACAGTGCTACGTCACACTCTGTGCGTTGCATTTATTTGTTTATCGCGTGACATTTGCTTGCGACGCTGGTATTTTAGCAAAGATCGACATTTTACGCATCGCCAACGACGTGTTTACGTTTTCACGTTTATTGCAAGTCTTTTATTTGCATAATTGATATTTATGATTTGAATATGTCATTATACAGGTCGTTACCGGATATCCTGTAGATAATTAAAATCGTTTTGACTATCTAATCTGTAAATAGAAATATAGAGAATACAAGAGATTTTATTAAAACAATTTTTTTTTAAAAAGCTCATCTTCATATTTTATTTTATATATTTCGACAATGTGGGAATTATTTTATTTTTTTTTATATTTTGTGATAATTATTAAAAATATGTACTTAGTATATTACACAAATTTTTTTAAAAACTAAACCCGAAATGTATACATTATTATTTCAAATCTTTAATCAATTCTTGTTTTAAAAGAAGCATGCTTTTTTATGAAAAATTTTATATTTCAACAAAAAATCTTTTTTCTGGTTGTTTCACGAATTTTATTATATTTTGTGAAGTCAATAATTTATTTTTTTTACCTGGAGATAAAAGAGTTTTTTGAGAAGATTCGCCAGATTTAAAGAAAATGCAAAAAGCATTGGATAAATAATTTCATCACAAGACACCTTATACATTTGAATATGTATAATTTATATTTAAATTTAAATAAATACAAGAGAGAAATTTAAAAAAATTGAAGATAATCTTTATATTTTATTTCAACAATGTGGGAATTATTTTTAAAAATATTTTATTATTTTGATACATGTATTGATATAATTATTAAAAAGATCACACAAATTTTTCAAAAATCGTATTATTTCAAATTTTTAAATAAACTCTTACCTTAAAAAATTATGCTTTTTATATAAATATTTCATCTTTTTTGTATTTACACAAAGAAATCTGTCTTCCACGAATTCTGCTACATCTTGTGAAATAAATAATTTATTCATTCTGAAGATAGCGATACAGGAATTTTCCGAAAAGATTCGACAGATATTTTTTGTTAAGGAGCGAAATCCACCGGATAAATAATTTCGTCGCGTAAGTTCTGATTTTATCGAACGCAACGGCATATCCGTATGATATGTCAGCAACATCTCGACGGCTCGGATAACGCGTTCTACACCTCGCCCCAATGATATTGGCCTCAACAAAATAATGAATAAATTGAGCGTGGGTCACAATAAAAATATAATCGCCCGCCGTACGTTTATGATTCACGATTCATTATTCTATTACTGCCAATCGACAGTCGCAGAAGATAGCTTCCTCCCTCTACCTTCTCTCACGTTGTTTCACCCTTCCTTCATGTCATTCTTGTATCCTTCATTTCACTCGGTATCGTGCGAATCTGACAGTATTTCGTCGCGTGTGAATTGCTCGCTAAGATTTTTGACAGATCTTTCTTTTCACGAGATTCGAGCTGTCATCGAATCACGTGGGCGAGATGGAAGAAAAGGTTTCGAGTATTTATTAACATATTAATTTTTATATATAAATATACAATTTTTCATCATTATCATTATAAATATTTTGCAAAAGTCTAAAAATTTTTATAATTTTAATTTATAATAATGTTATAATTTTTTTACAAATATTAATATAAAATAAAATATGAAATACATATAAATATAATATTTATAAAATATTTATATTCTATTATAAATATAAATATTATAAATATAATATTGTGCGAATCTGACAGTATTTCGTCGCGTGTAATAAATTGCTCGTAAGATTTTGGATTCTATAGACCCTTCTTTTCACGAGATTCGATCACGGGCGAGATGAAAGAAATGCTTTCGAGTATTATTTATAAACATATTAATTTTTATATATAAATATATAATTTTTTAAAATTATAAATATTGCAAAATTCTAAAAATTTTAATAATACATATTTTAATTTATAATAATATTATAATTTTTTATAAAGATTAATATAAAATAAAATATAAAATACCACATAAATATAATATTTATAACATATTTATATTTTATAAATATAAATATAATATTGTTCTTTATAATTATGTATAAATACATAATTAGAAATATAATTATAAAAGAGAATTTTCGTTAATTTAATGAAGAGAGCAATTAAAGCAAACGACGATCTCATTAACGTTTACAGTTCGCGATATTTCGTTCGGGATTTTTGTAATAGCTTTTTTTTTTATAACAGACATAATAGAAATTTTATAAAGCATTTATGAAATTTTTGACGTGCGTAAATAAAAGAGATAATTGCGGAGCTTTTAATTCGAAATTCGCTGCTTCATTTCGATGCACTCGTCGGAGAACTCGATTATACTCGATTATACTGCAGGCTTTGACAAACGGACATTTTAATTCAGTTGTTAATCAAACCGCGCTTTGCTCAACGAAAAAATATACATAGATATATTTAAATTTTAAATCACATATACATGGTAATTTTCCGTGAGTAAATTTTCGGCAAAATTTTCGCCGCGCTCTTAATATCAAATAGATAATGTTTTACTAAGATATTATCTATACGCATATACTAAAAATATAGTATATGTTTAATATATAATTACAACTACGTTAATTAAATTAATTAGTGACGATGTTCAAACTTTTCCAAGTATAACTCGGAAAAATGCTTTAATTTCTGGATGAAATCAAGCTTGGAATAAATAGAAAATAATTTATATTGTCAAAGTAACTTAGTTTTTTCTTTTAAAGAAATATATAATGTACAATACCTATATGAAATAACGAAAACATGCGTATTTTCTATATTTAACGTGGCGAAACTGACATTAATAATGAATTATGAGGATTGTAAAAATATTTTATGAAGGATGCATATGAATTTTTTATTTTTATATCGGAATATTCTACACGATGACATTTATCATCAAAGCGAATTGTATCGCCATGAAATGCCCCTTTTCTCTCCGCATTCTATTTTATATTACTTTTTCAATTCGGTATATTTATATATACCGAATTTATATATTTATCTTTTTTTGTTTCGCACTGAAAAAAATATTTATGTAAAATTACATGATTATGTAACTTTATATGAAATACAATATATTCTTAAATATTTTTTCAAGATTAAAAATATGTCACTGAACATGTACAATTATACATAGGAAATGCTAGTATAACGTATAAATGCTATAAAATAATGTTACAAATAAAATAGATAATTACTTAAAAAATAAAGTACTAATAAAGTAAAAATAGTTAATTTAAAACTACATGTGATTTTTTTTGCAGAAAAATAGTTTTTAAATTTTACCTATATTTTACATGTATTTTCACAATAATATGTATTTTTATTTTAAAAGAAATGGAAAAATAAATGACAGTGATAAGCAAGTAAAGTTCCAATTCTGACAAGTAATTTCCATATAAAAATACATGGATTTTTTTCAGTGGAATTCTTTAGAAGGTCTTTTCAGCTTTAATCTTGTCGACATCGCTATTGGCTGAAATTGCGACACAATTCGTGATTCGGGAAAAAGGTCAATTGTCATCGCTTTGACTTATCGTAGGGTGCTTAAAGCGTTTCTTCGTCGATTTTCTTCAAGTTAATTGACAGAACCTTTAATCGCGCATTCAATATAAATTAGTTCACGAATTCTTATAACTTGTCAACCGACCCTCTGCGATCGCTCTTTCTCTTGCGACCTTTACGTTCAGTGAGTCTAATTTAAGACTCATCCGTTCAACCTTTCGACGCTCGAGGTTGCCTCGCGATTTGCTGCTCTAAGCAGCTTGAATTTCTCCAACTCTCTCTAATAACCGAGAGTGATACAGAGAGATTCCCCGAGAGATCCAGAAATATCCATTATTGTTTAGAAAATATCGATGCCTGTCGCATACACTTAAAGGATTAACCTTTATGCAAGAGAGAAATGCATATTTATTAGAGATTCTTTATAAACGTTTAAATAAATCATTATGTCTTCTATAGGATTTCATCCTTAAGTTCACGATTTTATGAAGCTTTATAGTTTATAAATCATGCCTTTACACACCTACATGCAATATTTGGATATAACGTATGCTCTTCTTTTATGAAAAATTCAAAGATAAAAAATACGCCAGTTCGTCAAAGCAGGTCGGAACGTATATCTGTATATATTTTTACAGGGTGTCGTTCTTGAAATCCTTGAAATCTTCTGGAATTTTGTTTCTCCTTTAAAACAATTCTGAAAATGAATTTTGAATTTTTCGTAGATCTTTTTGATTTTTTCTTTCGTTGCTTTTAAATATTTAGCTAAGAGTCAACTGAGACTATTCGAGTAAAAAATATTTAATCTTCATAAATAATACAATATATTTGGTATTTACGGAATCCAAAAATGTGTTGCGCATAAGTTGTTTATACACGCAGAGAATTTTTTTCTTAGAATTTACTCTGAAAATCAAGGTAATTGTGGGATGGAATTTTTTAAGAGTTTCTCTGATTAAATATTTATCACAATAAAAGAGTATTAATATTTTATTGTGGTAGATATTAATATTTTTTATTGCGGTAAATATTAATTCTTCCAATATCATATTGTTCCACAATTACCATGATTCAGGATAAATTTTAAGAAACAATTTTCTGTAGATTTTAGAAGTTCAGATATAATATAAAAAAATTATATCCAATATTTGTAATGCATATACTAATTTTTATTA
This sequence comes from Nylanderia fulva, assembly GCF_048542155.1. Taxonomy (NCBI): domain Eukaryota; kingdom Metazoa; phylum Arthropoda; class Insecta; order Hymenoptera; family Formicidae; genus Nylanderia; species Nylanderia fulva. The sequence goes on along the minus strand of NW_028190379.1, from coordinate 724,581 downwards.
ACGTACAATTTATATCGACTTGATAAAAAAAAAATAAATAAAATTTTCGGTTCCTCATACACCTTTATCATGCTATTGGAAACTTTTATAAAATTCTTTCAATATTATATTGTTCCACAATTACCATGATTTTTAGGGTAAATTCTAAGAAAAAATTTTTCTGTAGATTTTAGAAGTTCAAATAAAAAAAATTATATCGAATATTTGTAATGCATATATTAATTTTCATTAACGTGCAATTTATATCGACTTAATAAAAAAAATCGGTTCCTTATATATCTTTATCATACTATTGGAAAATCGTGCAAATTTCCTTGAAATGTCCTGGGAACGTCATTAAATTTCATTTTTAAATTTTACTAGACACTCTTTTGAAATGCCGAGATTATTATTCGCGGATATCTGCCTCAGTTGCGAACGTACGCAAGAAAGAATTCAGTTTCTCCCGGGGTTTTACGACGCGGCCAAGTCCACGATAAGTTTCCGCAAGCGAAAGCTCCCGCTTTACTTATTCACGTAATCCTGGCACGTTTTGCGGGCCCTCATCGAGGCGGATCTTTCGCCGGGAGAGAGTGAGGAGACTTATTCGGGATATCTCTCGCTTAAGCGGAGGTAAAGCACTCGACGAATTCCGGAATCATGATGAAGGGATTGCTGTTAATCCTGGCTTTTTGCATTATAGCGATTCGCGTCACGCACTTTTGAAAATGAAGATTGTTGCGCGCAAAAGTGTCGCGGAAAAGATTGCCTGTTCCTTTCAGTGGTTTCTCAGCGGTTATTAATTTTACAATGGTCTGTGTGCGATACGAACGTGAACAGAGTGTATACTTACTTTGAAAATTCTCTGGTATTCTCAGAAAATTTTGTCCTTTCTTTGAATCTTGAGAAATCAGGGAATTCTCATGATTGGGATCCAGGGAATTCTTTGAAAATTCTTCCTTTGATCATTTTATTTTTATTTAATACTTCAAAAAATAAATATTAATCTTCTTATTTATTTAATGAATATATAATTTAAATAAATTAGTATTCCAGCAGTTTCTTCAGCAGTTATTATTTTATAATATTCTGTGTGCGATATGAACGTGAACAGAATGTATACTCTCTTGGGAGAAACTTTGAAAATTATCTGGTATTCTCAGAGAATTTTGTCCTTTCTTTGAATCTTGAGAAATCAGGAAATTCTCATGATTGGGATTCAGGGAATTCTTTCAAAATTGTTCCTTTGATAATTTTATTTTTATTTAATACTTTAAAAAATAAATATTAGCCTCCTTATTTATTTAATAAACATATAATTTAATAAACGAATAAATAACATTTTTTAATAAATAATTAATTTAAATAAATTAGTATTCCTTAAGACGTTTATAATAAATTATTTTTTGTTTTACATCTTTATTTTATATTTGTGCATCTATTTTTAATATTTAGATACAATAAATCGTACTTTATTATTCCCCACATAAAATTAATTTTACATTTAGTAAATTAGTAAATGTACTAGAAATTTATAATAAATATTAAATATGTACTAGAAAAACTGCACTCTAGATAACTTTGCAACCTTTGCATTATGAATAGAAAATATTAAAAAGTTCATACAATAAAGAAACTTTTTAAAAACTACATCTACATATTTTCTTATTTTACCTGGAATTTTAAACGAAAATTCTGAGAGATTAGGGAATTCTCAGAGAATTTTTTTACAAGAGTGGACACTAATGAATTATGATATTCATGATATATGTATATTTATATTTTAAATTGAACATGTGCACTTAATATGTTTCGTCGCAAAACCGCGTACATATTTTTTTTCTTATAAAAGCTTTATCATTGAAAATTGAAGGTCTTATACGCGCCGTGAAAAACTAGCAAAAGACTAAAATCTTTGCACCCCAAATATCGGAATATTTCGACGCTCTCTTTGGAGCAAAGGTTTTTTTTTTTTTTTACAAAATCTAAAGTGTATTAATTTTCCTGCAATAAAGGAAACGCGGTATTTGGGGAAAAACTATGCTGCGGTAACCCGATTAAAGCGTCACACGAGAACAATAGTGACCAATAAACACTTGATACAAACGGATCAATATCTCGTTTCGTCGCATATTTTTCCCTTGAAAAAGGAGAGTAGGAAAAAAAATGCGCGCAAAATATATTCGGTTTCGTCTCTTCGGTTAGATGCCCTTTTTTTCTTCACCGCAGAGATATGTCCGCGACCGGCGCTTTTCACCATTTTGCCGGGCATTATTGCCGAACTCTCGTCACTCGTTTCTCTCACGTTCTTGCAACTCTTGACATTATATACACGAGAGAATTCGCGATGCATTCTCGCTCTCTGGAAAGGTGAAAAAAAAAGAGGAAACAGTGAAAGAAGAGCCAGAACTTTGACGTTTTTTTTTCTCCTCTCATATCGATGTTCGTTTAAATATACTGGGGTCGACTGAAGTTTGAGCAATGGCCATTCGTTTTATTTTTGAATCGTCCATTCCGATGATCAATGACCCGATATTGTGCGAGCGAAACGCGAATTTTCACGCTCGCTAAGCAAATCCGAATTCCGAACGCGTATGAATGTTTGAGGACTCGCATGTCATTAAAATCCGCTTTTGATGTGACTGATATATCGTGTATTTCGGGAATAATTTGGAGATTATTGTGTGTGCGCGCTCCTTCTTCCTCCCTGTTTTTTATTGGTTTATTTATTTATTAGAACGTAAAATGGATATGGAATATAGCGTGTAGTTGAAAATTAAATAAAATAGATAAAAAAATATATGTTTGAACGAAAATTTTGATATTAAGAGAAGTCTGTTGTTTTTTCCTGTTTTATCGACAAAATGTGAGGTTAGCATTCGAATTCTGTAATCAAGATATATGAGACCATACAGATTGATAAATCTTTTGCTGTACAAATTGAAGTATTAATATTAACATAGGACGAAACCCTCTAATTTCAGGTAAAAAACAATCCGTATAACCAATAAATAGATTTATAGTTTATCTAACATCACTTTTGTCGATAAAACAAGACAAAAACAACAGACTTCTCAAGAGCCTTTAGGATTTCCTTAATTGCCGAATTATTGTTATTGAAAATTTATATAAAACATTTAAATAAAATTTATATTAAAAATGTACGTAAGGAAAACCATGAAACGTTTTGTGTCGCAGAAATCGTAAATTGAAATTTATTTGACGAATAACATTACTTATTCTGTAATCAAGATACATGAGACCATACAGATTGATAAATCTTTTCTGTATACAAATTGAAGTATTAATATTAACATAGGGCGAAACCCTCTAATTTCAGGTAAAAAACAATCCGTATAGCCAATAAATAGATTTATAGTTTATCTAACGTCACATTTTGTCGATAAAACAGGACAAAAACAACAGACTTCTCAAGAGCCTTTAGAATCTCCTTAATTGCCGAATTATTGTTATCGAAAATTTAGATAAAACATTTAAATAAAATTTATATTAAAAATGTAAAGAAGGAAAACCATGAAACGTTTTGTGTCGCAGAAATCGTAAATTGAAATTTATTTGACGAGTAACATTACTTATATAGATGTGCACAGGTCGATTTTTCCTTTTTACGCATGGGAGATTCCCTCGTTTTGGAGACGCGAAGTACATTATCATGTAAATCGTAACCGTCGGGGAATAAAGTTGCGACAAAATGTGGAGGGTAAAAAAAAGAAAGGTTTAGACCGGCCAGGTCGGCGCCACTCCAGGCGGACGAAAATTCGACGGTTTCGCTCGTAAAACGTTTAAGTGCCCTGAAAAAACGCGAGTGTGCACACGCGATCGTTCTGTAATCGCGCTCGTTTTACTTAGGGGTGTTGGAGCGAGTTTTTACGACGAAACCGGATTACCGGATTGTCGTGGGAGGCCAACAAAAATGGGGGAAGTGGGAGGAGAGTGCGATTGAGAGTGGCGAATTATTTAGGCGAATCGACGATCCCGACTTTGGTGAAATTTAATCAATTCCTTTGTCCCCCGGCGATTGTACAATTATGTGTCGATATTAAATAAAGAGAGATTAAAAAACTAGAATTGTTTTTTTTCGCAATACGTGATATTACGTCATAAAATAGAGCGGAACCGTTTTTCTCGTTCTCCTTTTGTTCTTTTTTTTGATATGCGAAATGCAGGTATTTATTTTTATGGTATATTGTGCAGCAAAAAATTGCGTTGTTTATTGCAGTAATTAAATTCGCTGCAGAGACCAAATAAACTTTTATCGCGAAAATACATGTGCCAAGCCAATATATTTATTATTTTCTCGCAGTTTAAATATGTAACGAAAATTATATTATATTATTTTATTGCAACATTGTTATATATAATCGAGGAAAAATAATAATGCTTATTTTATACCGTACGAAAATTTTTCGAGAGTACTTTCCTTAAGATTATTTCGAAAATGATTCTGAGAATCTGAGAAAACTATCCTAAATATATAATATAAAAAAACTACTGATATCAATAGTAATTAAATTAATATCTAATATTAATAAAACAAAAATCTAAATTTACATCGTATAAAAAACATCTCTCCGCACATATCAGTCAAAAATGATTAAATGATTTAATGAAGCATTTATCGCGCAACAAGAGAAATTGGTAATGTCGCGTCGACGGGATGACATTTTTTTAATTTAATTTTTTTAGAATCTTTAATTTCATCGACACGTGTCATATTACAAAAAAAAATATGTTTTCGTGGATAATCGCGCGTGGGTGATATTTACAAAATGAATTTTGTTGCGCTTTCGATCAATTTTCGAATGCCGCTCCCTCGCAGCCACCTGGACCGAGACGGTGCAAAAGTGCAAACAATCGTTTCAGGTTCAATTAGCGTCTCGAATTCACGCATGGGCGTGCTGGACACGCGCCGCATTTACGCTATGCGTTCCGACAGCATTCCTCGTGTATCCGCAGCTATAATTCCACGGCGAGTCGAATGCGGCTCGGTTCGTGGCTTCTGAACATTACGATTATTAGCGAGAGACATATTTTCCGCATCTGCATTCATATCGATGCTTTGTGCAGTAAAAGCCACGGTCTTATATACAGGTCAGGACACTCATTAAAATGAAGTATAAAATGTGTAACCAATATAGCGGCCAACTCAGGTCTGTCATGTAATAATATATGTATTATATTATATTTCATTATTTTTCAATAATTTAATAAAAGCTATTCTTAAAATTTAATATTTATTCCGACGGTTTTTTAACCGTGCACACTTTTGAAACAGAAAATCAAATTACTTGCGTGATATTTATTTTCTCTCTTGTAGATTACAAATGGTTAATGTCAAATGTTTGTATATTAATGTTTGTGTTCATTAAAATTTTATATTTAAAATATTTTATTAATTTCAGAAATTTTTATTAAATAAAATATTTAAATAAAAATTACATAATATTCATATTTTAAATAAATGTAATTTTTGTTAGGGATTTTCTCGGGGATTTCAAGTAATTGATTGTTTATCTTATCATATGTGCAGTGAAATATTTTAATACGTATTGTTTTCATTTTGTATTTATATGACTTACAATTTATAGATTTGCTTTTCGTTTATATTTTATTAAATCATATAATTAATTTTGTAAATTATTATTAAATTATTATTTTTGACATAAATGCGATTTGTCATTTTTCGAATTATTTTTCTTGTTACACATTAACATTTGATATAATATTTGAAATAATACAAGAGATGAATATGTAGGAAAGGATTTATGTAAGTTTTTAAAGTTCCAAATATTACCTTAATTTAAAATTTTTCGGAATTATATTCTTTTTAATTATTATTTTCCTTTCTCAAACAGTTACTGAATATTGCATTTCAAATAAATATTTCTTTTGTGTTTACACATTTTTCGCGGTGAAAAAATAATATATAAATATTTTATACAAACGAGATTATACAAATAATTATTTTCAAATGTCTGTGTAAGGTTTTCAGTATATTCATTATTGTTATTTTTATTTTTATCGTAAAATAATGAAATTTTTTATCTTTATAATATAACGAGTGTACAAAAAAAATCTTTCAATTTCTTTACAATTAAATCAATTACCCGCTTAATAATGGAAGCGATTCGAGGAATTAATTTCTTTCGCTTGGATGAAACAACGTTTGTCATTCAATCACGTTATGCTAATTCCGAAGATGAGCAATCCGACCAACAGAAGCGTTTATTCAAATTTCAGCAGCGCCGAATATACAGGTAGCTTCTGCCGTTTTGTATTTCTGTTTTCGCCGGGCGAGGGAGAGAAAAAAAGCGTAGAAAATCATTGTTGCGTATCTGAAAAGTGAAAAAAATCGGAGAAATTGCCGATATGACGAATAATCTATATAGCGTGTTTAGGTTAGGTCAGATTTACTCTTCGTCGTTCTTCCCTCCCGGCAGTAAAATCGCGGCAAAAACTGTATCGCGCGCTCTCGTAAAGTTCGAAACGAATTCGCGACAGGGTGTGCCATTTCAATCCTCCCCCGGGGTGTTCGGGTGTAAATCGTGAAATACGATGATTTCTCGTATTTCGCGTTACGCGAGCGCGGTCGCCATTTTTTTCGCGCGCGCGCGCATGCGCGCGCATGCGCGGAATTGTATATTTTTATATTTTATCCCGCAGGGGATAAGAGAGAGAGAGAGAGAGCCGATCCCGGGCTCTTTTATAAATGATCGCGGGACGTTTTGCGTTGTTCCACCTTCCATTTTTCACGCGAGGCTCGGGATGTGCATATTGCGCGGTTTTTTTCCCCGGTGCATTATTAAGATGTATTATTCAGGATCAATTATCGATTCGCGCCGCGCGCACTTATTCGAATAATATCGCTCCGACAGATATCGATTATCGCGAACGGAGGGGAAAAAAGATGGCGCGATTCTGTATCGTTCGCAATTATCGGGTCGTCCCTGATTTCGCGCGTAATTAGCAGGATAATTAGAAGAACGATGGTCGCGTTTTAATTTTCAATTCTGTGTGTGTGTGTTTTTTTTTTTTTTTTTTTTTTTTCGTCGTCGGCCGTAGAATCGGGCGGAAATTCATTCATTAGTTAAGCGCGGAAGTGTTCGATTGTGTCGGATGTCGGCCATTGAATTTGATGGCGAATACTATATATACTATCGCCGGCGCTTTTCAATATTTCAGGCCACCGCATATAGTCGCGCTAAAATAAGAGAGGCAGGAAAACGCCGCCGTGCGCAGATTGTATCATTTATTCATTATACATATTAAATGATAAAGCCGTTCAACGAATTTTTGTGCAGCTTTCGGTGTTATTCTTCGCAGCCGTGCAAACTTTGTTTCCGCATGTACAGTGTGTTATATATGCACGTTATTTAGAGAGATTTGCGTGCGATGTCGTATATCATATATATATAGTACATAATTATATATTTATTATATTAAATTTAAAGATATATATTATTTGTGTAATTAAAATGTATTATATAGAGGGTGTATCTAAATAATCGCGAAAAATTTTAGGAGATGATTCTTTGTCGAAAAATAAGGGGGGTTACTCTTAAAAATTTTATTTTTTTAAATATTAATAAATATTCTTTTTATTAGTGAAAAATATCCACAAGTTTCATCTTTTTGTTGCCTAAAACTTGAGGAAAAAATAAAAACCTAATTTTTACCTCATAAGAAGAAACCTCCCTTATATAATTTTCAACAAAGAATCATATCCTAAAATTGGTCGCACTTATTCAGATACACCTTGTATATAAAATATAAATATAATATTAATTATAATCTAAAATTAACCGAGAAATAACACCTATGTCGTACACGTATAGTTCTCCATTTTCCGAGCTCGCTTCGGGTTTATTAAAACGAACCGTATATAATCACGATCGTTAACATCCCGGGTCACTGACTATATTCGTGCTGTTTAATTGATTCGGAAACTTTCCGACGGTGGATACGCATTTACTACCGCCGTTGTTCCGGCGGCATTGCGTCGTCGATAGTAATTACTAGGGGGTCCGCAGTAATACACATCCTTCCTCGTTGCACTCTCCACGGATGATAAAATAAATAAAACATGCACAATACTCGTTACTGTGTCTTCTCGCGAGCGTTAACACGCTCGATATCCTGGAAAGGGTACGTCGTGTTCGCGAGTTATTCAAATGGGCGAGTTTCGTCTCCCTCGAAGAAGAGGTGACTTTTACGATCGCGTTTAGCTCGCGCCGCTATTTACCGCTCTCATTGTCGGGAAGCCCCGGGAATATAATCGGGAGATAGCCTAGCGGGGGATAGCAGCATTTAATAAAGTTAATATCATCCTTGCACACACGCGCGATTGCAATTTTATCGAAACCAGCGAATATTAATAATATAATAAAAATATAATATAATATATTTTTTATTTTAATTAATATATATTATATTTTGATATAATACAAATATAATCTAATATGTGCATTATATTTTAGTTATACGTATATGATGTAATATAATAAAAATTATAAAACTGTATAATAAAAATATAATAAAAATTAATACTTAAAATATAATAAAAATTTATACTGATACTGAGTGTTTAAATGTATATTATATTTTAATTAATATATATTATATTTTATAAATTATAATAAAAATTAATAGTTAAAATATAATAAAAATATAATCTAATACGTATTATATTTTAATAATAGGTACATTTATGATGTAATATAATAAAAATTATAAAAATGTATAAAAAAGTATAATAAAAAAATTACAAAATTATAATAAAAATTAATACTTCAAATATAATAAAAATATATACTGGGTGTCCCAGTGTCGCTCGAATGGGGGATGATTTCTTGAGTTCGCTGAAAGAGACGAGAAATTCAAGTTGAGGTTTGCGAGAAAAATTTTCAGAAAAAAAAGGAATAATTTTTTTTTTGTTATAGAACTCTTTAGAAGCGCGGCAGAGGCTGGTCCTCTGGACATCGTGAAGCTTCGCAAGGGAGACAAGCTCCTCAACATTTCGACCCATCTACCGCCGAACACGCCCGATACGCCTTACGTTCTTCAGGTAAGCCGCGTTTCAATCGGTCTATATATAATTGCGTATTTCCGCGACCTACATCCGGCCTGTGTGTGTGTGTGTGTGTGTGTGTGTGTGTTTGTGTGTATGTATGCATAATGCCTGTTTATTAATAATAATGGTATTTTGAATCGGCTCCAATACCGACGATAATTAACGTAACTCGTGCACTATGATGCAGCATGACTGATAAATCATTTCTGCGTATCGATGCGACGATAGTCAAATGAGTAGCGAGTTGCCAGGATACCTACTATTATTGTTTTATTTGGACGATCGGGAAAAAAAAAGATGCGCGTATCAGAATTCTTACGACGCGAAATGTTGAAATATCGTGTGTCCCATCTTGCAGATATATCGCTCAAGTTCATATGCGAGAAATTTTTTTAATTGTGAATTGTTCGTTCGTTCATCCCAAGTGACTTGTTTTTGTATTTTTTAGTCGTTTAATTTAATCATTTTTGCGGAAATAAATATTAACAAAATAATTTGTGCTTTCTGAAAGTTAAGAAATAATTTCTCGTTGCTCGTTCAAAGAAGTTTGAGGTATTAATTTTGATTTGTGTCGAACGATTAGTTTTTACCGGGATATAATTACGTCAAGAAACACGTGTTAAGCGAGTATACATACATAATATGTCTTGCTTTTCGGTAACGAGCGTTTAATCTGCGTAACATTGAATAATCACTGTAACATTATCATAATTAGTTTCATCGCGCGTGTGATGTGAATCAATATTGTCGGTAAAATACATTACGAGTTTATATCGCGAGACTTTGGTGAAAAGCTTTGATTATCTCTTCTATAAGCAATTGCCTCTTATCTGTATAACAACCCTTTACATATTTACGAGGATATCGATCTTTGCTTGTTAAACTGAGGAAACACTTTGAAAGCGTTTGAAAATTACATTAGACGCGCGTTTATGAAATATCCTGTTTTCATTTTTTAATAAAAATAAATATCTTGATATACATTAATTTAAATTATTATTTCTAATTATTTAAATTTTTATTTCTAATTTTATCGAATTAAAACTTTTACCTTATTTATAATTTTTATAATTCAAAATTTATTTAACTTTATTCTAATATTTTATACTGTTATCTTTTCTCTTTTAAAAATAATATATTAGCAAAATTATAAATAAGAGGAAATTGCGAATTATGTTTATTATGCATATGCACAGATTGAAAGTTGAACGAATTAATTTATATGAATTAATTAATTCAATCAGAGTGTAAGAATACATTTTTTAAAGATTATATAATACTATTTTCTAATTTCAAGTTTATTATATAATATCAGAATAGCGAATTTTAATTGATATGAATTTATTAGTTTGATCAGGGTGTAAGGAGAAGTTTTTAAAAATTATTACATAATAATCTAAGTATAAAATATATATTACTTAATAATATTTATATATTTTATATAATTAAATATTAAATATTATTATATAATAATATTATATAAAATATATTCTACATATAATATATACATATATAAATATACATATGTAATATACATATATAAAATATATTATATATTATATAATATTATATATTATATATTATATATTATATATTATATATTATATATTAAATATATTATATTATATATATATATATATAAATTATATAATATTATATAAAATATATATTATATAAATATATAATATAAAAATATTTATATATTTTATATGATATTAGATAAATATTTTAAGCGAGATGTCAATTTTTCTTCGCACAAGACACGTGTTATAACGAACGGAGTGCATTTTACGTGTTTAGTAGTCGGTTGCTTTTTTCAAGATCGTTGGCGCGCATCCTGCTTCCTCGGGGGTGATCGAGGCGGAGGTGCTTTTGGCTCTAGAGAGGCGCGTGACGGCTCTAGAGCGGCAACTGCGAGAGCATCAGGAAGCTTTATGCGCCACACCCACTCTCGCTCTGCGGGAATTGAAACGCCAAGTGGACAGTTTTAAGAACAAATTGGAGAACAACGACCAGTTGAACTGGCTCAGTAAGTACTCGTGTATATTGTGGATATTTAAATATAAAGTGTCTTTCTTCTCTCACTCTCTTTCCCTGCGTTCCGAACGACCTATTTTAGGGTTTACACTCCAAAGTGTCACGTCAGCGACTTTGCAAAAGCAGTTGTTTCTAATTGCTTTAGACATTCAGATGATGACTTTGCTACGTAATCTTGAAGCTCGTTGTGATTTCAATCTTCAAAATGTTTGCAGCGTCTCAACAAGATGGTACACTTCCAATTTCTTTCTAATATACGATATCGAGTCTAAATTCCGCGATCAGCTGATTGATGCGAGTGAACGTGACCGAGCTTTTTCGATGGACTTCATTTTTGCCGGTACTCGATTTTGTAATCGGATCTCGCGGCAACCTGACCACACACGGCATCGAAATAAATGAAATAATTCAGCGAAACGGAAATTCAGAGCTAATATCAATTTTACTTTTGACATAAATGGCGAACATTAGCGAAATGAAACGCGCTCTCTGGCCAGAACCGTCATTATTTGTCGATGATTATATACATGTGATAATGGGTTTCCTCCTCCCTTTTTCTCTGTAAATCCCTCTTCGGCTCCATTATCGTAATATTGCAAAGTGCATATGTGACTATTAAAAGTGATTTATTCTCACGGTGCTCTTTTGCGTTCAATTCGAGGGGTAGATTTTGATGGTGTCGGATCAATGTGCAATATATATATCGAAACGGAAAAATTGCGCAATCGTATTTCTATTCTATATGGGAAACAATGAGAATCTTGATGACATTGCGTCCGCCCGAAATCGAAGTGAAATAAAATTGAAGATAAATATGTGGTATATGTTTGAATGGCGCCCAGAATCGTCTCTTTCGCTCTTCGATTTGCTATATTTTTATTCATTTATTAGATACATATTTTTAAGGCCGTAATTTTGTATTTAGTTTAATTTGATGTATTTTAGGTATTTATTGAAAATCTGATAAAATTTTAATAATTTTGCTTTAAAGAGCCTTGTGTAGAAATATCCCTATATTTTTCTTCATTCATTAGATACGTATTTTTAAGGCCGTAATTTTGTATTTAGTTTAATTTGATGTATTTTAGGTATTAATTGAAAATCTGATAAAATTTTAATAATTTTGCTTTAAAGAGCCTTGTGTAGAAATATTGCTATATTTTTCTTTATTTATTAGATACGTATTTTTAAGGCCGTAATTTTGTATTTAGTTTAATTTGATGTATTTTAGGTATTTATTGAAAATCTGATAAAATTTTAATAATTTTGCTTTAAAGATCCTTGTGTAGAAATATGTGGAATAATGTTTTCATACATTTTTTTCTCCAAAAGCGCGGTAATTCTTGTAAAAGCCAAACTGTTTTCTATATTACCCGGGAAGTGAATTAAATTCTCGGTAATAATTAATCATATTTTTATATTTTAGCGCAAAGCTAAAAATTGAAAATATGCGCGGATATATTTTTTTTTATATAACATTATTTAAATCGCAAATTCTTCGTTTTTTCGATGGCATATTCGAAATATGGAAACACTTGAAATTTCGATTGTCCTAATGCAACTCGGTAATCCTATTAGTGGCGGATTGAAAAGTTTATTATGATTCAATATATACTGAATAATGCTGAATTCAATAAAATTAAATACGATCAAGCTCTCTAATTGCGCTTATTAAATTAATATTCCAAGTATCGATTTTACTGTAAATCGAAAGCGATAGTTTTAATAATATACATATCAATTTAAAAAAAAAATGGGTAATTTACGTGATGGGGGCAGACAATATGGCTTTGTGCATTTTTCGATATTTTGCTAAATCTCTGATGATTCGTAGTATATTTGCGGAATAATCCGTTCCGCGTTTGATGCAATTGACGCGATAAAAATTTCCCCTCGTCGAGATTGTTTCGACACTCCATTGTCCAGTAAAATTCGATTTTGATTTCAAAAAAATAATAATCAGATTGAATTTTTTATTTTGATGTTCTAATGAAATCCTGAAAAGTACCCTTAATTTCAGCCAATGCGTTTTTTATTTTTAGTTCTTTGCCACTATCTTGAAAACTATCAATTTTTCGAGAAAAATAGTTATTATCAAAATTGTAGCTCATAAAATTCCCTACAAAAAAGGTCTTTGTACTTTTTTTTGTGGAATTAATCGTTTCGAAGATATAGAGCGGATTAAGTCTGAAAGAAAATGTGCAGAAAAATTATATTAGAAATATTGCAACTTTACCGCACATTTTCCTAAAAAACGATTTGTTGTACGAAAAAAAGTATAATGACCTTTTTTATAGAAAATTTTATAAGCTATAATTTTAATAAATGACTATATTTCTCGAAAATTGATAGTTTTCGAGATAATGGCAAAAAACTAAAATTTACCTCCTTTTATCTTGCAAAAAAAAACCTCCTGGCTAAAATTAAAGGTACTTTTCAAGATTTTATTAGAACATCGAAATAAAGGTATCCACAAAAATTCAGCTTGATTATAATTTTTTTGAAGTTTTGCTCTTTTTAAGTCTAATTTAATTAGACTACCACGCCGAGACGCAGTGGGATAGGTCGGTCATCTCGGTCAAGTATAAAAGTTCCGCGAAAAGTTTTACGAGACCCGGCCGCGCTTGGAAGTCGGATATATATGAATAAATAAACAGTGATATGCGAAGATCGCGCTGCTGAATAAATATTTGCCCATGTGGGGAATCGTTCCAGCTATTCCAACTATCTTTGGCTTCTCATACACGGGATGGTTCTCCGCACGTGGACGTTGGAAAGCTTCACCATTAATTGGTCCCTTTGAAAATCACCTTGGCTTGAAATGTTTCACATTGAAATTAGATTCGAAGGGACTTTATTGTGCATTTTTTATTCTAACATTTGCGAAAGGAAATGGAAAAAATATGGGATTTTTAAATAAAATTATTTGATGTCTCGCCACCGTAAAATATGAATAAAATAACGCGGTAAAATCGATATTCACGCTCATTTTTTTACAGCCGGTTCTTGTCGCAAGCCTCTTACCGCGAAACGTGAAAGTTCTCAGGAGCTTAATCTGGAAATCGCTGTCTTCCGCAGGTCTTTACAAGCAACTTCCGGAGAACGTCTATATGGATTCCTGCCGCAGATTGCAATATCGCCGAAAGAGTGACAGCATGAAGCGGAAAGTTCGGGAGAAGTTCCTCAATATCTGGTGAGTCAATCAATAGCATTTCGAATTGTATAGCTTGAATGATGATAAGATCGTATCAGCGATGCATCGGTTCGTTTTTATATTCCTGCTTTTTATTTGAAACGTGAAAGATTGAATTGGAAAATGTATACTATACGATCGAAAAAAGTGATTTCTCGTGAAAAAAAGTAATCGAAAATTTTATACGAAGCTTATTCTCATATTTTTGGTTTTTCTTTTTTTAGTTTCCATGACACTTGATCAAATATATATTTTATTCAATAAAATAATTTAAATTAATTTAATACAATACAATATATTAGCAAAATTATAAACGAGAGAAAATTATGTTATGCATATGCACAGATTGGTAGAAGAGCGAATTAATTTATATGAATTAATTAATTTGATCAGGGTGTAAGGTAAAATCTTTAAAGATTTAGTCCAATTAAATTAATTAAATTAATTTAAATTATTTTATTGAAATAATTATTATATAATACTATTTTCTAATTTTAAGTTTATTATATAATATTAGAACAACGAATTTTAATTTATATGAATTAATTAGTTCGATCAGGGTGTAATGATAAGTTTTTAAAAAATATTATATAATAATAATTATATGTAATAAAATTATTCTCAAAGGTTTATAAAAAGAATCAAAATAAATTCAATTTTTTTTAATATAGCGAGACTGTTGCATCTTTTCGCTGAAAATTATTTAATTATAAAGGAGCGTAAATATGAGGTATCAATTTTTCAATTTCCTCGAAAATGAGAGGCTTCGCATTAAAAAATTTTATTTTCCACTTTAAACTTTTTTATCCTTTCGAGAAAGATTGCTTTCATTAATTGTATTACTCTGCATAAAAAATAATAATATACACTATAAAAAAATATGTAATATGTAATATATGTAATATGTAATATATGTAATATGTAATATATGTAATATATGTAATATATGTAATATATGTAATATTACGTAATATGTAATATTATATAATATTA
Organism: Nylanderia fulva; assembly: GCF_048542155.1. Classification (NCBI taxonomy): domain Eukaryota; kingdom Metazoa; phylum Arthropoda; class Insecta; order Hymenoptera; family Formicidae; genus Nylanderia; species Nylanderia fulva. Next base: position 709,288 of record NW_028190379.1, on the reverse strand, counting down.
CATAATATTATACATTAATATGTGTAAAATATGTAATATATTACAAAAAAACATGTAAAATTACATAAATAATAAGTGTAAAATTCCACGATAAATAATAGAAGATGTTTTCCTGTACATTATTTATCATGTAATTTCACATTTATTATTTATGTATAATTTTACATATTTTTAATGTAATTTTACATCTTTTTTTTACAGTGTATACAATAAAAAAGAATCTAAACGAGATAGAAGAAATCCGACAATTTCCTTACCTTCGCGAGGAGCAACAGAGGGTTTGCGTTTATTATATGTACAATATATTGGACCGACGTAGACCTTCGTTAATACCGATATTACGTGGGCAGGATCGGCAATGAGGTGCTTTTGCGCGGGATGTTCAATCGAAATGTCAATAGAGCGGCCATCAGCGGGCGCGATGATTAAGCGGCTGCGATAATCCTATCTATTAAGCAGCAATATGCCGCTGTTTCCAGTTACATTGTCATACAACGGCGGTTCGATCGACCCGACTCCGGGGATATAATGCGAGAGAGTCCTCCGTGTCATTGTGATAAAGCGTCGATGCGCGATGTCAAGTATCGATCGGCGATCGCGCGCGCAGATAGCGAAAACGCGATCCGGAAGATTGATTAGCCAGGAGGAAAAGTTATTCAGTCGCTTTTTCTTTTTCGTGTACATGTAAGACATTTTTGACATTTACTCTGTCCGGCTCGAAAGTTTCAATCGAACCTCTCCTGACAGAATGTCACATGATATCGATAATGGATTGATTAATATTAATTCAGTGTCTACTTCCACCGGGAAAAGTGTCAGGGATACTTTCCGGTTTTTATCTTGAACAATCTGGGAATGAATTTTTAGGGAAGTTTCTTTGAAAAATTGTGTAACATGAAAAATAAAAAAAAAATAAAATAAAAATTGTGACATAATAGTTTGATTAATATTAATTTATATAGGGTGTCTACTCTCTGGAAGAATTCTCCTTAAATTTTATTGAGAGAGAATTTAAAAAGAAAATTGTATCTTTGATAATTTTACTCTTGCTTATATATCTGTAATATTTAAGTTTTTATTAAAATCACAAGTTATTTTTTTATTTTGACAATTTTTTTAGTATCTAGGTCTTTTTGTAAGTTTCATAGAAAATTGTTAAATTTTTTAATAATATTTAAATAAATTAATATTCCCTTAATATTAATTATTAATATTAATTCAGTGTCTACTTCCACGAAAAATCGGGAAAAAGTGTCAGGGACACTTTTCGGTTATTTTATCTTGAAAAATCTAGGAATGTGGGATTTTTATTGAAACTCAGGGAAGTTTTTTTGAAAAATTGTGTAACTTGAAAAATAAAAAAAAATAAAAATTGTGACATAATAGTTTGATTAATATTAATTTATATATATATTTTTTTAGTATCAAAGTCTTTGTAAGTTTTATAGAAAATTGTTAAATTTTCTAATAATATTTAAATAAATTAATATTCTTTTAATATTAATTATTAATATTAATTCAGAGTCTACTCCCACGAGAAATCGGGAAAAAGTGTTAGGGCCACTTTTCGGTCATTTTATCTCGAAAAATCTGGGAATGGATTTTTAGGGAAGTTTTGTTGAAAAATTGTGTAACATGAAAAATAAAAACAAAATTGTGACATAATAGTTTGATTAATATTAATTTATATAGGGTGTCTACTCTCTGGAAATTCTCTGGAAGAATTCTCCTTAAATTTTATTGAGAGTCAGAGAATTTAAAAAGAAAATTGTATCTTTGATAATTTTACCCTTGCTTGAGAAACATGTCTAAAACACGTATATCTGTATAATATTTAAGTTTTTATTAAAATCTCAAGTCATTTTTTTATTTTGACAATTTTTTTAGTATTAAGGTTTTGTAAGTTTCATGGAAAATTGTAAAATTTTTTAATAATATTTAAATAAATTAATATTCCCTTTGAAATGTTTATTAATAAATCAGTTTGTTTTTATATTTATATTTTATATTTTTGCATCTTTAGTGTTTTGACATTTTCACGATTAATAAATCAACATTAAATGCTAAAAAACCCGCATTCAACTTTTTTTACAATCGTATGAATAGAAAACACTAGGAAGCGCATATAAAAGAATTTACTATAAAATGTTACTATCTACAAATTTTATTTTATCTGGACTTGTTTTTACAAGATTTGAGTAGACATCTTTAATTATTTGTTATACTTTTTTCTCGGTTGAGTGACACATTTTTCAAGAAGGTAACGGTGAAATTATTAATTACATAGTAACTAACTGTATAACTAAATTAATTATGAATTCCTTGCTGGCGAGGAGTTTCTAGACATCACACGACGAGTGAATATTTATTTACGTTTAAATATACATATACCTATGTATATAGTTGCAGCTTATTTATTATAAAACGAATAAGAGATTACGGATAAATCAGGTAATAATGATAAAGCCGTATTGCAATCGCTATCGAAATATCCTCTATTGAAGTTCATAGTCAATAAAGCGTCCACATCGGTGGCTTAATTTGCCACATTGAACGTCGAAGATCAAAGGATGCTGCGCGCAAAATTAATTACGTAGCGGTGTAGAAAGTATGGAGAATTTGCGAGGAACGATTATGCATACATATATGTATATCGGGGAGAATTAGGGATAAACAATTCGGTCGGAATAAAATATTGATTATATTTGCGCGCGTCGAAATAACGGGAGGAATTGATTGCGATTATCGGGAATAATAAAGTATATTGATTAATTCCCCGTTTTTGAAGCCGCACAAAGAGATAACAAATTGGCCGGCAATGTCACGTGAAATCTCGACATGTGCAAACAATCACGTTTTTTGGACACACCTATATTTTCTCTTTTCCTGATTCGCGAATATTAAATACGCGAATATAAAACAGTTATATTCGGCAAATATCGCTCCTCCTTTTTAATGAAATTTTTTTTTTCAATTCACAATGAATTCGAAATTGCACATTCGTTATTCCTTGAATAAAAATTGCACGCGGCATGAAAACGCGTTCGATAAAAAATGGATTGCGATACATATTGCAATCCCACGTTTCAGACCGCAGAGACATACGGGGAGTTTTATTGTGAGATGTAAAAAGTGGGATATATTATATATATAATATAAAAGAGCTATTTTTTAGTTTGACGGATGAAAATCCTTCGCAAAAATCGCCATTAAAGATCATTTCAAGTATTTTTTTTTTTCCTCGGAATAGCATTACATTAACACTCGATATTGCGAGACAATCGAATAAACAGTCGGAAGACGAATGAATCGTATCAAAGTTGACTGATTTGATGATGATGGAGCAGATTAATGAATCTTCTCCTAAGGACGATGTCTGTTCTTGCGGAAAATCACCGTTGACAGTGTCGCGACAAGTAAATCCCCAGATAAGACTGACATATCGATTTTGTACTGTTTAAAACAGACAATTCCGCTTAGTCACATCTGCGCGATATGAGCAACTCGCGATACGATTGAGAAAAATGATTTATTTCATGTTATAAAAAAAAATATTATAATGCGTTCGCAGAAAAATTACAAAGTATTAATTTAAAAAATTCTTTTTAATTTGTTTAAAAAATAATTTAAATAAATTAATAATTCTTGGGACATTTATAGTAAATTATTTTCTGGTTTTATATTTTTATTTTTATTTAATTTTTATTTAATTTATTTAATATTATAATGCGTTTGCAGAAAAATTACAAAATATTAATTAAAAAAATTCTTTTTAATTTTTTTAAAAAATAATTTAAATGAATTAATAATTCTTGGGACATTTATAATAAATCATTTTCTGGTTTTATATGTTTATTTTTATTTTGTTTGATATTTTTAGCTTTTAGAAATAGTGATATATTTCAGTTTGTTATTCAAATTAATGTTAGAAAAACTGCATTCTTGATAAATTTGCAATTGTAGAAAACATTAAAAAATACATAATAAAGAAACTTATTTTAAAAAGCTGCAGCTACAAATCTTATTTTATCTGAAAATTTAAACAAAAATATCTTAAAGATCAGGAAATTCTGAGGGAATTTTTTTGTAAGATATGAGTAAAATATTCTGTCAAAAATAATTTCTCAAAATTTGAAAGAAACAAGAGATATTTTTCTGCTGATACACAATTATCTTACGGTGTAAGGAAAATAATTTTTAAAAATTAAACGACAATAGAACATTAGACGTTCATCTGCCGATTATTGATTTGCGAACGCGGTGAACAGAAAATTGGAAATTATTCGAACGTAAAAAATAGCACGATTTCGTACGATATTATTAAGCACACTCGCGTAAACATATACACGGATGAAATAACAAACGCGAGAGAAATTCGGAAATTTACGCAGTAGTAAAAACCGTCGTCAGGCCAGACGTCGATGCGGAATCGATTCTAATATTAAAGCCGCTTTATATCGATTATTGAATCTAAATTATATGTTGACATTGGCATTGCGTATACGACTATTTGGTTCTAAATTTTGTTTAACTAACGAATCCAATGCAAACACACTGAAAAAAAATTTGTTAACTAAACTTCAACTAAATTTTATTTTTAATATTATTATATTTAATTTTATATATATTATATTTAATTTAAATATAATATATTAAATTTAACAAAAAATGTATATTTGCCTAAAATTTTAATATATATTAAATTAACAAAATAGTAATTTAGTTGAAAGGTTTAGTCAAATTAACAAATCTTTTTTTTAGTGCACGAGACGAGATCTAACGCGCAAGTAGCGCTAAACGAAATAACTAGTTTGTTGGACTAATAGCATATTTTACAAAAAATTGGCACGTGGATTAATGCAGTGAAAAAGTTCAGGGATGCGTAAACGCGCGTTTGATAAGATAAAATCGTTATTTTTAACAATACGTAATAAAACTCATACAAATTTATTAATTAATTGCTAAAGCGTTAATGAATCTTGATGGGAATTCTGATATTAAATTTCACGAGAATCATAGGTAGAAACAATTGAATCGTTTATGCCTTATGGATTCGCAAATAACCGATGAGCGCATATTTTATATCTCCAATTACACAAGTTACTTGTGTAACAATATATGCACTTCCCGAGAGAGATATCTCCGTATTATCAATTTAATTAACATTTATCTCGTATCTTTTATTCGGGATTCTCCATTAATTGTAAGATTTATTCAGTATTTCCATTTTTTAATTATTTAAAGGCAAAGTTATTTGTCAAAGTAATATTTTTAGTCGTGTAAATTTACAATTTATAATTTTATTTTCTTTCTATAAATATGGCTCTGTGCTAAATTATATACACATATATATTTTTTTCGATTATATAAGTATTTAATGGAATCGAAATCATTTTTCGTCGGAAATATTTTTGGAAAAACTTTAATTTTACACAATTATAAAACAAATATTATATCTATTAATTTTATATACAATTTGAATATATAATATACAATTTACATATAATTAATATATAATTTACATATAATTAATATATAATATGGTATATAATTTTAATTGATAATTACAAATTTGTATTATGTATATTTCTTATAAAATTATAGTTTACTTATGAAGATTCAACAAATGATGCGCTTTTGTAGTAAATATTTAATTTTAAGTCAGGAAATAAAAATAAATTAAATGCGCAGATAAAAAGTTCGAAATTTTCTATTAAATTTCTTAAGCAAAGGCTAAATAAAATTAATGGCGCATCCTTGAATCGTAATTCACTTTCTTACTGCACTCTCCGTTTATAAAAGAGATAAGAAGCAGATTATACATATATACGACAATGGAGTATGCAATTTATCTCGTGTCAAAGTAAAAAGAAACCTAATTATAGGAGCATTATTTCGTACGATGACGTTTTTTTTTTTATTTCGCCTTTTAAGTTAGGTATTCGCATGTTTTTGAAGCTAAAGCGTTGTTGATTTTTGTCGCGCAATTTTGATTAAAAAATAAATAAAGTTTCTTGTTCACCAGCGTCGTAAATTATAGAATTTCGTAGAATTGTATTTTTATTTTATTCTAAATTTTAATAAATAAAAATACATATACATTTTTTATCGATCAATCGAGGCGCTTTGTTGCGCCTTTTTATAACATCGAGAAGTTGAAATTTGGCAAGAATTTATTGCCCGAAATTATACGTGTCTGAAATTTTTTGTAACAGTGAAAACAAGATAAATGGGAGAATGTTTATTTTATAATTAAACTTCTATATAAAATAATATTATACATTATATTTATTTCGAATACATAAATCGTTGAAAACATAAAATAAAATAGTCAATATTCTAAATGAAAAATAAATATGTTTAATGTGTAAGATTTCCTTAGAGACTTTAAATAATTAATTCGAATAATTACTTTTCTCATTATATTAGCAATAAAATATTCGCATATTTTATTTTCACGAAACATTAATTCTGAAATATTTTGCATATTTAAATAAAATATTATTTAAAGGATTTTATTTTTAATAGTTCGCGTTTAAAATATACCATAGTCGTTTTTCTGACATCTTTAAAATGTCATTGTAACAATGCACGATAAATCGGGCGTTGGAAAGTTCTTATTTAACGTGTTAATAACCGAGAACTTTTTTTCACCAGTAATATGCTTTTAACATTTTTAGACCGTTCAAGAATAAATACAGTAAAAGTAACAAAACGCTGAATATCGCCTTTTTATCTCGCGTTTGCTCTTATAATATTAGTCAACTTTTTATTACCTAAGTCAAAACCAATATTTATCTAGTTTTTTCATTTTTAGAATTACGCTTAAAAGATGTGACAAATTATTATACACAATTCCTATACATATTTATTTATCGATAATAATTTACGACATTAATACGGATTTTTCTAAGAGGCAACAGAAAACAGGTAATTTCAGCAAGCTCCTTCGAGGGAATATTATTGCGAACATTCGTGTTTGGATTTCTATTTAATTATGATTTTACGCTCGATTGCAACGCGTTTCTGTATATATTCGAAGATGTGGAGAGCTCGTGCAGTTTCGTGCAGCAAAAATAACATGTCGCGAATTTGGGACGACTGTGTGTGCCCGAGGATTTGGGTCGAGCGATTTTAATCGGACGACAGAATGATTTCATCTGTTTATTCATATCTCGCGGCTATATGTTATCAGTTTAGTTTATAATCCACTTCTTTTACGTTTCGAATATCTAACTCGCGTTTCGCTCTAGCTTTCATTCATCGTCGTAACTCGCGATTAATTATTTTCCACGAATATATTGGGTTCTCGGTAATCCTTAACCCACGCAATCGTGAGTTTGAAATGCTGTTTCGCGAACGACGATGCAAAAAATATTTTGCGAACTTCTCGACTTCGCGTCTCACTCGAATGCCTATATCTATTTCCAGACAGTCAGTCTAATTAAACGAGTCAAGCCATCCAAGAAGTAGCTAAACTTATATACACGCACAATATATATATATATATATATATATATATATATATACATACAAACGCGAATCAATTACCAGTTTCACTCGAAATTGAACACGCGACTCCATTAGCAAATGCAGGCAAATATAATGTTAATATAATTTTATATTATATTAATATTTATATAATATTATAATATAAATATAATATTATGTTATAATTATAATAAATTATAATATATGTATGTATTATATTGTTTTGAAATTGTTGATTCTGTATAACATTACAAAAGAATTGATTGATTTTTTAATAAATTATTCAGCCGAGATATTAGATATTTTAATTAAACAAATATTTTTAAACTTGTAATTAATTTCAAATATTATTCCAGCAACATTATATATGTATAAAGTTTAATTATTTAATAATATTTTAATTATTTTTCTCCATTATATCTTAAAATCTATTACGAGTCCCAAATGAATGTTTATTGCGGTTGAGCACTACATTTGCAGATATATTATTCTGTGTCACACGATTGTATAATATTACAGAAGAACTGATTAATTTTTTAATAAATTATTTAGCCGAGATTTTATATATTTTATTTTAAAAAATATTTTTCAAACTTGTGTGATTAATTTCAAATATTATTCCAGCAACATTATATGTATAAAGTTTAATTATTCAATAATATTTTAATTATTTTCTCTATTAAATATATCTTAAAATTTATTACGAGTTCCAAATAAATGTTTATTGCGACTAAGCGTTACATTTGCAGATATTTTATAGTTCAGTAAAATTAGACTTGAAAAGGGCAAGACTTCATAAAAATTAGGAACGAGCTGAATTTTTGTGGAGATCTTTATTTCGAGGTTTTAATGAAATCCTGAAAAGTACCCTTATTTTCATCCAGGGCGTTTTTTATGAAGAGTAAATTTTAGTTTTTTGCCATTATCTCGAAAATTATCAATTTTTCGCGAAAAATAGTTATTATTAAAATTGTAGCTCATAAAATTCTTTACAAAAAAGGCCAATATACTTTTTTCATACAACTAATCGTTTTTGAGTAAAATGGTAAAGTTGCAATAGCTATAGTTCATAAAAAATACGTACTCCTTTCCACACTACCAGGATAGAATACTGGGCGCGTTTTTTCGCTGTATACCTTCGAAACGGTTAATTTCACGAAAAAAAGTATAATGACCTTTTTTGTAGATAATTTTATGAGCTACAATTTTGATAATAATTATTATTCTCGAAAAATTGATAGTTTTCGAGATAATGGCAAAAAACTAAAATTTGCTCTCTTTTACCTCCCATAAAAATGCCCTGGATGAAATTAAGGATACTTTTTTCATGATTTCATTAGATAGAACATCGAAATAAAGGTCTCTACAAAAATTCAGCTTGCTCCTAATTTTTATGAAGTCAAAGTCTAATTTTACCGGACTATTATTCTGTCACACGCGTGAATAATCGAGCCCATTGCGTAACTGTACTCGTAATATTACAATAACAATTTCCAATAACACTCGTATGGAGTTGATCCGCCATATATGTATATATTCTGTTCATTGATGGATCGCGTTCACGAAACCGGAAGGGCCAGCAACATCTGATTAACAAACCCACGCGAATTAATATATCGGAAATATTTGACATAAATATTGCTCTTTGTCGCGATAAAAGCGCGTTCTACAAAGCTACATCGACGATTCGTAATGAAAACTTGGGCTTTCGAGCTGTCACGGGGAGAGAAGGAGAGACAGAGAGAAAATTGGCTTGTCAGTAAAAGCGAAGATCAAAGATGACACTTCGACCTTTATCGTCATGACGTCACGGCTTCTTGCAAGCAGAAGTAACACGTTCTGTCGAGAGTTGTCCTTTACATCGCTCGTGTGTCCATCAAAATGTCTCGTCTCGTCTCGGCAACGTCTGATTCACTTTAAGGTGCGTTTCTAATTAAACTCAAATGTATTTGCGTGTCGACTCGGTGGAACTCGAACTTTTCGCGTCGCAAAATCGCGGATCGATCTTGGCACGAGAAACCTTCAGCATTATTTTTTTCTGGAGTTAGTATCATTCTGTGAATCTCTCAGAGCAACGTAAAAATTGTTTAAAAAAGATGTAAATTAATTGTGTTCGCCCAAAATATTTTTAATTTTAAAAATCGATTTGCATAGATGGAATTTTCAAGAAATCAGATTTATATATGCATATATAAAATTAAATATTACATATAATATATATATTTTATGTAATATAAAATCGTAAAGAACATACATAAAATCAATAAAGTCTTTTCATGTTTCTTGATAAAATTCAGTTTTGAGAAATAAATTGAAGCGTAAAAATGAGGAAAAAAATGAAAGAAATAAAGAGAAAAAATAAGGTGACTATCGGATGTATCATTGACATTTAACTGCAATAAATCTTTTTCAAATTTTCACATATACTCGACTAAATGAAACAGTTAATCGCGTTTTATCCTCTTAAAAAATTCTCTAAGGGGACACTGAGTCGTTGTAGTAAAATCGGTTATTCCATTACGCAAAATCCGGATTTTTTCACACGACGACTAGGAAGATATATAAGTATATACGTGACACAGTTAACGAGAGTAAGACTGTATATGTGTGTAGGTATGTGTTTAAAGCGCCTTAACGCTCGCGGGTATTTTTACGCGCATTAATACGGGGGCGAATTCTGAGCGCTATAAAGAAATATTTCGAAGAACTTTAACTTTCCTTCTTTGAGAACAATCTTTATGTCGGGGGCGTTTTATGGAGCACGTTGCACCGTTTTAAGACGAGACTCGACCGAAGAAATCCCGAAGATCTTTGTAATTCCTTTGGTAACAACTTTCAGCTCTGTGTTTTAGTTCTCTCTGTTCAAGAAAGCTCTTTATACTTATTTCGAAAAATTATACTTTGCCGTTTCGTTCCTTCAATTTTAACCCGACGACTTTGAAAATTCACTCTTAATTTTGACCAACGTCTTATAAAATTATTAATTAATTTTTATTAATTTAATTCATCAGGGTGCATATTTACGGGAAAACTTAGTTTGCCTCTTTAATAATTTTATCATTTAGCGCTTGAGAAACATATATCTAACATATCTTGGCAATATTAAAATTTTTTATTAAAATTTCATGTGATTTCTTTATTGGTGATCTATTTTTAGTATCAAGCTCTTATTTAAGTTTCATAGAAAATTGTTCAATGTTTTAATAAGTATAATATTGAAATAAATTACAGTTTTTTATCGGCCTCTTGCATCAGCTCGTAACAATACTTATTTAATACAAAAGTTGTGCAATTTATTTATGCACAAAATATGGCGCTCCCAATAGAGACGACATGAAAGAATAATCCAGAAGTAATAAAAATGAGATCCAAAATCTGTGTATCAAAAGATTCGTACTTGAATTAATTATGTATGTAAAGTGAACCTAACCTAACTTAAAGTCGGTAAAACAGAACTACGGCAGCATCCCCTTAAGCGGAAAAATTTCGCTTGAATTTGTTTCGCGCATATTGTACACCTTTATGCATGCACGCCTTTTGTTTGCGTGTATAATTTTCTTCTTTATATTCATAGAGCGGAGCGCGTGACGCAAGCGAATACGCGATATATAAACTTACGACTCGCGGTGGTTCCAGGGAGAGAATATATACTTTAAAAACCTCACGCTTCAGGAGCAGTTATACGCGATATCGCGAGATTAATCCGCGTACGCGTGGCGCGTAATCCGTTTATATCAGTCGACTAGGACGTCCGGCGGAATCAATGTCAAAATGAATGTAATAACGTCGATGACGAGCATATCGGGGACAATGCAGTTAAACGCCATTATATACGATTTCGCGCGCGTTATAAATTCTTTGATCCGGAAACTTTTCCGATATTTGATGCGGCTTTAAACTTTTATATTGGACTCTCTCTCTCTTTCGTCATTTTTATATCGACGCTGGCGGGGAGTTTTTTTTTTCTTCTTCGAAAGGAAAGATCAACAAATCGGGGATCTTCGAGAGGAGGTAATCCAAGAAATCTTTCGAAGATCTCTCGTGTCGAGAAGTTAGACACTTTCGGCGACTTAAGTGGCCTAATCCTATTTTGCTTCCGAGTATACCGCATTCTTATGGAGATATGCATTCGTGTAAGAGCCTGGTTTCCGTAATACTCCGAGTATCCCGAGGGGTGTTATGTATGTCCTCTATATTATTCTAGTGTAGAATCGATAACGTTTTACACGATTTGAGGATGAACGGAATTAGATATAAATCAGTAAAATATACTCGCGTTTTGTAATTCTTGCGAAAATTATAAAATTATTTTTTATTCAAATTGATGAAATATTTCTTACATCAAAGCAGACCGCGAAATAAAACCGACAAATCGCGAAATTTTAATTTTATTTTCTACTATTATTTAATTTTTATTTATTATTATATTATATATTTTATTTATTATTTCGTTATTATTTTAAATTTAATTACCATTTAATATTTCATTCTTCTTTTGCATTAAAAATATGTAAAAAACACTGTATACGCGTGCGAATAAAGTCAGTGGAATAAAACGAAACCTTTTCCTCTGATTGTTTCTACTTCCGCGTATGAGTCGTGTCGTATCGTTATGCAAATCGCTCCCAGTTTAAACGGCATTCCCGTTTCTGTATCTTCCTTCGGAGAAGCGTACACCCGCGGCGATTCGGCACAGTACATTAAGTTCGGACTGCTGTTTACCGTAATTTACCGACGCGATGCCGCCTTCCGAACGATTAAAGTTCCGATAGCGGAAAGGAGTCGCGGAGACTTGCTTACGGGTGAGCGCGAAGTTTAAGGCTGCAAGAAATAACCATAATCGCTTCTTCTTTCTTCCTTAGTCCAGATTTCTTATGTCACTATTTTTTACGGAACACATTCAGAAGTCAGATTTTCATTTTTTTTTCTGAAATTTTACTGTGAGTACAATTCAATGATTAATATATTGAATATAAACAAAATTTTTGTTGTCTCGCATTTTGTAATTCTTTCGAAAATTTATAAAATTATTTTCTATTCAAATTGATATAATATTTCTTACACCAAAGCAGACCGCAAAATAGAACCGACAAATATTTTCTACGCGAAATTTTAATGTTTTCCAATTATTTTATTTTTTACTATTATTATTTTGATTTATTATATTATATATTTTATTATTATAAATTTAATTATTCATAAAATATGACATAATTTGTATTATTCTTAAATCACGAAATTAAATCTCGTGCGATATCATAAGGCGTATGATAGATGCTTTTGTTACGCGATGAGAGAAGAAAGAAGAAAGTACCCACTTCCGATGCTGACAATCTAGACAATTTAGGAAATAATGGAGGGTCAACCTTTGCACTTTCATCATCTGTAACATGATATTGAACTAATGATAGGACAAGAGAAAGGATGATATTCTTAACTGTCGTTATCGGATCGAACTTTATCCGGTTCAAATCAAATGACTTGTCAGAGAGTGTCGCTACAAAATATTTTTTAAATTTTATCAAATAAATTATAAACTGTATTTTATTAATATACGAATTTTTAATTGGAAAGTTAATTAATCATTCGGGCTGATAATCGTTAATTGTTCGTAGAGAATATCAAGAAATAATTATCTGTTGACTCGATATTTTCACGCGAATACTGCAGAAACGTCAAAAGATGGTGTATCAGCTGATTTGTTGTCGCCTCGAAATTTTACATCAAAATACTGAACGCTTTATGAAATAATTCCGTGCCGAATATTCTGTTTCTCTCCATTTTTGATTGATTATTAATAAACTGACTAATACATAATGGCTGTTCATTACCTTAATTATCTGATTCGGCGGTTTATGTATTATTGCATGTTCTAGTTATGTAGCAATTGTTTTAACAATTTAATTATATTATTACTTGAATTTTCCGAGATTTGTGCGTTTTACTCCGCTCTTATAATCCGGAAATGATAACGATAAATCAATTATATACCGACGAGAAAAATTTAAGTAAAGTCTAAAACAATCTTCAGATCTCACAAATTATTGCATTATTTTATTCGAATTTTTAATCGAAAGCTTATGCACTGGAAAAATTATTAAATTAATCAATATTTATTTCAATACTGCCAAATAAATCGTTTATTTGAAACAAATAAATATTTTTCACATCTAATCAATATTATCAATAACATTAATTAATATTATTAGTTTCAAATAAATAATTTATAGGCAGCATTGAAATAAATATTTCGAATATTTAATAAATTTTTTCAGAATCTAATTGTCTATCAAATTTTTGTGATTACGGTTCCACTTCTAGAAATATTTTAATCGAAAGTACGCAAGTTTTGTTTTTTTTTTTAACTACGCGGTACCTGCGTTGAAGAAGAGAACCGTCAACAAAATAAATAAGAAGGAATGTGAATGAAATATTAAAAATAAAATCGACTTGACGAAAATTGATGCAATGGACAATGTAACACCTCTATTTACTCGCGAGTTCCCTTCGGCGCAGGTTAATCGGATCTCTGTCGCGTTATGGCGAAACGTCATTAAGCTGACTGCTGTTATCTAGGTAATAAGGGCCCTTACTCGCTTAAGGCGGATATAATGAAGGACACGTTACAAAGCGCAATTCGACGTGCCGGCTAAATATATGAATTGCCAATTAGCGATTATCAGTAAAGAAGCAATTTCCTCTCTTCCAGAAAAGATCTCTTTTTTTCAACCGAAAGAATGTGTTACATATTGCAAATTTTATTCCAACGTAATTAATATTTTTATATTATTTTTTTTTTTTAATAAAAAAACGCGCTTGTTTTTCAAAGACTGTGATAGAAGAGAGAATGTTCGACTTCTAATTATACTCACACGTGTCATAATTATGTGAAGTCTACTAATCGCGCGATTTCGTGATGCAAGCACATGAGCTAAGCACAAGAGAATCGTAAGGACTCATAAGGAATAAGAGAATTGATGATCATAGAAAATGCAATACGGATAAATTCGAAAATAGGTTTTGCAATTCATTATCACGATGAATGGAAATGAAATGCAAAATTGATTAAAGGAGAATTATCATTAATTTATCTCTTATTTTATAAATTACTGAATATTAGATCTATTTTTTCATCCAATTTTTATATTCTTTTTTCCATCCGTATTTTGCAAAATAAAAAAAAATTACGAAATTCGAATATTTCAAATCAGAAAAAGGAGCTCGCAGAAATGTTGGATAAAATCGATGAATTATACTTTTATATATATACATATATCTAATAAACGTCCTGTTTTGCATTACAGGCATTAAAACGATTTGACCGATAAATTGAATCAATATTATATAATCAAACGATATTCATCGCGGGCGCGAGAGATATAAATATATAATGATTTAAACATTGCATTATTGCGAAAAAACACGTAGTACATAAGTGTAATTATATACGTTCATATCGCTGTCGCACACGCGCCATTTGAATTATACGAGCGGTCCTCGCGTGAATTTAATGAGTTTGTACAACGTACGAGTCGATTATATTATTGCACAAATTACGCGCGACTCGAGCAAAATTGCGAATCGCGCGACTGCACTTGGCCGAATCGCGGAGATATGGACTGACGCAATAATACGCGCCGAGATGGCGGCAAATCGATACCGCGTCCGATACAATCCTGATATCGTCTCGACGTAGGTCAGGCCCGGCGTTGTTGATTTAGCCGAACGCGAGCAGATAACCCATTATCTGTCAAAGTATCGAAGAGCTGCCGGCTCGGCCGGCACTTCATCAAAGTGACGTATTAATCTGATTAATCCCTGCTCGCCAATTGCTGACGCGAGAGTTTGAAGTTTCGAACGATAATTAACACTCGAGCACTTGCCTTCAAATCGATCAACTTTTAGGGCAACGATTCAGCCGCAGCAAGGAATTTTTGTGTTAAGGGAATCCTGAACGTCCTTGAGGAGTCTTAGAATTTATAATTCTGTAATCAAGATATATGAGACTATACAGATTGATAAAGCTTTTTCCTGTACAAATTAGAGTACTAATATTAACAGAATAAGCCAATAAATAGATTTTTATGGTTTATAAATCTCATATTTTGTCGATAAACAGGAAAAACCAATAGACTTCTCAAGAACGTTTAGAATCCCCTTAAGGAAGATTTTAGAATTCAGTTTTATCTCCCTTTTTTTCCCCGAATGAAGAACAGGTATTTAACGACTCGCAAATCATGGATATTTGGAAGAATTTTATAAGAGTTTTTGTAATTAATATCACAATAAAAAATATTAATATGTACATAGTAAATTAATCGAACATATATTTTACATCTTATTGTGGTAGATATTAATACTTTTGATTGCGGTAAAAATATTAATCGCAGAGAAAAGTCTTATAAAATTTTATTTTATTTTATCTTATTCTTACTATTATTATTACCATTATTGTTACTATAATTATTTTTTAGTTATTACTTTTTAATTTTTTCTTGCGCATGTAATTACTTCATTATTTAGCCATGCTACGCGTACGTTAATAAAAATTTCCAAATTAATTGCGTTCTAAAGCTTGAGAACGTTAGGATCAAAAGTGCCGACCTACCAGAAGAAAGGGGGATTATAAATAAGTATCGCTTTGTGACGTTTCGCCTTGTTTTTCAGCGACGTGACAGTCTCGTCAAGCGTCCGCGAATGGCTTCGCTCGCCGGCCTTCGACGCGCGACAATGGGAGGACGAGGAGCTGCTGCTGATGCTGCAGACAATGTTCATCGATCTCGACCTACCTGAAAAGTTTAACATTCCCTTGCCGATTCTGAGGAACTTCCTCTACGAGGTCTACAACAATTACAACGAGGTGCCGTTTCATAATTTCAGGCATTGCTTCTGCGTGGCGCAAATGGTAAGTATCTCGTGTCTTTGTTATTGTTCAAACTTTTGTGATCTTTGTGAAGAAAAGCACGGAGAGAATCAATACTGCAGCGTAATTTAGTTTGCTGGAAAGGATTCTACAATTCTGTTTTTTTTTCTCTTCACAAATCGAACTTTTAATTGTAAAAAATTTGACGTGTATTATATACTCTGAAAAAAATCACACACATTACAATATTTTTATAGTGATCCCGAGTTAAAGTGATAACATTTTTTTATTTCGTCGATAGTACTCTATTAAATTTTAAACAGTGTTTACAATAGCGTTTTTTTTTGCGCTTTCAGAAAACGTTTTAATTTAATAAGTGACGATTGCGCTTTAATGCAATCAGCAAGTATATTTTAATACGCACGTTCCCTTGTGTAATAATATTGTAATGATGTGTGAATGGTATCACGACGCAAATATTGCAAATAAAAAATTATTAAATTATAATATTATCACTAATTATATTAAATAATAATAATAATAAAATCCCCTTTCCTCGTGATCGATACGAAATACATGCATGGCGAAATACCTCTTTAGCTGTAGATCGAATGGAGATGAGCTATATCGATTCAGCCGATTAATCGACTTGTGTCCAGATGTACGCGATCGCCTGGGCGGTGGATCTTCCGTCGAAAATCGGCGACCTCGAGGTCCTTGTACTGATCGCATCCTGCATCTGTCACGATCTCGATCATCCGGGCTACAACAACATCTACCAGATAAACGCGCGGACCGAGCTGGCGCTGCGTTACAATGATATCTCGCCTTTGGAGAACCATCACTGTTCCGTGGCGTTCCGGGTCCTGGAGCAGCCCGAGTGCAACATCCTCGCGTCCTTGGACAATGCCACGTACCGAATAGTCCGCGAGGGCATCATCCGGTGTATCCTCGCGACCGACATGGCCCGGCACAACGAGATCCTCAGCCAGTTCAACGACACCGTTCCCGAATTCGATTACACCAGCAAAGCGCACATAAATCTGGTAAATACGCCGACCGATGAAGGTATACAGGGTGTCCCGTATAGGAAATTGCGGAAACTAATCAGCTGTCAATTTTTAATGCAGTTATTGAGAAAATAAAAATTGTGTTGAAAAGAGGGAACATTGACTTTTTATCAATAAAGTAAACTGGTATACTACAAACATTTTATTTATATCCATTAAGGGGATCCTAAACATTCTTGAGAAGTCTGTTGTTTTTTTCCTGTTTTATCGACAAAATGTGAGATTAGATTAACTATTTATTGGCTATACGGATTGTTTTTCACCTGAAATTAGAACGCTTCGCTCTTTGTGTTAATATTAATACTTTAATTTGTACAGAAAAAAGATTTTTCAATCTGTATATAGTCTCATATATCTTGATTACAGAATGCTAAGCATTCATAATTCTGTATCGATAAAACAGGAAAAACAACAGACTTTTCAAGGACGTTTAGGATCCCCTTAAAAACTGCAGACTTTCCACTTTCCAATACTATTTTTGTTTTGTCAATAACTGCATTAAAAAAATGACAGCTGATTAGTTTCAGCAATTTTCTATGTGACACCTTGTAGTTGATAATTTAATAAAATAAAATAATAAAATAAAACATTCAGCCAAATGGAACCTTCACTAATCACGTGTGTTTTCCAGCTGTCCATGATCCTCATCAAGGTGGCCGATATAAGTAACGAGGCGCGTCCGATGGAAGTCGCGGAACCCTGGCTGGACAGGTTGCTTCAAGAATTCTTTAAGCAGAGCGACGCGGAGAAGCTCGAGGGTCTTCCGGTCACCCCGTTCATGGATCGCGACAAGGTGACCAAACCGTCGTCCCAGGTTAGCTTCATCGGCCTAGTTCTCCTCCCCCTCTTCGAAGCCCTCGGAGAACTTCTTCCCGAGCTGCAGGTACTCGTGAATTCACTTATTCATGATAAACGGTCCACTTTCTGATCCTTTTAAGTGCAGCGAGGGCAGTTATTTTTTTTATTCATGAAAGCAATATAAAATTAATAACAAACAGTTCGAAACGTCAGATTCTTTGCAATGGAAAGTAATACGTAGCGTTATTTATCTAATTGATAATTGACATGATATATAATTAACGTGAAAACTTCGACAAGGTCAGAAGAAAGTGGGTCATTTATCTTAAAGCTTGCAATGAAGTAAATCGTTCTTAAATAGATTGATCAATTGAAATAGAAATTGGCGACTTTTACCATCCCGAAATCTTGCTTTCCAGGCTCTCATAGTTCAACCGGTCAGGGAAGCTCTGGAGTACTATCGCAGATTGAACGAGGCCGCCAAGGACGAGCGGCATCATCGGAAGAGTGTCATCGACACGGGAGAATCGGGGATATCCAACGTGCCGAGCGGCACCGGCGGCTCGTCCGCCGTCGTCAAGTCAACGTCGTCGCACAGTATGCGCTCGAAGCGGTCCGCGACGACGATCCACTCGCGCTCGCGCTCTACCGAGGACGACATCACGGAGAACCTGACGATGGAGGAGATAGAGAACGTCGAGAGCTCCGATCCGGAGACCGCCACGGAGGTGGAGATCAGCGAGAAGACGCTCAAGTTCAAGATCTCCACTGAAGGCACCCTGACCGGGCAGACCGGCGGCCGGAAGAGCTGTCCCGGCAGTCGCAAGGGCAGCCGGGAGAAGTCCTCGTTGGATTATCACAATCACGATCTGGTCAAGGCGGTGCGGGAGCACGAGAGGAGACGCAGCAGGGGCGAGAATCTCGGCAGCGACCTCAGTTCGCCGGTTAGCGCGAGATCCGCCGAGGGTACGCGCATCGTCGAGGAACTGGAGAAGGAGACGACGACGTTGCTGGTCAAGATCGAAAGTAGAACGCCGGAAGGGAACGGTAACATCATCGCGGCGGAGGTTGCTCACTCGCAACCGAGGAATAACGTGAAGAAAGCCGGCAATGTCATCGAGAGCGATCAGGAGATTCGATCTAGCTGCAAGGACGCGCACGGCAGCCGAGAATCGATCGGTCTGCGATGTTGCTGCGACGACAGAACTGGGCCGAATAATCACAGGTCTTTATTCTCACGGCTGAGGAACCTGACGGACCGTCTGAGTAGCAGTTTCGATTCGAGAGACTCGCCCAGTCCGAAGTCAAAGCACGGGTCCAAGACGCTCAGCAAGAGCAACTCGATCAGCAGCGGTTCGGCCGCGACCTCGCGAAGGCACAACAATTCCTTGTTCATCTGCAAGCGTTGCAACCTCGTCAAATCTTCTGTCAAGGACGGTAACAAAGCCATCGCGACCGTGGTGGAGCTATCGTCGGTGGACAAGCGAGCGATGACCCTGCCCAAGGTTCGCAAATCCACGGACAGCAAGAACAAAAGCTGGCGAACGGTGTTCACCAAAGAAAAGAGATCGTCGACTTCTCTGGAGGCTTTGCCGGCGGCCGGTTCGTTCTCCAAGCACCGTAGAAACCTGTCGAATCCCGAGGGCAAGTCTCAGAGCATGAAGGAGGGAAAGAGATCTCGACAGGCTCTGGAGATCGAGTTTCAGGAGATCGACGTACGTCCGAAGAAGCATCAGCAGCAGCCCGAGATCATCGTCAATCCCGACGACAGCGCGTGTGAATGCATCGAGGAGGATCTCGGCAAGGTGGAAATCAGGAGGAGCTCGGCCAGCATGGAGGACATTTCTAAGATGGCGAAGCAGGCCGAGGCGGTGAAGCTGGGCGCGCTGAATCCCAAGACGGAGGAACGCCCGCACACCGGCAGTCTGGACTCGATGCTCTGCAAGGAGGTGCCCAAGTCGCGAAAGAAGCATTCCGCCATGTTCGCCTCGCCCGCCACGACCAAAAAGTCCTCGCCCGGTCTGTTCTCGCGATTCAAGTCCGGCATGAGCATCGACAGCACCCGGAGCAACAGCAACAGCGACTCTCTGCACGATCACGGCTCGCAAAGCGGCTGGATATCCTCGTTGACGGCCAGCTTCCGGCCGAAGAGGCACCCGAACGAGACGCCGTTGTCGCCGCATCCACCGAGATCGCCCAGCAGAGAGGAGATTAAGTGATACGTCCTGGTGGTCGAGGATCCCTCTGACAAGAAACTCGGCCTTCGCGGCTGGTGGCCCGAAAACTTGTTCTGCTGCAACAGTTAGGACTCGAGCTGAAGAAGTTCGAGCTAATTTAGGCTGAGAAATATTCGCATTGTAATACGAGAAAGGAACCTAGTAAAATAATTGTCAAAAGAAAAAGGTATTTGAAGAGGTTTAATTTTCTAACACAGGAATCATCGTGTTTCTCATTGCGGTATATTGGTTCTCGGCATCGATTAAATAACTGCGATGCGCAGACATGAAATTTTCCGATCAAACGCCATCGGTGATAATCGATAAATGTAATCCGTAAAAAGAGTAAAAAGTAGAATATAAATTCTCGCGAGTGATCCGCGATGATTAATGTCGCATTGTAAAATGCGCGTGTAATATAGAAGAATGAAATCTATATCCCTGTATAATTAAAAGCAGTCAATTTCGAACAAACGTCGTATTTGCTCGAATGAAAGCCAATTATTGAAAAATAAAAAACGAATAAAAAATGTTACATATCTGATATATAATTTCCGAACGAATTGAATCTTTTTTGCAGAGGGATCCTGAGATACGACCATAATTTTACGCCACTTTTGAGTGTTTTATGTCATTAAATACGATCGAAAAGTCGCGAGAGTCGAGATACTTTATTTGCGAGGGATACTTACGGCCTGTGGAAAAAAAACGAGGATGTATGCTGTACACATAGACTATTTTATTTATTGTCCAATTAAAAGTAGCCTAAAAACAAGTAAAATCATTAATGTTGTTCGTCACTATATATTCATTCACACATACATACATACACACATAAAAATATACGCAGATGTATACAAAGACATAAGGATATAACGCATCTTCACCACGAGCAAGTGGATAGTTTATAAGTAGACGAAGGAGAAGAGACAAACACAAATAGATGTGTATCGATGTGCGATTAAATTTTGGCGACTGTATCAAGGATGCGAGGTAAGAGAATCTTGTCAGATTATTCTTTAGAATATTCCGAGGAAAATTTTATTTTCAAGCAACACGTTCTTACAAATGATTTTAGAGATACATATTATTTTCTGATTAATTACACTTTTTAAATTTTTCTCAAGATATTTCTGGAGATGTTCTTGGTTTATTCGCGGACTATTCTCAGACACTCTCGAGAATCCCGAAATATTTTCGGGTAATTTTTATTTTTCAAGAAAATTGTCATCTCATACAACCAGTAGTTGTCACGAAAGGAAAAAATGGAAGAGATTTATTATATTTCTTCTCATTGGATTTTTAATTGCTTGGAGAGTATTGGAAAAATGGTTTCGCGAATCATCTTATATCTAATCGCATTATTATTGAATCTATAAAATGATTGATTAGAGAAAACATCTATTTGAAGTTTTTCGAACAGCGCTGATGAAATATTTTTAGCATTTCTTTAAACATTGAATCGCGAAAAAATACATAAAATCGATAACAAATATAATATCGATTGATTTTCCTTTCGATTATCCATTAGACTTTCTATTCTATCTCGCGATTGTTTAAAAATTCAAATATGTAATGTCATAAATTATAAATATACATATCTGTACCTCAGAACTAAAGTGTATTAAAAATCGCAATTTTACAGAAGAGAGAATTTAAAAATTAAGTAATTCTCTTATAACATTATTCGGCCAATTTTCACTAAAATAGAGTGAGTTATGTATGTCAATTGTTATTTTTTATTAAAAAAAAAAAAAAATGAAGATTAGCATTAAATAAATTTTCGTGTGAGTTGATAGAATATGAATTAATAAAGAAATAATATAATAAATTAATTTGACAAAAGAATCATCTCTTCTTGCATCTGTGTTTTGAAAAACACAAGTAGAATTAGCAAATTTGTTGGGCGCGTAATAGTACACATATTTATTAACTTTATAATCCTATTACTTGATTTGCAATCCATAGCTAACTGTAGAACTTCACTAGACAACAACTGTTCAAAATGAATATGTAATATACTAACAATAAACTAAGTTCCGAGGAAACTTTATCACGTGTGTGCAGAAATCGTTAATATTATGTACACTTTGCCATATGTTTGAGCAAGATGAGCACTTATATGATTGTTTAGCGTTTCGCTCATAGCAAGTTATATCAGAAATGAGTTATTACAATATGTTATATCAGGAAGAAGTTATTACAATACATTAAAAAAGCCTGGGTAGACATACGGACTTAATTTCATTTAAACTTTGTGTTCTCAGTCAATATTACACATGGTTTAATATTCTCCAGCATTTGGAAAATCCTCAAATATTTAATACATTGATCGAATAAAAGCTAAATAATAAATTGCTAAAAATCGACTTAATACACTTTATCTCTGAATGTACAATTATATATATATATATATATATATATATATATATATATATATATACATGCATAAATACAATTGTTTTTGTACGAGAGAGATTTCCCGTTCTACATTTTTCTAAATGTTTATATTTTTACGGTTCATCATCCAACTGCATCTACATGGCAATTGAAAATGGCGCGTATTATTGAACTCTAGTCTTGCGTTATTGTTTTCAGACTAATCAGAAATTGATTTTAGGCGGGTTTGTTTTACTTTGGGCGAGGAAAAAACTCAATATGAGAACGAACGAGCGAACGGTTGTGTATACATTTACTCGACTGATTATTTGACTAACGATGAATTTCTCTCTCCTTTTATTTTGTGTAGAATCAGTACTCGTTGATTAAACCAAATGGAACTGTGTATGTGTGATGATACGAATGAGAAGAATCAAGTCTATATATGCCGTCTAAAGTGCATAATTAAAAAAAATTAAAAATAAATTGCGTTAAAATTTCGTGATTTTTTTTATTCGGCGAATTTCTGCTGTCGGGACGTGAACTCGAATGATAGAATATGTACATATGGAATAGAATAGTATAATTATCTTTTAAGCAGAATAAATCTCCTGTGAGACCTTCCTCGAAATTGAAAATTGAATTAGTAGACTCGTTTTTTCCTGAGAGAAAGTTTATTGAGAAAAAGAAAGAAAGAATATTAAAAAAAAAAAAGGATAGAATAAATGGAAAAGAATATATTTGTGGGCGAGAGAGTGTATGTTTAGAACGATGCATATATAATAATAATAATAATGATAATGATAAACGATCAAGTTCTCCCTCGATGTGAACGAAAGAAGGCATTTGATTTTGACACTTCGCGAATCAGACTTTGCGCTGATAAATGATTTCTAGAATTAATTGTAAATTCTATAATCGATAAATAACGAGAAAATGATCAAACGTCCCTTATTGAATCGCGAGATTAAACTTGGAATGGATCAAGTGTTTACTAAAAAAAAAAAAAATTTGTATCACGACCAAAGTAGATATTCCTAAGGCTCTTGACACACTAGAGGAAATCAAATGCACTTTTTTCCTTTTGTATCCCTCACTCTCTGTGCCTGATTGTTACTAATGTTTAAGACTAATGTTGGAGAAAGGTACTCAATTTGATTTCGCTGTTTAATTTCACCAGCGAAAATGTATATTAATTTTTCAACTTTTGTTTCAAAAATATATATTAAAAAATTAATAGAACTATTTATCCAAATTATAATTATTATTAAACTGTAGATTTCGTGGTATAAAATGAGAAGAAATTAAATTGTTTTAGCCTAGGTTTGCTTATATAATTCTTGAAAGAAAAAAAAACGAAATTTTAGTGTCGAGTTTGGATGCTTTTCTCCAAAATTGGTCGCATTTGTTTGCAATTTTTTACCTACTATTTCTTAACTATCTATCAAAATCTTGATTTAAAAGTCAATGAATTTTCAACGGTCTTCGGAGAGTTTCGCTAGAGATATAAAAACCAGAGTGTCTATACTTAAATAAAAATTCAAATAATGTTTTCCATAAAGCCGCGAAATAATATTCGACTTGCAAGATCGTCGAAATATTGATTCTTGCTTTTCGTGGTATCTAACGAGTAGATACACTGAAAAAAAGTTTGTCAAATTAACAAATATTTAGTTCAATACGTTCAAATGAATCATTAATTTGCAACAAATAAATATTTATTCGCTACAAAAATACTTATTTGATATAAGAAAATTCTTTTCAAAACATTATTTGTTTCAAATAAATGATTTGTTTAAATACGCATTGAGAGAACTAAATATTTGTTAATTCAACAAGCACATTTTTTTCGCTGTACCCTCCCACAATTAATTACGTAATAAAAGAATAGATAAGAAATAAATAAATAAAATAAAGCGGAACACAGAGAATTGGGCCAATATCGAGCCGTATTAAAAAATACGGCGTCGTTTTACTCTCGTCAATTGAATCTTTAGTCTCATTAGGATTTTTGTCCTATTCCAATTATCGTCGTCAATTATCGGGATGAAATATACATTCGATTCAATCGTATATAATTAATTCCCGTCTCTCTTTCCGCCACTCTTTTCTCTCATGATTCTAACATTGACGTTAAAAGCGATCGATGTTTACACTGAAAAAATGACCAAATTAATAAATATTTATTTGAATACTGCCAAATGAATCATTTATTTGGAATAAATATATATTTATTTGTTTTGAAAAAAAGTTTCTTATATCAAATAAATATTTTTCATATCAAATCAATGTTATTAGTTTGAAATAAATTATTCAGTATTGAAATAAATACTTATTCAAATTCAATAAATTTTTTTTTTCAGTGTATTATATCACGCTTGATTTTATATTTATTGTCACGTCTTTTTACCGAAACACAATCTACTATGCTTATATCCGAAGTTACCAAATATCTAAAATTTATTTTAGAGCTAATATTACCAATACATTTACGAGAAAATGTTTATAATATGAATAAAGAGAAGTTAGAAAAAAAGAAAAGGAAAAGAAAACGAAATCCACGGCTCTGATATTGAATATTCCAATTAATGGGAAAAGTTACTTGGAATTTATTTTGCTTCCGAGAAAATATATTGTCTCCTCCGATATTTTCCTTATATATGTATATATTACATACATATTCTCAAATGATGAAAAATATAAGACGGCTCGAGATATCGATAAGAAATTTTTGCTTTGCTATTTTCTCTCGTCAAAATATATTTTTATATGTATTTCCCAATTCAAATTAAACGGCAAATAAATTATTCCAAGTATAATAAAACGTTTTGGATATGCCAACAAATTATATGAATGCTCTCATAATCGCGTTACGCGATAATTCAAGAATAATCTACGATATGTCGTGTATGAGATTTGTTTATTTGGAATCTTTTTGATTGAACAATATATCGAGCTTTCGATAATTATTATTAATGTAATTAATACGTGCTCGTCAAATGTAATTGCCGTAATAATTGACGTACAAAGACGTACGAGATGTTCCTAAAAAAAAAAAAGAAAAAAAAGAAAAAAATGCGTAAACTAAACTTTCGATGAATCTAGATAGAAAACACACGACTCTGATGGATGTCTACAGGATTTTATCCATGATTAAAATTTTTTTTCTCAATTTTTTAAAATTTAATTTTTTAAAATTTCATTTTAATTTTTTAAGCAAGTGTTTAAATTTTACTAATTCTCCCTCTGCGGACGTCCATGAATCTACAAAGCTATACATTAATATTAATAATGTATAGCTGCTATAACACATTTCTTCGAGGTTGTCACTATAATACTAATTTTTTTTAAACAGACTACTTGTACTCTCTTGTACCGCAAAGCGATATATATATATATATATATATATATGCGTTTCTCTCGTATAAATCAGATCGGCATTGAGGTAATTTCGTGTTTATAAGGTTCGTTCTCTCCGTCTCTCGCCGTCCCTTTCTCACGAATCGTTAAATTAAAAAAAATCGTTGATTGTCAAGCAAGAAGGAACCCAAGGAGAACAGAAATATCAAAATGATGTCAAATTGATGTCAAAATATGGTCAAATTTTAGTTTGTTAAAATGACATCAAATTTTGTATAATGTTCACAATAATAAAAAATTATACATTTTTGGATTAAAAATAATTGAGATGCAAATTTACGACGTAAGCCGCTTAAAATAATATTTTAATCGGCAATTTAGTTTTTAATACAATAACTCAACTCTTCTGCGAACTGCAATGATATCTGAATATGAAAAAAGTTAACCTTTAATTATCTTCATAATAACAAGCATTTTATATACACAGTCGAGAAACGTACATCACATTTTCTAAAAATCAAAAAGGTAAAAAAAGTCAATATAAAATGTCATTTTTTAGTCATCTTCGAGATCGAGATTTCCATGACCAAAAAAATGACATTTTAGTCAATATGACGTCAAATTGACATCATTTTAACTTTTCTGTTCTCCTTGCGCATACAGCACAAAATATTTAAAAAATTTTTCAAAAATGTTTTTTGAAAGATAAAATAATTCTCGAAAATATTTTTAAAATGTTTCTATATCCGCTTTTTCATGTTTAAAAAATATTTTGAATATAGATTTAAACTAATATTTCAAAAATATGTATCACATATTTTAGAAAATATTATCTGAGCGATAAAGAAGAACATTTTTAAAAATATTTTTAAAAGTTTTTACAAATATTTTAAAAAGTGTTACCACAAGAAATTTTTAAATCATTTTAAAATAATATTTCTAAAACAATTTAAAAATATTTTATGCAATATTTTATAGAAATATTTAGAAATATTTTTTGAAAACTAATAATATTTTGTGCTGTATGGGAAGTCAATCGTGTTTGCGTTGATTGTCGTTAGACGAGTATAATTGCATGAAATTCGTAAATTCGCAATTTGAAAATGCACGCGATATATATAATATCTCGTATATACGTACAGATATACACAGACTGTATATACATATCTGTATTTATATACGTATATATAAGATTATGTGGTGTAAGAAATGGATCATCTGTATATAGCTGTTTGCATATTATATGTAAATATATATATTACATGTATATCATATAAATGCATACATATAAATGCAAACGAGAATATAATTATACAAATAAAAAATAAATATATATTTACCTGATACATACACACACACATACACACACACACACACACACACACACACACACACACACACACGAGAATAAAAGAAGAATAAAGATACAGTTAATGCTCGCGGGCGAGTTACTATAGCGCGATGTTATAACATTATATCGATATTATATGATATTACACGATATGTATTGTATGCGCGCGGAGAGACAAAGTGTGCATAATTATGTGTGCAAAGAGAGATATCCACGTGTGAAAGTGTTTCACGCATTGCCAGAGATGTACTAATAATTTGTTATTGTTCAGTGACGTATTTATTTTCATTGCGATTGTCAGAGATATTTATTTCGCAGCTAAAAGCAGATTCAATTACAATTATATTACATCTCGGGAAAAATTGTTATATTGAATTATATATAACAAAATAAAATTATATAGAAATATAGAAAATTCTATGAACGTTATAATGTATAATTATATATAATTTTATATGTAAATATATATATGTAGGAAAATGTCAGTCTCAACATTCGCATAAAATTATATATAATTATATAATAAGTTATGTAAAATTTTATATAATTATACATAGCTTTTATAGAATTTTATATATTTTTATATAATTTTGTATTGTTAGATATGATTACATATAAAGAAATTTTAGCGAGATTCGACCAGAAACATTTACGTCACGATCAGAATAAACTCGATTTAATTCGATTTTATTATCATTTGTTTTTCGACATTTTAAGGAAAGAGTGAAATAATAGAGATTAATATATGTACACGAAAAATCGATATTTTTGCGTCTTCCTGATAATCCGAGATTACCGTTCTCTATTATTGCTGTCACTTTTACCTACGTAAAAATGTAAATTTGTATTTTAAAATAAAACATTTAATTTTGTAGTAAAACTTTGGATATTTTTTTGCTTTTTTATATTTAATAATTTTAATTTATTTTGGAAGAATATGTAAAATTTAAAATTATTTTATATTAATTATTAAGCATATATTTAATATGTAAAGTAATTATTTGTACATTTAATTATATTTAATTACTATTATATATTTAATTATAATATTATTCTGATCGCAAACGCATCGATCGATGAGAGAAGAAATATAAATTAATTCTTTTAAGTTTTTTCGATCTTTATTAAGTTACGTATACATATAATAAACATATTCTAGGATCAAAACTGTTAAATGTGAAAAAAGAAAATGATTGGAGCTGTTACGTATGTATAATATACAATTACAAGTTACAATTGTAATGCAAATAGCTCACCGTCACTGAACGTGATTAAGGATGCGAGGAAAAGTATATATGTAAGCGTGTATGTATATATAAAAGTAAATAAATATACATACACACGTACAGGATGCTATTGATATATGGTACCTATCATTCCATTCGATTCCAAGATGTCGTAATTATACATATATTATAAATGCATAATTTTAAATAAAACCCACGCGCGTGATTGGTCGCCCGGCGAGCAGCTCGCGCGTATGGTCGGTCATTAGTCTTTTTGTAAATGAGAGCGAATGAAAATAAATAAATAAATAAATATATATATATATATATATATATACACACACATAACTGCGCGCGCGCGCGCGCGCGTGTGTGTGTGTTGTGTGTATGTGTGTGTCGTTGCATCAGCGTGTGATCGGTTGCTCGTGGCTGCCTCCTATATTATATTTACAATGTCGACGAATAAAGGAAAAACGATTATTCTGCCGACGAGGAAGAAATTATTTGAGAAAATCACTCTTATCCTTTACCCATACAGCACAAAATAATATTATTAATGAATTTTCAAAAAATATTTCTAAATAGTTCTACCGTATAAAATATTGCATAAAAACATTTTAAAATGGTTTTAAAAATATTTTAAAATAATTTAAAAATCTTTTGTAATAACATTTTTTTTTAATATTTTAAAAAACTTTAAAAAATATTTTTAAAAATGTTCTTTAATATATATCAATTATATATATACCATAAATAAATCAGGAGACGCGGTAGCGTCTCGCTAAGTTATATCTTTTATTCGTCAAATTAAAATACAATTTACAAAAAACAAAAAAAAATATCGAAAGATATCGAAAAGATAGCGAAAATATCGAAACAATAGCAAAAATTATCCGTAGGACGCTACTGTGTATCCTTTACCGGACGTAACACGATTTTTGTAACTTTGAAAACAAAAATTTGAAATATTTTATGAACGGGAACATATTTTTCAAAAGATGACCATATCAATCGAAAGCGCGATTTTTTCCGAGTAAAATGAGACCTTAACGAACTTGATAGCTCTATTGGTTGCGGAGATATGAATTTTTGAAGTTATTTTTTGGTCGAAAATGTGTCAATTTTTTGTCCGACTACGGCGTCGTACTTGTCCCGGTCACCCATCCCGACAAAGTGATTTTGTCCGCAGCTGCTTTACCTTATCCGCGGCCACCCATCCTAGTATACTGACATTTTTCTCAGCTGCTTAACCTTTTAAGCAACTAAACGAAAAATAAATTCTCGCTCTCTCTCACTCTCTCCCCCACATCTGTCTTTCTCTCTTATATTTAATAATATTACAGTTACTTTAGGGTTTAACCTCGGACAAAAGCTAAATTTTGGCAAATCTTCGTTTTTGCATAAGATTAAAGAGGAAAAAAAATTACCATTATTATATAGTAGTCTTTAAGAAAAAAAGTAAACAATTAGGCCTCAAATTTTGTTCTTTGCAAATGTCTAGTTGAATATCGATTTTACAGAAAAAACAAAAAAATACAAATATACAAAATTAAAGAATGGATAATTTTGCATAAAAATGTTATCTATAAGTCTTTTATACAAGTAATACTTTTTATGTAAATAATTTTGCAAGACGTACGCTGCACGGTGTATTCACGGAGCGTGCTGACAGACGTTATGTGTCAAAAATGTCATAACTTTTGAATGAATTATTGTACAAAAATGTGCGAAATGTCGAGAGTTGAGAGTCTGAGTTGAGAGGCCAGAGATTTCAACTTTTTAATGCAATCTTTTGTTATTCTACGCTAATACTTTAGAAAATTACGATAGTTTAAGCAAAATGTTACATGTAATGTTTGTCTTCTCTCATTAAATTAGTAACATATAGTCTTAGAATTTTTAGAAAATTTATCATAAAATAACAAAACAAATTACATTAAAAAGCTGAAATCCCCAGATTTTCAACGGTTTTTTTTTTAATTCTGTTCGATAATTTATTTAAAAGTTATGACATTTTTGTGCGCGCATGCAATACTTTTTTTATAAAAAATTTTTTTATAAAAAAGGTTCAAATATAATTTCATGATTTTTTAATTTCGACTTATTTTGACTTCATCATTTCACTCTCCAAAGATAGGATGCGACTTCTGTGTGTGATATATTCTGTATATACACATTTCGTTACTAATCATCATTTTTAAGGACGTTTCGTACTCAAAGGGCTATAATACAAAAACAGCGCTAAGTATTTTTTGTACATTACATTTTTTTTACTTTTATTTTTTAATTTAAATTAAAAATTTTTATTTAACTTTAAATTTTTTAAATTTTTTAAATTTAATTCTTTGTGCCTTATATTATCTTTTTTGAATATACGTTTAAATATATATATTTGAATTAAATAATTATTTAGAGATAAATAATTTATTTTATTATATATATCTATTTATCTAAATATTTTATAAAAATATATAATAACTTTACAATGTATATACATTCCAGTTTAAATTAATTACATAATTATTCATGTTATTTAAATGTAAAGATAAATAAATATATATATATATATATTTTACTGAATTTATTTTGTTATTGTATATATTATAAACGTTCTAAAATAAGGCAATAATTATACATTTGTATCATTATAGGAAATTTATCTAAATATTATATATTATGTTGTCACTTACTTAGTGATACTTTTTGATTTGACTACTTTTTGATGCTAATATTTTAACTTTTTTTCTCGTATTATCAATATAATTATTTAGCGCAATTTTTTTATTTCACTACTTTTTGATGCTAATATTTTAATTTTTTTCTAGTATTATTAACAAAAATAAAATATAATTTATAAATATAATTTTTGAGAAAATATTTTTGATGGTGATTAGTTTTTGCAAAGAATTATTTTTCCTAAAAACATAATTTTTGAGAAAATAATATTTTTTATTATTATAAAGAACTATTTTTGCTGGCGAAAGATATAACTTAGCGCTTTTTTTTACATCTGTGATGTCTTTTTTTATAGTATAATTAACATGAAACTTTACATACATATACAATATATATATATATATATATATATATATATATATGTAAAGTTTCATGTTAATTATATTTATTTCGCGAAAATGTATTACATATTCATTATTATACATACCTTTTTTTTAAGGAAGAGAATTAAAAATGAATAAAACATCAAAATTTTAAGAATTGATTCTTTTTGAAAGCGTTATAGGCTGTGTAACATATATATTCTTCTGAGAAGAATTTTTTCAATTTTAAAGATTCTTTTTGAGAGATTTATAGACTGTGTTAAAACTTTTTCAGCTTTTAATGTCAATGTGTTCAAAATGTATAAAACGTCGAAATTTTAAGGATTTTGTTTGTATACAATTCTTCTGAGATAAAATTTACATATATATATATATATATTTTCGAAAATTAAAAAAAATTTTTTTACATGAAACTGACTTTTGACTTTATTCATTAAGAGAATTGTCGTCAGAATTGATGCGACAGAAAGTTATATCATACATTCCCATTTCGTTGCGCACGCTATTATTTATTCTGTTAAGCTATTTAGAATCACAAATATATTTCATCCGATTAGTCATTATTTTCGTTTTTTTGACAATCGAAAATATGCAATTCAAATTGAGAACATGTAATCGAATAATGGAATTGCCAGATCGAGTAAAAATAAAGATAAGTTTAATGATTACATTAATAGTCTGATCAAAAATTGATCTATAAGACTTCTCTTTATGTATTATATAGGGTGTCCTGTAATATTTTCTGTCAATATGGTATTATTTACATTTTTTTATGTACCTATAGTACATATAAAACAATCTCGCAATAGGTATAAACTTGTGAACAAAATTATGGATGCGGTAACGCAAATAATAAATTCTCCTAGCATGGTGGGGAATATTTGCAACGCTTAAAAATAAATGTATACGTAAGTATATGAAAGTATATTAATTTATTTTTAACATATATTGAAGTTGAAGTCATTGCTTCAAGTAACCTTTAAAAAATTTAATCAGCTCGTTTAATCAATTCGTTGTATAATAAATAAAATTATTATTAACATCAAACTTCATGCAAATGATAGCTTATGCAATGTAAATGAAATTTTGTGAATATAATTATATATTCGAAGAGCGATATCTATAAAAAAAAATATTAAGAAACATTTATAGACAAAAGGAGGGAATTGAAACCAATTGAAAAATTGCTCTATACCCATACAGCACAAAATATTAAAAAAAATCTTTCAAAAATTGTTCTTAGAAGATAAAATAATTCTCAAAAATATTTTTAAAATGTTTCTATGTTCGCTTTTTCAAGTTTAAAAAATATTTTTAAATATAGATTTAAACCAATATTTTAAAAATATGTATCAAATATTTATGAAAATATTATCTGAGCGATAAAGAACATTTTTAAAAATATTATTAAAATTTTTTCAAAATATTCTAAAAAATGTTATCACAAGAAATCGATGATATCACGATTCTCATAAACTATGCGACATCACTTAAAAATACTATAGTAAAAAATCATGCTTACGTATATATTTAATATACATATATGCGCATGCAAAAGAACATATTAATATTTTAACTTTACTTCGCTCGTAGACAAGGTTGCCCAAAATTTGAAAGGTGTAGCCAGGCATTTTTTCCGGAACTTTTTATTGCAAATTGCGAATATAAAAAGAGTCATCGCGATCGCGCGACAGGCAGTCGCGAATAAGTTTATATCGACGCTAAAGTAATTGTCATTTAATTCCTGTGTCGTATGTTTAATCAGTTTGTGCAAAATTATTTATTAGAGGGCAGTTCGATAAGTACTTAGCCTCATCGCCCGATGATGCCAGTATCGCAAGAGAGTTTTACTATCGTGTAGTACAATACATTCTCGTAGACGGCTACTGTCAAAATTTCAGCCGAATCGGACTCGTAGTTTTGTTTTGACCGCATGTGGAAGCGGGCGTGTCCGCGGATTTTAGAAAAATGGAAAAAAAGCAATATCGGTCGGTGATTCGATTCTTGTTTTTGGAAGGGAAATCGCGCAGCGAAATTAAAGATGTCGAATGAAGAATCTTTGATTTCGCTGCGCGATTTCCCTTCCAAAAACAAGAATTGAATCATCGACCGATATTGCTCTTTTTTTCATTTTTCTAAAATCCGCGGACACGCCCACTTCCACACGCGGTCAAAACAAAACTACGAGTCCGATTCGGCTGAAATTTTGACTGTAGCCGTCTACGAGAATGTACTACATAGTAAAACTCTCTTGCGATACTGGCATCATCGGGCGATGAGGCTAAGTACTTATCGGACTGCCCTCGTATATTTCAAATTATTTATTGTGAATTACAAGACATTCAGACAAGAGTATCCTAATTAGTTTAAATTTCTATTCGGCAGGCAGGTACAAATCCTTGAAATTCTCATTGTGCTTATACAATATATTAGAAGTTTACTTTTATAAAATTTATATAAAATCGTATATTAAATACAAGCTTAATTATAAATTTAATTATAAATATAAATTTATAAATATAAATATAATTATAAATTTAATTTTGCACCAAAAATATTGGACAAATAATATATTTTCTTTTCCTTTTCTTCATATTAAAAGTTGTAAAACTATATACAGGGTGGCCATAAAATCTGTCCTTATTTCCTGTATCTTGAAAACGGTTCAACATGATTAAAAACTATTTTGGGAGAAAACTATTTTAAGGAGATTGTTTTTAAGAGAGTGACTCAAAATTTTCGTATGGAAAAACTGAAAAAAATACTATAAACATATTTTATGAAATAACTATTAATATTCTCGCAATTTGTCTGAGTTCGCAAATTTCAGTTAATTCACAGTATAAGAAAGTGAAATATTTTGAAAAAGTCATTGATGTCTTTTTTATGAAATTTTACGGATGCACATCTAAATATATATATCAAATCATTAAAATGTATACTAAAGAACATTTACATTATGCAAAGAGACTACTTTTACCTAGGCTATATTGATTAATTTTATCTGTCGATTTGAAACTTATCAAATACATTAATAAAGAATTATAATTATTTTCATAATTATTTATGCAATTTATACCTCTTACCTATATCTCTTTATTCTTTACAGAGACATAAGTTGAAAATGGCATTTATAACGTCTTATTGGACCTTGGACAGTATAATAATTCTAATAGTTTCTATAATAATTGCCTATTTTTATATGACACGTAAGTTCAAATATTGGAAGCAGCGTGGCGTTGCGGAAATATCACCGACACCTTTCACGGGCAATTTTACGGAATGCGCACTTATGAAGAAAGCACCGGGATTGCTATTGTATGAGTTACACGAACAAGCTAAGGATGAACCTTACGTCGGATTATTCATGTTTGCTAAGCCCTTCTTACTGATCCGCGACCCTGAAGTTATCAAGCACATCCTAGTAAAGAATTTTAATCACTTCTGCAATCGATATTTTATACCTAATGAGACAGATCGTCTAGGTTACGCGAATCTCTTCTTTGTAAACAATCCAGTATGGAAAATGCTAAAACTGAAAATGACACAGGTTTTTACACCTGGTAAACTGAGAAAGATGGTGAACTTGATAGACGAATGCGCGAATAATTTAGTCGACTATTTGGATTTGATGGATTTGGGAGGTAAGTACTAATTTAATTATCAATAAATATTTAAGTATTTATATATACATATATATATATATATATATACAGAGAGTTAAAAAAGTACCGGAACAGCAGACTAACTCGAAAAATATGAGTCGTAGAAAAATTGCTAAGTACTGGGTTTTTATGATTTTTTTTCTAGCTAAAATAACCGTCAAATATATATATAGCTAAGAAAAATTCATAC
This sequence comes from Nylanderia fulva, assembly GCF_048542155.1. Lineage (NCBI taxonomy): Eukaryota > Metazoa > Arthropoda > Insecta > Hymenoptera > Formicidae > Nylanderia > Nylanderia fulva. The sequence continues at coordinate 673,620 of NW_028190379.1, read as the reverse complement.
AAATCCAGTGCTTAACATTTTTTCTAGGACTTATATTTTTCGAGTTATTCTGCTGTTCCGGTACTTTTATAACATCCTGTAAATATATATATATATATATATATATATATATATATATAATCTCTATATTTAATCACAAAAGATTCTTGTAAAAAATATTATTTCTACGTTTGTATTTTCTGTAAAAGATTTAAATATTCAATTTTTATGCGTTGCATAATTAATTAATTAAAAATGATAAAATGCGTCTTAATTAAATTGTAATTTTATAAAGACTGATCTTAAATCTACCGAAAAAAAATATGATGCCTGCGAATACAATATAAAATTATTTAACAATAAGTACTATCTATATGGAAAAATATTGTTTTTTTAAATTAATATAATATTGTTGACAGATAATAAAAAAATAATAAACGTAAAAGAATTATGTGCTAAATTTACCACGGATGTGATTGGCAGCACCGCTTTCGGAGTCAACACGAATTCTTTCAAACATCCGAATGCGGAATTTTGCAGATACGGCAGCATGATGTTCTCGGGGCCTGTTCGCTCTTTTGAGATATCCATGACAATTTTCATGCCAACGCTAAGTCGCTTGTTCGGCGTGACATTTTTTAGCAAACCGATTGATGCATTTTTCCGTAAAGTCTTTTGGGAGACGATAGCAGAACGCAGAAAATCCGGCGAAACGAGAAATGATATTCTTGATATTCTTATCAAATTGAAAGATGAACACGGTGACGAGGATATTGAAGGATTCAGTGAGCAGAATGTTAATTAAATAATAACATTACATAAGTTCCGGAAGAAAGTTATAAAACTTTATCAAATAGTAAAATAATAAGAGAGGAAGAAAAATATATACACAGAAATATATTATTACAAATATGAAGAATTAAAATTAACATTGATCAAGACAAGCAAAAGAGACAAATCTATTAAAATTTAATAAATTTAATTTCCAGAATTTGATGGGGACGAACTATTAGCACAAGCGGGAATTTTCTTTGCGGCTGGTTACGAAACTTCCTCAACAACGATGTCTTTTGCGTTGTACGAACTCGCATTAAATCTTGAAATACAGAACAGAGTGAGGAAAGAAATTTTCGACACGCTTATTGAATATGATGGAAAAATTACATACGAAATGGTTGGTACACAAGTATCGATTGAGATATTTATTTTCGCTTTTTATCGAATCTGAAGAGCGTCAATGATGTACGACTGAAATATTAGAATGACAGATATATCTTTATTACTCTAGATCATGTCATTACCGTACCTCGAAATGGTGTTCCTTGAAGTTTTGAGAATGTACCCACCATTAGAATATCTACAACGTGCAACCACCGAAGCTTATAGCATGCCAAATTCCAATCTTGTACTTGAAAAAGATACACCGATCTTTATATCAATCCGTGGTTTGCATTACGATCCAAAATATTTCCCCAATCCAGACAAATTTGATCCGGAGCGATTCAATGAGGAGAACAGACGCAAGAGGCCAGTGTGCGTTTATCTTCCATTTGGTGATGGTCCACGTGGGTGTATAGGTGAGAAAATCGGTTTTAATTTAAAGATTGATATTATGTTATGTTCAAAATTATATAAGTTTGAACATCCCATGTTTATATAAATGCATAAACTTGTTTTGACTATATTTTGACATTTATGCAAACGTTGAAAAAGTGCGATTAGAATTTATGAAATTACAAGGTTTAAATTGTATTTTACTTGTATACAATTACAAAATTGTTTAATTTGAAATTATTAAAAAATTGTGTAATTTAATTTAATAAAATTTGGAACAAATTCAATTTTATGATAATTTGAAAATAAACATTAAAAAAATAACATTTTTAGACATTTTTTTATTTATAATTAAACTATAAATAATAATAATTTTAGAAATTAAAAATTTAATATAATTAATAAAAAATATAATCTATTTGGATCTTTGATCTGATGAAATATTTTTTTATTGCTAAATACTTATAAATTTCTAATATCTAAGCAATTTAAGAAACAATTGACGCCAATTGATCATATAGAATGTGCTGTTAAACACTCATACAATGATGATAAAACATCTTTTGTATATTTTTTAAATTTCTTTTTGAAATAACAATATTATTATACAAATTATCAAATAGTATATTGGCTAACAAGTACGGGAGATCGTAAATTGACAATTTGCACGATCGGCCAATTTATAACCCGCACATGTTGGCTATGATATTTTGTGTGACCGGTATGGTGGAAAGAGAGCCATTTTTAAAATCCCATCATGTGCGAAAAGGGCGACTTTTCGCGCGGTTGCACAACAGTTATTTATTTTACAGGTTCTCGCATGGCACTTGTAGAGATGAAACTAGCTTTCATAAAATTCTTGCTTAACTTTGAAGTGACACCTTGCAAAAAGACTTTGATACCTATGAAACTTGATCCTATGGGAACTTTGACGACGTCTAAAGGAGAAGCAATACATCTCAATATACAAAAAATTAACACTGGTGAAGAATTGAAAATAGCGTTATATAACGCAGATCGTAGACCAGTCATCAGTATTCCGACTAGTATATAATAATGTTGCACAATATTTTACTAATCGTTTTTAGGATATATTGAAAGTTTGTGCAATATATTAGTATACATCAATGAAAAGTTTGTTAAAATACACTCACTCCAAAAAAAAAGCGGTACACTAAAAATCTGAAAAAAATCACCAAATTTTAAATGACGAGAACTTTGTAAATAATAAAGATAGAAAGGTTTCTAAAAAATGATAATAAAGCGTGGAATCTCTACTTTAAGAATCCATTTATTTCAATGTTGCGAGATAAATTTATTAAAAATGACGGAGGACAAAACGAGAGTTGCAAAATTAAAAAATAATGATTAGAGTTTGCCAAGGCACATGGTGTGAATAATATGTCACAACTCAATGGGATAAGAAGCACATGATAGTACAGAGTTTCTCCTTTAAAATGCTTGTTTATTCATCTCGATACAATGATTTTTTGCCGAGATATTCAAGTTTAAATAAAAAGGTAGATTTTTAATTTAAATTCGAATAACTCTACGAAAAATCATTGTATCAAGATGAATAAAAAAGCATTTTAAAGGGGAGATTCTGTACTATAATATTATATGATTTTTATTCCACTAAGTTGCGACATTTGATTCACGCCATGTGCCTTGGCAAACTCAGACCATTACTTTCAATTTTGCATGCTCTCGTTTTGTCATCCACCATTTTTAATAAATTTACCTCGCAACATTGAAATAAATAGATTATTAAAGTAAAGATTCCAAGCTTTATTTTAATTTATTATGAACCTTTCTATCTTCATTATTTACAAAGTTATCGTCTTTTAAAATTTTGTAATTTTTTCCAAATTTAAAGAGTACCGCTTTTTTTCAGTGATTATATATTGTCGTACCGTAAATAAAAATATTATACATTGTCTATTCTGTAGATATTATTGCGCAATATTTTTGCTAATGCTCTATCTAGAAGGTATGTGATTAATATTATTATGCAAGGGAGTTTAACTCCGAACTTCCCTTTGCAAGAATCTGTCAGTGATATATATATTTATATATTTATGAATTATATGTATATTTAATATATTGATTTGTTATTATTTATGTATTTTGGAATTATATATATAATTTTTTATAATTTGGGCTTACAATTATTTACAATATAATAAAATAATGTGCATGTCTTAATAATTATTGAATAAAATAACACAAGCTCATATTTGAATATTCCAGCATTATTTTATATATATTTAAATAAGTCTGTTATTTATTTTTCTCTATACTTCTTCTATTCTATTCTTTTATAATTTCTATAAAATATTGTATAAAGACATTTTAAAATGATTTAAAAATTGTTGTAAAAACATTTTTTAAAATATTTAAAAAAATTTTTTTTAATATTTTTAAAAATGTTCCTTATTCTATATAAATTATATATATATATATATATATATATATATATATATGTAAAATTTCACGTTAATTATAATATTTATTTCGCGAAAATGTATTACATATACAATATTATACAAACCTTTTTTTTAAGGAAGAGAATTAAAAATGAATAAAACGTCAAAATTTTAAGGATTGATTTTTTTTGAAAGCGTTATAGGCTGTGTAACATATATAATCTTCTGAGAAGAATTTTTTCAATTTTAAAGATTCTTTTTGAGAGATTTATAGACTGTGTTAAAACTTTTTTAGCTTTTAATGTCAATGTGTTCAAAATGTATAAAACGTCGAAATTTTAAGGATTTTGTTTGTATACAATTCTTCTGAGAAAAAATTTACATATATACAGGGTGTCCGGTAACTAACGGACCAATGATTAAGGGCGGATTCTCTGGCCAATTTGAAGACGATTTTTCCTTAGCAAAAATGTTGAGAAGTCAATAATTTTCGAGTTATAAGCGTTTGAAAAAAATGGGTTTTTTGAAAACTAAACGTTTTGGAGTTAAAAGTCTAACATAATTACATTCTTCAGTTAATTTCAGGTAGAGTTTACTATAATAAAATTTTAATTTGAGGCTTAGTTATAAAGATACATAATGACAAATATTGAAAAGTTGTAAAAAATGACGACCTTTTTCGACATTTTCGCTGAGAAAAAATCGTTCCCAAATTGACCAAAGAACCCACTTGTTATCGTTGGTCCGTTAGTTACCGGACACCCTGTATATATATATATTTTTAAAAATTAAAAAAAATTTTATTACATAAAACTGAATTTTGACTTTATTCATTAACAGAATTGTCGTCAGAATTGATGAGACAGAAAGTTATATCATACATTCTCATTCCGTTGCGCACGCTATTATTTATTCTGTTAAGCTATTTAGAATCACAAATATATTTCATCCGATTAGTCATTATTTTCGTTTTTTTGACAATCGAAAATATGCAATTCAAATTGAGAACGTGTAATCGAATAATGGAATTGCCAGATCGAGTAAAAATAAAGATAAGTTTAATGATTACATTAATAGTCTGATCAAAAATTGATCTATAAGACTTCTCTTTATGTATTATATAGGGTGTCCTGTAATATTTTCTGTTAATTTGGTATTATTTACATTTTTTTATGTATCTATAGTATATATAGAACAATCTCGCAATAGGTATAAACTTGTGAACAGAATTATGGATGCGGTAACGCAAATAATAAATTCTCCTAGCATGGTGGGGAATATTTGCAACGCTTAAAAATAAATGTATACGTAAGTATATGAAAGTATATTAATTTATTTTCAACATATATTGAAGTTGATGTTATTGCTTCAAGTAACCTTTAAAAAATTTAATCAGCTCGTTTAATCAATTCGTTGTATAATAAATAAAATTATTATTAACATCAAACTTCATGCAAATGATAGCTTATGCAACGTAAATGAAATTTTGTGAATATAATTATATATTCGAAGAGCGATATCTATAAAAAAAATATTAAGAAACATTTATAGACAAAAGGAGGGAATTGAAACCAATTGAAAAACTGCTCTATACCCATACAGCACAAAATATTAAAAAAAATCTTTCAAAAATTGTTCTTAGAAGATAAAATAATTCTCAAAAATATTTTTAAAATGTTTCTATGTCCGCTTTTTCAAGTTTAAAAAATATTTTTAAATATAGATTTAAACCAATATTTTAAAAATATGTATCAAATATTTATGAAAATATTATCTGAGCGATAAAGAACATTTTTAAAAATATTATTAAAATTTTTTCAAAATATTCTAAAAAATGTTATCACAAGAAATCGATGATATCACGATTCTCATAAACTATGCGACATCACTTAAAAATACTATAGTAAAAAATCATGCTTACGTATATATTTAATATACATATATGCGCGTGCAAAAGAGCATATTAATATTTTAACTTTACTTCGCTCGTAAACAAGGTTGACCAAAATTTGAAAGGTGTAGCCAGGCATTCTTTCCGGAACTTTTTATTGCAAATTGCGAATATAAAAAGAGTCATCGCGATCGCGCGACAGGCAGTCGCGAATAAGTTTATATTGACGCTAATGTAGTTGTCATTTAATTCCTGTGTCGTATGTTTAATCAGTTTGTGCAAAATTATTTATATATACGAGGGCAGTCCGATAAGTACTTAGCTTCATCGACCGATGGTGCCAGTATCGCAAGAGAGTTTTACTATCGTGTAGTACAATACATTCTCGTAGACGGCTACTGTCAAAATTTCAGCCGAATCGGACTCGTAGTTTTGTTTTGACCGCGTGTGGAAGCGAGCGTGTCCGCGAATTTTAGAAAAACGGAAAAAGAGCAATATCGGTCGGTGATTTGATTCTTGTTTTTGGAAGGGAAATCAAAGATGTCGAAATGAAGAATCTTTGATTTCGCTGCGCAATTTCTCTTCCGAAAACAAAAATCGAATCACCGACCGATATTGCTCTTTTTCCATTTTTCTAAAATCCGCGGACACGCCCGCTTCCACACGCGGTCAAAACAAAACTACGAGTCCGATATTTCAAATTATTTATTGTGAATTACAAGACATTCGGACAAGAGTATCCTAATTAGTTTAAATTTCTACTTGGCAGGTAGGCACAAATCCTTGAAATTCTCATTATGCCTATATAATATGTTAGAAGTTTACTATATAAAATTTATATAAAATTGTATATTAAATACAAGTTTAATTATAAATTTAATTATAAATATAAATTTATAAATATAAATATAATTATAAATTCAATTTTGCACCGAAAATATTGGACAAATAATATATTTTCTTTTCTTTTTCTTTATATTAAAAGTTGTAAAACTATATATAGGGTGTCTATAAAATCTGTCCTTATTACCTGTATCTTGAAAACGGTTCAACATGATTAAAAACTTTATTTCGAGAAGAAACTATTATAAGGAGATTGTTTTCAAGAGAATGGCTCAAAAATTTTGTATGGAAAAACTGAAAAAAATACTATAAACACGTTTTATAAAATAACTATTAATATTATCGCAATTTGTCTGAATTCGCAAATTTCAGTTAATTCACAGTATAAGAAAGTGAAATATTTTGAAAAAATCATTGATGCTTTTCTTATGGAATTTTACGGATACACATCTAAATATATATATCAAATCATTAAAATGTTTATTAAAGAACATTTACATTATGCAAAGAGACTACTTTTATTTAGGCTATATTGATTAATTTTATCTGTTGATTTGAAACTTATCAAATACATATTAATAAAGAATTATAATTATTTTCATAATTATTTATGCAATTTATACTTCTTACCTATATCTTTTTATTCTTTACAGAGACATAAGTTGAAAATGGCATTTATAACGTCTTATTGGACCTTGGACAGCTTAATAATTCTAATAGTTTCTATAATAATTGCCTATTTTTATATGACACGTAAGTTCAAATATTGGAAGCAGCGTGGCGTTGCGGAAATATCACCGACACCTTTCACGGGCAATTTTACGGAATGCGCACTTATGAAGAAAGCACCGGGATTGCTATTGCATGAGTTACACGAACAAGCTAAGGGTGAACCTTACGTCGGATTATTCATGTTTGATAAGCCCTTCTTATTGATCCGCGACCCAGAAGTTATCAAGCACATCCTAGTAAAGAATTTTAATCACTTCTGCAATCGATATTTTATACCTAATGAGACAGATCGTCTCGGTTACGCGAATCTCTTCTTTGTAAACAATCCAGTATGGAAAATGCTAAAATTGAAAATGACACAGGCTTTTACACCCAATAAACTGAGGAAGATGGTGAATTTGATAGACGAATGCGCGAAGAATTTAGTCAACTATTTGGATTCGATGGATTTGGGAGGTAAGTACTAATTTAATTATCAAATATTTAAGTATTTTTATATACATATATATATATATATATATATATATATATATATTTTAATTTAATGAACATAAATTGATGAATGTTTATTGATATACTTGGATGACTCTCACGTTGAGTTTAATTTTTTATATATCGATTTTAAGTGACCTTAAGTTTCGCATTCGTGTGAAATTATTTCTTTATAAAATAAGAATAATGTTCTGATTTTTATATATTACTAGATAATACAAGCGCGCGCTTTGCGCGCATAAATGTAAATTCTTTCGATCAAAGTAATATATTTCACACGTCTAACGCAATGCGCGGTTCACGCGAGACTGATTCTCGTGCGCCCCACATGAGAATTAGTTTCGCGCAAGCCGCGCAGCGTGACAGATGTATGGGATATAGAGTCTCGCGCGAGTCTAATAAAAGCGTAAAAATCTACGTTAATATATAATCTATATATTAAATCTAAAAAAAAAATAATAATAATAATAATAATTATTATTATTATATCCAATCTACAGGGTTTGTCCGGAAAGTAATGCGTCGCATTTTTTTGTGACGCGACTATACATCGCAGAGCGATGGGACCGGTTGGGGAGGAAGGGGGGTACCCTTAGCTTTCCAACGGTAGGTCGCTCAATTGTTTCCATGCGCTTGGAGGGTTAGGACGGCTTATTCTGTGAACCTCTGCTTAGTGGTCGCGTCGAACTTGTGATGGAGAGAACGATAGAGCAACGCTATGCGATAAAGTTTTGCGTGAAGCTGGACAAGACGCCGCTGGAAACTTTTGAAATGCTCAAGAAAGTTTTCGGGGACGATTGCCTTTTTTTATTTCCTCGGCTGAAAAGGGAGCTCAAAGGACAACAGCTCGAGTCGGTTGACAACGTACAAGCTACTTCGACGGCCTCCCTGAACAGCATCCCAGTCAAGGAGTTCCAGAAATCTTATGACGCATGGAAATCGCGTTGGCAAAAATGTATTGACGCAGAAGGGTCATACTTCGAACAATTTTAAGTTGTTTTACCTATGCGATCAATAAATTCTTTTTTAAAAAAATGCGACGCATTACTTTCCGGACAAACCCTGTATATATAATCTCGATATTTAATCACAAAAGATTCTTATAGAAACATTTATTTCTTCGTTTGTATTTCTTGTAAAAGATTTAAATATTGAATTTTTATGCGTTGCATAATTAATTAATCGAAAACAATAAAAAATATCTTAATTAAATCATAAATTTGTAAAGACTGATCTTAAATCTACTAAAAGAAAACTTGATGTTTGCAAATACAATGTAAAATTATTTAACAATAAGTACTACCTATATGGAAAAATATTGTTTTTTAAAGTAATATAATATTGTTGACAGATGATGGAAAGATAATAAACGTAAAAGAATTATGTGCTAAATTTACCACGGATGTGATTGGTAGCACCGCTTTCGGACTTAACACAAATTCCTTCAAACATCCGGATGCTGAATTTTGCAGATACGGCAGCATGATGTTCTCGGGGCCTGTTCGCTCTTTTGAGATATCCATGACAGTTTTCATGCCAACGTTAAGTCGCTTGTTTGGCGTGACATTTTTTAGCAAACCGATCGATGCATTTTTCCGTAAAGTCTTTTGGGAGACGATGGCAGAACGCAGAGAATCCGGCGAAACGAGAAATGATATCCTTGATATTCTTATCAAATTGAAAGATGAACACGGTGATGAGGATATTGAAGGATTCAGTGAGCAGAATGTTAATTAAATAATAACATTACATAAGTTTCGGAAAAAAAAGTTAAAGAACTTTATCAAATAGTAAAATAATAAGAGAGGAAGAAAAATATATACACAGAAATATATTATTATAAATATGAAGAATTAAAATTAACATTGATCGAGACAAGCAAAAGAGACAAATCTATTAAAATTTAATAAATTTAATTTCCAGAATTTGATGGGGACGAACTATTAGCACAAGCGGGAATTTTCTTCGCGGCTGGTTACGAAACTTCCTCGACAACGATGTATTTTGCGTTGTACGAACTCGCATTAAATCTTGAAGTACAGAACAGAGTGAGGGAAGAAATTTTTGACACGCTTATTGAATGTGATGGAAAAATTACATACGAAATGGTTGGTACACAAGTATCGATTGAGATATTTATTTTCGCTTTTCATTGAATCTGAAGAGCGTCATCGATGAACGACTGTAATATAAGAATGACAGATATATGTTTATTACTCTAGATCATGTCATTATCGTACCTCGAAATGGTGTTCCTTGAAGTTTTGAGAATGTACCCACCATTAGAATATCTACAACGTGCAACCACCGAAGCTTATAACATGCCAAATTCCAATCTTGTACTCGAAAAAGATACACCGATCTTTATATCAATCCGTGGTTTGCATTACGATCCAAATCATTTCCCTAATCCGGACAAATTTGATCCGGAACGATTCAACGAGGAGAATAGACGCAAGAGGCCAATGTGCGTTCATCTCCCATTTGGGGATGGTCCACGTGGATGTATAGGTAAGAAAATCGGTTTTAATTTAAAGATTGATATTATGTTATGTTCAAATTTATATAAGTCTGAACATTCCATATATATAAATGCATAAACTTGTTTTGATTATATTTTGACATTTATGCAAACGTTGAAAAAGTGCAATTAAAATAAATGAAATTACAAATTCAAATTATATTTTACTTGTATACAATTACAAAATTGTTTAATTTGAAATTATTGAGAAATTATTTATTTTAATTTAATAAAATATGAAACAAATTCAATTATATGATAATTTGAAATTAAACATTAAACAAATAAATAAAACATTTTTATTTATTATTAAACATTGAATAATAATAATTTTAGAAATTAAAAATTTAATATAATTAATGAAAAATATAATCTATTTACATCTTTGAATTTATGAAATGTTTTTTAATGCTAAATACTTATAAATTTTTAATATTTGAGCAATTCAACAAATAATTGACTTTAATTGATCATAGAATGTGCTCTTAAACACTCATACGATGATCATAAAACATCTCTTGTATATACTTTAAATTTCTTTTTAAAATAACAATATTATTATACAAATTATTAAACAGTTATTTATTTTACAGGTTCTCGTATGGCATTTGTAGAGATGAAATTAGCTTTCATAAAATTCTTGCTTAACTTTGAAGTGACACCGTGCGAAAAGACTTTGATACCTATGAAACTTGATCCTATGAGCATTATGACGACGCCTATAGGAGACGCAATGCACCTCAATGTACGAAAAATTAACACTGGTGAAGAATTGAAAATAGCGTTACATAAAGCAGATCGTAGACGGTCATCAGTATTCCGATTAATTTATAATAATGTTGCACAATATATTAGTGATCGTTTTTAGGATCAATATATTGAAAGTTTGTGCAATAGTATATATTGTATTAATGAAGAGTTTGTTAAAATACACACACTCCAAAAAAGCGGTAAACTAAAAATTTGGAAAAAATTACCGAATTTTAAATGACGAGAACTTTGTAAATAATAAAGATCGGAAGGTTTCTAAAAAATGATAATAAAGCGTGGAATCTCTACTTTAAGAATCTATTCATTTCAATGTTGCAATATAAATTTATTAAAAATGACGGAAGACAAAAAGAGAGCATGCAAAATTGAAAACTAATGATTAGAATTTGCCAAGGCACATGGTGTGAATAAAATGTCACAACTCAATGGGATAAAAAGCATATGATAATAGAGAGTTTCTCAATTAGAGATAATAAAACAACATGAGCCTATTACGAGCTATGTGAATTGATGTCAAACATATATATTTCCAAACTTTACATCAAAATCGTATAAATATACTTTACAATGAGACGTTTCGACGCTTACTTGTGTCTCTTCAGTCATAATTAGTTAAAATATAGTGAAACGTTGGTTAAGTCAGTACGATGTGATCTGTAGAGAGTTTCTCCTTTAAAATGCTTTTTTATTCATCTCGATACGATCATTTTTTGCTGAGATATTCGCCTTTAAATAAAAAGGTGACTTTTTAATTTAAATACGAATGACTCTACAAAAAATCGTCGTATCAAGATGAATAAACAAGCATTTTAAAAGGGAGATTCTGTACTATTATATGATTTTTATCCCAATAAGTTGCGACATTCGATTCACGCCATGTGCCTTGGCAAACTCCGGCTATTACTTTCAATTTTGCATGCTCTCGTTTTGTCATCCACCATTTTTAATAAATTTACCTCGTAATGTTGAAATAAATAAATTCTTAAAGTAGATTTTCTAAGCTTTATTTTTATTTTATATGAACCTTTTTATCTTCATTATTTACAAAGTTATCGTCTTTTAAAATTTTGTGATTTTTTCCAAATTTTAGGTGTACTGCTCTCTTTGGAGTGATTATATATTGCGTACCGTAAAAATATGGTACATTGTCTATTTTGTAGATATTATTGCGCAATATTTTTGCTAATGCTCTATCTAGAAAATATGTGATTAATATTATTGTGCAAGGGGGTTTAACTCCAAACCTCTCTTCGTAAGAATTTGTCAGTGATATACATATATTTATATATTTTACTATATGTATATTTTGTATATATGTTTACTATGTTATTATTTATGTAATTTTGTATTTATATATATAATTTTTTATAATTTGTGCTTACAATTATTTACAATATAATAAAATAATGTGCATGTCCTAATAATTATTAAATAAAATAATACAAACTCATATTTGAATATTCCAGCATTATTTTATATATATTTAAATAAGTCTGTTATTTATTTCTCTCTATTATTCTTCTATTCTATTCTTTTATAATTTCTATAAAATATCGCATAAAGACATTTTAAAATAGTTTTAAGAATATTTTAAAATGATTTAAAAATTGTTGTAAAAACATTTTTTTAAATATTTAAAAAAGTATTTTTAAATATTTTTAAAAATGTTCCTTATTATATACAAATTATATATATATATATATATATATATATACATATATATTTGTAAAGTTTCACGTTAATTATAATATTTATTTCGCGAAAATGTATTACATATACATTATTATACAAACCTTTTTTTAAGGAAGAGAATTAGAAATGAATAAAACGTCAAAATTTTAAGGATTAACTTTTTTTGAAAGTGTTATAGGCTGTGTAACATATATATTCTTCTGAGAAGAATTTTTTCAATCTAAAAATTTTTTTTGAGAGATTTATAGACTGTGTTAAAACTTTTTCAGCTTTTAATGTCAATGTGTTCAAAATATATAAAATGTCGAAATTTTAAGGATTTTGTTTATATACAATTCTTCTGAGAAAAAATTTATATATATAAATATATTTTTTTTTCTAAAAACTAAAAAAAATTTTTTTACATAAAACTAATTTTTGACTTTATTCATTAAGAGAATTGTCCTCAGAATTGATGCGACAGAAAGTTATACATTACCATTTCGTTGCGCATCCTATCATTTATTCTATTAAGTTATTTAGAATCACAAATATATTTCATCCAATTAGTCATTATTTTTGTTTTTTTGACAATCGAAAATATGCAATTCAAATTGAGAACGTGTAATCAAATAATGGAACTGCCAGATCGAGTAAAAATAAAGATAAGTTTAATGATTACATTAATAGTCTGATCAAAAATTGATCTATAAGACTTCTCTTTATGTATTATATAGGGTGTCCTGTAATATTTTCTGTCAATTTGTTATTATTTACATTTTTTTATGTATGTATAGTATATATAGAACAATCTCGCAATAGGTATAAACTTGTGAACAGAATTATGGATGCGGTAACGCAAATAATAAATTCTCCTAGCATGGTGGGGAATATTTGCAATGCTTAAAAATAAATGTATACGTAAGTATATGAAAGTATATTAATTTATTTTGAACATATATTGAAGTTGATGTTATTGATTCAAGTAACCTTTAAAAAATTTAATCAGCTCGTTTAATCAATTCGTTGTATAATAAAAATATTATTATTAACATAAAACTTCATGCAAATGATAGCTTATGCAATGTAAATGAAATTTTGTGAACATAATTATATATTCAAAGAGCGATATCTATAAAGAAAAATATTAAGAAACACTTATAGATAAGAGGAGGGAATTAAAACCAATTAAAAAACTGCTCTTCACATACAGCACAAAATATGAAAAAAAATTTTTTTAAATAATTTTTAAAAGATGAAATAATTCTCAAAAATATTTTTAAAATCTTTCTTTGTCCGCTATAGTAAAAAAATCATGCTTACGTATATATTTAATATACATATATGCGCGTGCAAAAGAGCATATTAATATTTTAACTTTACTTCGCTCGTAGACAAGGTTGACCAAAATTTGAAAGGTGTAGCCAGGCATTCTTTCCGGAACTTTTTATTTGCAAATTGCGAATATAAAAAGAGTCATCGCGATCGCGCGACAGGCAGTCGCGAATAAGTTTATATCGACGCTAAAGTAATTGTCATTTAATTCCTGTGTCGTATGTTTAATCAGTTTGTGCGAAATTATTTATATAGAAGGCAGTCCGATAAGTACTTACAATTAGCCTCATCACCCGATGATGCCAATATCGCAAGAGAGTTTTACTATCGTGTAATACATTCTCGTAGACGGCTACTGTCAAAATTTCAGCCGAATCGGACTCGTAGTTTTGTTTTGACCGCGTGTGAAAGCGGGCGTGTCCGCGGATTTTAGAAAAATGGAAAAAGAGCAATATCGGTCGGTGATTTGATTCTTGTTTTTGGAAGGGAAATCGCGCAGCGAAATCAAAGATGTCGAAATAAAGAATCTTTGATTTCGCTGCGCGATTTCCTTTCGAAAAACAAGAATCGAATCACCGACCGATATTGCTCTTTTTTCATTTTTCTAAAATCCGCGGACACGCCCGCTTCCACACGCGGTCAAAACAAAACTACGAGTCCGATATTTCAAATTATTTATTGTGAATTACAAGACATTCAGACAAGAGTATCCTAATTAGTTTAAATTTCTACTTGGCAGGTAGGTACAAATCCTTGAAATTCTCATTGTGCCTATATAATATGTTAGAAGTTTACTATATAAAATTTATATAAAATTGTATATAAATAACAAGCTTAATTATAAATTTAATTATAAATATAAATATAATTATAAATTTAATTTTGCACCAAAAATATTGGACAAATAATATATTTTCTTTTTCTTTCCTTCATATTAAAAGTTGTAAAACTATATACAGGGTGTCCATAAAATTTGTCCTTATTTTTTGTATCTTGAAAACAGTTCAACATGATTAAAAACTTTATTTCGAGAGGAAACTATTATAAGGAGATTGTTTTCAAGAGGATGACTCTAAAATTTTGTATAGAAAAACTGAAGAAAATACTATAAACACGTTTTATGAAATAATTATGAATATTCTCGCCATTTTTCTGATTTCGCAAATTTCAGTTAATTTACAGTATAAAAAATGAAATATTTTGAAGAAGTCATTGATGTCTTTCTTATGAAATTTTACGGATGCACATCTAAATATATATATCAAATCATTAAAATGTTTACTAAAGAACATTTACATTATGCGAAGAGACTACTTTTACCTAGGCTATATTGATTAATTTTATCTATCAATTTGAAACTTATCAAATACATATTAATAAAGAATTATAATTATTTTCATAATTATTTATGCAATTTATACTTCTTACGTATATCTTTTTATTCTTTACAGAGACATAAGTTGAAAATGGCATCTATAACGTCTTATTGGACCTTGGACAGCTTGATAATTCTAATAGTTTCTATAATAATTGCCTATTTTTATATGACACGTAAGTTCAAATATTGGAAGCAGCGTGGCGTTGCGGAAATATCACCGACACCTTTCACGGGCAATTTTACGGAATGCGCACTTATGAAGAAAGCACCGGGATTGCTATTGCATGAGTTACACAAACAAGCTAAGGGTGAACCTTACGTCGGATTATTCATGTTTGATAAGCCCTTCTTATTGATCCGCGACCCAGAAGTTATCAAGCACATCCTAGTAAAGAATTTTAATCAATTCTGCAATCGATATTTTATACCTAATGAGACAGATCGTCTAGGTTACGCGAATCTCTTCTTTGTAAACAATCCAGTATGGAAAATGCTAAAATTGAAAATGACACAGGCTTTTACACCCAATAAACTGAGGAAGATGGTGAATTTGATAGACGAATGCGCGAAGAATTTAGTCAACTATTTGGATTCGATGGATTTGGGAGGTAAGTACTAATTTAATTATCAAATATTTAAGTATTTTTATATACATATATATATATATATATATATATATATATTTTAATTTAATGAACATAAATTGATGAATGTTTATTGATTTACTTGGATGACTCTCACGTTGAATTTAATTTTTTATATATCGATTTTAAGTGACCTTAAGTTTCGCATTTGTGTGAAATTATTTCTTTATAAAATAAGAATAATGTTCTGATTTTTATATATTACTAGATAATACAAGCGCGCGCTTTGCGCGCAAAAATGTAAATTCTTTTCATCGGAGTAATATATTTCACACGTCTAACGCAATGCGCGGTTCATGCGAGACTGATTCTCGTGCGCTCCACATGAGAATTAGTTTCGCGCGACCCGCGCAGCGTGACAGATGTATGGGATATAGTCTCGCGCGAGTCTAATAGAAGCGTAAATCTATGCTAATATATAATCTATATATTAAATTAAAAAAATAATATGAATAATAATAATTATTATTATTATTATATCTAATCTATATATATATAATCTCGATATTTAATCATAAAAGATTTTTGTACAAATATTTATTTCTTTGTTCGTATTTCTTGTAAAAGACTTAAATATTGAATTTTTATGCGTTGCATAATTAATTAATCGAAAACAATACTTAATTAAATCGTAATTTTGTAAAGACTGATCTTAAATCTACCAAAAGAAAACTTGATGTCTGCGAATACAATGTAAAATTATTTAACAATAAGTACTACCTATATGGAAAAATATTGTTTTTTAAAATAATATAATATTGTTGACAGATGATGGAAAGATAATAAACGTAAAAGAATTATGTGCTAAATTTACCACGGATGTGATTGGTAGCACCGCTTTCGGACTCAACACAAATTCTTTCAAACATCCGGATGCTGAATTCTGCAGATACGGCAACATGATTTTCTCGGGGCCTGTCCGCTCTTTTGAGATATCCATGACAGTTTTCATGCCAACACTAAGTCGCTTGTTCGGCGTGACATATTTTAGCAAACGGATCGATGCATTTTTCCGTAAAGTCTTTTGGGAAACGATGGCAGAACGCATAGAATCCGGCGAAACGAGAAATGATATTCTTGATATTCTTATCAAATTGAAAGATGAACACGGTGACGAGAATATTGAAGGATTTAGTGAGCAGAATGTTAATTAAATAATAACATTACATAAGTTCCGGAAAAAAGTTATAGAACTTTATCAAATAGTAAAATAATAAGAGAGGAAGAAAAATATTTACACAGATATATATTATTATATAAATATGAAGAATTAAAATTAACATTGATCAAGACAAGCACGCACACACAAAAGAGACAAATCTATTAAAATTTAATAAATTTAATTTCCAGAATTTGATGGGGACGAACTATTAGCACAAGCGGGAATTTTCTTTGCGGCTGGTTACGAAACTTCCTCGACAACGATGTCTTTTGCGTTGTACGAACTCGCGTTAAATCCTGAAGTGCAGAACAGAGTAAGGAAAGAAATTTTCGACACGCTTATTGAATGTGATGGAAAAATTACATACGAAATGGTTGGTACACAAGTATCGATTGAGATATTTATTTTCGCTTTTCATCGAATCTGAAGAGCGTTATCGATGAACGACTGTAATATAAGAATGACAGATATATGTTTATTACTCTAGATCATGTCATTACCGTACCTTGAAATGGTATTTCTTGAAGTTTTGAGAATGTACCCACCATTAGAATATCTACAACGTGCAACCACCGAAGTTTATAACATGCCAAATTCCAACCTTGTACTCGAAAAAGATACACCGATCTTTATATCAATCCGTGGTTTGCATTACGATCCAAAATATTTCCCCAATCCAGACAAATTTGATCCGGAGCGATTCAATGAGGAGAACAGACGCAAAAGGCCAGTGTGCGTTCATCTTCCATTTGGGGATGGTCCACGTGGGTGTATAGGTGAGAAAATCGGTTTTAATTTAAAGATTGATATTATGTTATGTTCAAAATTATATAAGTTTGAACATCCCATGTGTATATAAATGCATAAACTTGTTTCGACTATATCTTGACATTTATGCAAACGTTGAAAAAGTGCAATTAAAATAAATGAAATTACAAATTCAAATTATATTTTACTTGTATACAATTACAAAATTGTTTAATTTGAAATTATTGAGAAATTATTTATTTTAATTTAATAAAATGTGGAACAAATGCAATTATATGATAATTTCTCTCAGGTTCGCGTATGGCACTTGTAGAGATGAAGCTAGCTTTTATAAAATTCTTACTTAACTTTGAAGTGACACCTTGTGAAAAGACTTTGATACCTATGAAACTTGATCCTATGGGCTCTATGACGACGCCTATAGGAGACGCAGTGCATCTCAATGTACAAAAAATTAACACTGGTGAAGAATTGAAAAGAGCGTTATATAAAGCAGACCGTAGACGGTCATCAGTATTCCGATTAGTATATAATAATGTTGCACAATATTTTAATGATCGTTTTTAGGATTGATATATTGTAAGTTTGTGCAATATATTAGTATATATCAATGAAAAGTTTGTTAAAATACAGTCTTTCCAAAAAAAGCGGTACACTAAAAATCTGAAAAAAATCATCAAATTTCAAATGACGAGAACTTTGTAAATAATATAGATAGGAAGGTTTCTAAAAAATTATAATAAAGCGTGGAATCTTTACTATAAGAATCCATTTATTTCACTGTTGCGAGATAAATTTATTAAAAATGACGGAGGACAAAACGAGAGTTGCAAAATTGAAAAATAATGATTAGAGATTTGTCAAGGTACATGGTGTGAATAAAATGTCACAATTCAATGGGATAAAAAACATATGATAGTACAGAGTTTTTCCTTTAAAATGCTTGTTTATTCATCTCGATACGATAATTTTTTGAGATATTTGCATTTAAATAAAAAGGTAGCTTTTTAATTTAATTACGAATAATTCTACGAAAAATTATTTTATTAAAAGGAATAAAAAAGCATTTTAAAGGGGAGATTCTATACTTTCATGTGGTTTTTATCCTTTTGAGTTGCGACATTTGAATCACGCCATGTATTTTAGCAAACTCAGACCATTACTTTTAATTTTGCATGCTCTTGCTTTGTCATCCACCATTTTTAATAAATCTACCTCGCAACATTGAAATAAATAGATTCTTAATGTAGAGATTCCAAGCTTTATTCTAATTTTTTATGAACGTTTCTATCTTTATTATTTACAAAGTTATCGTGCTTTGAAATTTTGTGATTTTTTTCAAATTTTAAGTGTACCGCTTTTTTTGCAGTGATTATGTATTGCGTACCGTAAAAATATTATACATTGTCTATTCTATAGATATTATTGCGCAATATGTTTGCTTATTCTCTATTTAAAAAGTATGTGATTAATATTATTGTGCAAGAGGGTTTAATTTTAAACCCTCTATCGCAAGTATCTGTCAGTGATATACATACATATATTTATATGTTTTATTATATGTATATTTTGCATATATGTTTACTATGTTATTTTTTATGTATTTTTATACTTATATATATATATAATTTTTTATAATTTGTGCTTACGATTATTTACAATAAATAAAATAATGTACATGTGCTAATAATTATCGAATAAAATGACACAAGCTTATATTTGAATATTCCAGCATTATTTTATATATATTTAAATAAGTCTGTTATTGTTATGCTATTAAATGTAACAATAATTTATTAAAATATTGAATTTAGATTTATTTAATCATTTGGTATAAAGGACAATATATGTTTTGTGTACAATTAATCGGTTTCAATAAAAAATAAGTTTTTTTTAAAAACTGATGTATTATCATCCGCATCTATTACATTTTTTACATTAATTAGAATAAACTATTATTAAAATCTTATAAATATACATATGTATTAATTATTAATTTAGCAAATAGAATTATTTATGCAATAACATTATTATGAGTCAATAATCCACTATGTAAAATATTTTCTTACTTAGTTTTATTTCTAATATAGCTCTGCTTTTTTGTTAATATCATTTTGCGAATAGTTTTATGGTCCTGGAAATCACACAATATTAATTTAAAAAAAACATACTTTTATAATAAAAAATAAATAAGAGTTTATTATATTATTATTATGAGAGAGAAATATATCGCAGTTACTGATTTAAGAGTAATTTTTATAGCGATAGGTAGGGACGGCTCTTTCTCTCTCTAAAGTAGTAGATAAGTAGGTTAAGGTAGAATTAAGTTATTTGTAAATTAGATGTAAGAGTAGAGTTAAGAGTAGATATAAGTAAGATTGTAAGAGTTTCTAAGGTTGGGGAACGCTCCTTCAAAAGCGCCTTCAATCCCTTAGGGGACGAATAAAGAATTGAATATATTGAATATTGAGCAATTTTTATAAAATATAGTACTAATAAAATAAAAATATATAAAAACTACAAGAAATAAAGAAATATCAATAAAAAATCAAATGGCTGTTTGCTTTCCGAGTTTGTGTATTAATATTTTATTTTTAATAAAATATACTACATCATAACAATTATTTTATATAATACTTAAATGTTTTCAATATTGAATTTGTATATATTTATTAAGTTTTAAATGTTTTTCTTATTAATTTTATTAAATATTCTGCTTTAGTTTAGATATCGAAATTTAACGACTTGGAGACATCTAGAAATATTCTGTATAATGTATGACAACAAAGTCATGTGCGTTAAATAGAGAAAAACTGTGTTATTATTATATAATATAAATATTTAAGCGCTTCAGGTCAACGTTTTCTATACTTACTTTGTTAGTTGCTCGTACAGTGTCGAAATTAGATAATAGTAATATTATTAGCAATATTTGAAAAAGGAAGATAACAACGAGCTATAAGAACGAAAAAATAAGAGGCATATTCTATTAGAAGAAAAAAATAAGAAAATTAAATATGATATGTATAGTTTATTGATTTTATGATTCGATATCTCTTTTTTACTTATTTAATCGATAAAAATTAATTGATAAAATATATTGTAGAAATATGTATGTATTCATTATCATGTTTTATCAAGAGATGCGACATATCAAATTCTGTCTAATAATTAAATATGACTATAATTAAATATGACTATAATTAAATATGACTATAATTAAATATGACTGCCTTTGCATTTTATCATATAAGCTGTAAAAAATTTTTATAATATATTTTAAATCAAAATTATTCGTTTAAAAATAATTTGTATTTTCAGTCGCACAGAAAAAGTTCTGCTAATTTAAATAATTATTAGACAAATTGGATCTTAAATCTTATTTTTAATCTCAAGAAATTATCCTTTAAAATAAATGTTTCGAATGCAGTCGTTTTTCAAAAACGCATATGTAACAATACTGTTTCTCGGACAAGAAATAATTTGCATGAAAATAACAATTACATAAACACTTGTTAGAAAATCATACTGTTTGTTTTAAAAGCAGAGACAATGCAGCCTTACGGGAAAGGTGGCAGAAGAGGATCAGAAAGAGGCAGAAGAAAGGTTAATAATGGATTTATAGAAGGATATTATAGATGCCCCATATGTACTATAAATTTTTTAAATTTTCGTACTTACGTAATTCATGTAGTAACAGTGCATATGTTGCCAATGTAAGCCAATGGTTACTTTCAGCAAATAGCTTTTAACCATTTTGAAAATAACCATTTTGAAAAATAACCATTTCCATAAAGAAAATAACCTATTTGTTAAAAATAACCATTGGCCAACGACATATATGAAGATTGTCAAAGATGTAAGTAGGCATATTAAATAAGCGATGCATCTCTTAAATCAAATTGAATTAATAACGACGATTGACAATGCGTTCTTGAATTTTTTCTCTTGTTCCTTTTTTTATTTCTTTGTTTATTAATATTAATATTGTAATTAAAAAAATATATAGAGAAAGACAAATTAAGAGCCGTACACGCCAATAAATGCAAAAATGTTTTAAATAAAAATTTTCCTTTTTAAAATAATTGAAAAACTAGTAGTTTTATTTATTTAATTTAAGAAAGCCTATTTCACATTTCTGTTTGTATATTAATATTGTAATTATATTAATATTATAATTAATAGTAATTAATATTTTATACTAATAACATATATTAATATATATATATATATATATATATATATATATGTATATATATATATTTATAT
Organism: Nylanderia fulva; assembly: GCF_048542155.1. Lineage (NCBI taxonomy): Eukaryota > Metazoa > Arthropoda > Insecta > Hymenoptera > Formicidae > Nylanderia > Nylanderia fulva. The sequence goes on along the minus strand of NW_028190379.1, from coordinate 651,184 downwards.
TATATTAATTATATTAATTTCTTTTTCTTTCTTTTTTTTTTAACTGTAATATCCATGAATCTCGACAATCTCACAAACAAATAGAAAGTTGGAAATATACAATTTAGTCGTAACAAAAATAAAAAATAAATTTTTGTTAATATTAAAACAAATAAATATTGTAAATTTTTGCAATTAAAATATTGCGATTTTTAAATGCTTTACACATTTACTGTTTTTACTATTTTAATTAAATATTTATATTCAAAAATCGATATGTATAATTCTTTCTTCACATTAAAATTACAAATATTCTTAGTGTATTTTAAATACTTATATTTAAAATTATGATTCTTTTTGTGGTGCGTACAAAACATTTTCTATTTACAGCAAGATTATTCGCAATAGTTAGAAGCTATCAAATAAACATGTAATAAAAATTGGAGTTCAATGTTTTCTATTTATATGTATTCTATTTACAGCAAGATTATTCGCGATAGTTAGAAGCTATCAAATAAACATGTAAAGATTAGAGTTCAATGTTTTCTATTTATATGTATTTGCTCTTGTAAAGTCGACATTAACAAAATTATTGACAGAACTTAGAAATGAAAAATTAAAAGCGTAAGAAACAATATAATGGTGAAAAAAGCTTTTTCTTAACACATCGTGTTAAGAAAAAGGAAATAAGTTCTAAAAAAATAAGAAATTTATATACACATATATATTATAATATTTTTATATATTATTTCTATATATTTATATTATTTTTATATATTTTAGATTTATGACCCATCGACTGGTTTTATTATAATTTACATATTATATATTCCATAAAAAAAAAATAAAAGTTTTAAGTTTATTAAATCGACAAATTGTAAAATATACATAATCAATAAAGTGAAGCCGGTTTTTATACATAAATATACATATAATCTGATTTGCGTGTCATTAAATCATAATAATATTAGTTTTTTTTATTTTTAGATTCTGATCATGTTTCATAGATTTTACAAGATTCAGATTTTCCTATAGTTGTGAATATACCATTCCATCTTTAGTATACAGATGAGAATCTTATGTCCGTTCACTTTAGAGTAAGAGCAGTCGACAAGTGAAAGTACTTGAGTTTGATTTTCGATTCAGCGACTTTGTCGTTGTATTTTCTATAGTTGTTTAAGGGAGAGAAAGAAAGAGGGGAATTTAGAAAAATAAAATCTGGAATTAAGATTTATTAAAAAATTGAAATTTATTTAAAAATTGAGATTTATTTTTATTTTACAAATCTACGTTTATACTATGTGCACAACTAATTAGTTTGAATGAAAATTAATTTTTTCTTGAAATAGACTTACTATTTATTCACGTCTGGCTTTTTTAACCCGTTAAAAACAAAAATTTTTTTAAAATTTTACACTACATTATATGTGCAATATATTTAATGACTTATACATTTTTCAACAAAAAACACACGTTATATGTATATTCTTTGTGCATCAAAAATTATAGATTAAATTATACATTACTGTTTTAATAAACCCTGGATTTAATTTTTCGCAAGTTGAGATGTATTATACCGTTTAATGGTACTGTCATGGCACCCCTCGGATCAATTACCATTGGTATCAAAGTTTTCTCGCACGGTGACACTTCGCACTTACTCAAGATTATAAAAAGCGCCAGCTTTATTTGCAAAAGCCCTAAACGAGCGCCTGCAAAAATACATAAATTATATGTATAACATAATAAAACATGATATTCTATACTAACAAAAAAATTATATATCATTATTATAAAAATTATTTCATGATTTGGTTGCGTTATTTTACATTTTTACGACTAAAGTTTAAATTTGACAATTATAAAATTTAATGGATTATAAAACATATAAAACATATATACAATAATAATAATAATAATATTATTGTATCAATATTAAATAACTTATATTTTTTGTCTCTCAGAGTCTACAGATTTTTTTTATTTCCAATTTTAATAATCTACTAGACAACATAAGCGCGCGTTTTGCGCGCTCCTTTGATATCATTTTTATTGTTCATTTTACAACCGTCAAATTGTTAATCTTTACAATAACAATTGTTTGATGCTATGACCATAATTTTAATTCGCCGACTTACTATTACTATACATAATATTAATTCCCGAATTTTTATTTTGTATATAATTTTAATTTATTGAATTTCAATTATGTACATAATTTTAATTTGCCAAATTTCTATTGTATTGTTTGAGAACTATTTTTTATAAATGTATCTTTTTATATATATTTTTCTCATTTTGTATAGTTAAATCAAATATAATTATGTGCGCGAAGCAAAGTTATATTATTCTTTGATAAATAAAACCTTAAAAATTGTAACGCATGTATAAAGTTATTATTGCAATGCATAGAAATATATTTATTAATTATGTGATTCATAAAAAATTAAATATATAAATTTTTAACAGAAAAAGATATAATTTTCTACAAGAATCTTTCGATCAAAATATTTGCGCTTCCATTATATTTGCACGTCTGTACACGTCAACTACGCTACGCGGTTCTGCATGTTGCACGACGAAAGCAACTCTCTCTTTCCATTTTTTATATCAGATTAATATCCCATACACCCATTACACTGCGCGGCTCGCGCGAGACTGACTTTCGTGCCAGGTATCGTGAGCGCGGGCTCGACGGTCACGTGACCACTGGTCATGTGACTACTGATCATGTGATCATCGGGCCCGCGTTCTGAATACCCCGCACAAAAATCATTCTTGCGCGAGCCGCGCAGCGTGATGGATGGATGGGGTATAGTCTCGCGTGAGTCTAATGAAAGTGTAGAAATTTAATTACAAAAGATTCTTGTAGAAAATTTTATTTCTTTGTTCGTATTTTCTGTAAAAGATTTAAACATTAAATTTTTATGCATTGCATAATTAATTAATATATTTTTTGCATTGATTGCAATAATAAATATATATATATATACACGCTACATAAAAGTATTTATAAGCAGATTTGTTAATACAGTAGGAAGTTACAAGTAAAAGTAATTGTGTCGACTCATAAATCAAACTCAGTTTTATTATCAAGTTTAATTATGATAGAAAATTATTGTTAGTATAGTAAACTGATAGTAGAATATTAATACAAATTTGAGAAATACACTTCAATAATTTTCATATATTTTTTTATTAATTAAAATTTATTTTCTCACCTATACATGCATGTGGACCTTCTCCGAAGGGAAAATAGACGCACGGCGGTATCTTACGTTTGTTCTCTTCATTGAATCGCTCCGGATCGAATTTATCCGGATTGGGAAAATATTCTGGATCGTAATGCATGCCGAGCATTGCGAAGTATACTGGTGTACCTTTTTCAATCACGAGATCCGAGTTCGGCACTTTATAAGTCTCATTTGGCATACGATTTATGTATCCCAACGATGGATACATTCTCAAGGTTTCGGAAACCACCATATCAAGATACGGTAGTGACATAATCTGATAACAAAGTTTAATGTCATCTCATTACATTACAATCTCTTAAAATTTATTCGAGCGGGGTTGTTACAAGTGTTAACAAGCAAAATTCTAATTTAATATAAATAATATTTTTAAAACTTAATTTTTGATTTAACTTTAATTAATTTAATCTTAACTTAAACTGAGTTAATTTTTTGTTTATGCAGCTTTTAACTTAATTAAATTAATTTTTTAAGCAACGAACTTTAACTTAGTTTTAAAAAATTATTAACTTAACCAGCCCTGCATCCAAGAGTATAAAAGATAAAAAAATCTAGTAAAAGAATTGCTCTGGCTATTTATATATATCAATACTTGCGTTTATTATATTAATTTTTAGCAACTCAATATTTGTGTGCACACCATATCGTATGAAATTTTTCCACCGGACTGGTCGAAAGCCTCGACAATTTCTTTCCTCAGGGTAGTTTGAATATCAAGTTGCAATGCGAGCTCGTATAATGTGAACGCCGTTGTCGTCGAAGAGGTTTCGAAACCAGCGCTAAAAAAACTTGCTGCTTGCGCCAGAAGATTATCTCCGTCAAATTCTAAAAGTTCATTCATTTTTATAGACTTTTGAAGGCTCCTATTAATTAACTTCAATAATGTCATTAGAATTACTACTAATTATCATTATAAATTATCTCTTTATATTTATTAAATATAGATATATTTTTTAATTAAATATAAATATAATAGTTAAATATAGACAATTAAAAAGATTTTTTTACAAATTTGAAAAAAAAAGAATTATTATTTATCGTTGTTTTGAACTGTTCTTACTGAATTCGTAGTAATCCTGATCACCCTGATTCTTTTTCAATTCGACAAGAATATCCATGAGATCGTTTCTTTTTACGCCTGATTCCATGCGATGATTAAGCGTTTCCCAAAAAACTTTGCGCAGAAAGGCGGTGGGTTCTTTGCCAAACAGTTTTACGCGAGCCAAACGAACTATAGTTGGAAGGAAAGATATCGCGAGCATCTCCAAGCCGCGGATGGTGTCGTAATGAAAGATCATTTTGCCGTATTTGCGAAACTCCGCATCCGGATCCTTGAATGAATTTACATCAAGTCCATAAGCGGTGCTGCCGATGACATCCGTCGTAAATTTGGCTGTTAATTCTCTCACTTCAATTATTTCACCTGCAATGTCATCAACTTTGTTATTATTTAATTCATTTAGCTAACAATAAGTATCTTATGCAAAGTATATTTTCATAAAATGTAGAAACCTTTTTTCTGTGCATTTAAGTGCAATTTTTAAGTTACATTTAAGTTACATTTTTTAGAAATAATACTTGAAATTTAGTAGTATATATAAGTATTTAATAATACTGTATATTTTTTACACACTTGAGCATATTTTAGTTTTTTAAATACTTTAATAATTATATAATTAATCGAGCCAGTATACTTTTGTAAAAATAAGCTATTGAAAATGTTTATATAATTATATACATTTTCTGCTTATAAATTTAATCAATATATTATTAGAGTAAAAAATTGAATGAAATAATAACAGTGCATTATTATTGATATTTAAAATATTGAATATATATACGTATATATTCAACATTTTATCTAATTTAACACTTACCTTCTGGTTTCAACGAATCGAGATACACGTCTAGATTTTGTCCACATTGTAACATTAGATCAAACATTTTTCTCAATTTGCCGGATGTGAAGAATGGCGTTAATTTCGTTCTAACCATCTTCCAGACTGGATTTCTTAAAAAGAAGAGATTGTTGGTCCCCAGACGATCTCTCGGGTCCCCATTATTGTATCGATCGGAGAAGATACTAAAATCTTTCACTAAGATGTTCTTGGCGAGTTCCCGATCACGAACCAGCAAGAAGGGCTTGTCGAAAATGTAAAAACCAATATAAGGTAAGCCTTTTGATTGCTCGTATAATTCCTTCAGAAAGTACGCCGGTGCTTTCCTAAGTAACAGACATTCCGTGAAATTGCCTAAGAAAGGTGTTGGCGGGAAAATTTCCGTGATGCCTCTTTCTTTCCAGTATTTAAATTTACGTGTCATGTAAAGGTAAGCGCTTATCATGAGGGTTGTTAGAATTATAATGCCGTCCAAGCCCCAATGAGCAGTTATGAGCGCCATTTTAGATAACCTATAAAAAAACATTTTTTAAATAGGAGCCTTAGTTTTTGAGTTATATTAATCCATTATTTAAAATAGAACACCCTGTAAATTATTTAAAAAAATATTTAATATGTATATAACACACACACACACACACACACACACACACACACACACACACACACACACACACATATATATATATTACTTCCCAGTAAACACAATATATAAATGTTATATACTCAAGCATGTTACATGTAACGTATATGTTAGTTGTAATTTTTCACTTATAGATGTAACATTTTAAATATTACATATATTACATTGTAATTATATTGTCATTATATCCCAAGATAGCACTGACTTATCAATACATCAATGTGCTATTTGGTATATAATTACAATATAACTACAATGTAATATATGTTATATTAAAATGTTACATCTATGAGTGGGAAATTACAACTAACATGGATGTTACATGTAACGTACACGTTATATTACCTGTTATATTCCGTTTTATTTTAGCAATGTAACAATTATATATCGGCGTTTGCTGGGTTATCTAAATCTTAAAGAAGATTATTGTAATCAATTGAATAGACATATCTTTTGTGATATTTCTGCTTATCTCTATATTTATGAATGATTAAACATTGAATTCTGTTCTTAAATACATACGCATGCATGTTTGAAAAAGGTATTAAAATCGATGAAATGGTTCTCCAAAAAAAATTAATGTGCTTTACAAAAATTTAAATTTAAATAAAAACTGATACTTATGCTTTTATTTCTGCAACGCTCTGCTTTTATCAGAGAAAATTTGTTCGCTTTTTTAGTTAACTTAATAGAAGTCTATAATTTGTACATTTAATAATTATTTATATCTTAAATTGACTTTTAAATTTAAGATATAATTTCGGGAATTTTTGAAATATGAAGGCTTTTTTCCTAACTTTTCTTGCCGAATTTTCTTAACAAATTTTTTTTGATAAATTTTCTTTAATCTAAATATCGCGCAATAATAAAAGTGTATTTTTTCTAAATGTTTCTTGTCTTTTATTTTTTTGTCACTATTTTGATAAAATTTTTGTAATTTTTAATATAAATATGTATTTTTAGAATAAATGTTTTAATTTCTTTTTGTATGTAATCAAATGTTTCAAACAATATTATTCAAATTATTATGCAATAAAAATAATAAAAGGTATTCTTTAATAAATATTTTCTTGAATATAAATTTTCATTTTTCGGAGATCAAAAACGAAGCGATCTGCTAATTTTGATATCTTTCTTATGTGATACAATAGAACGCTTTTCCGATAATCTATAATGACACATATTTTTTTATCAACAATTAATTCTCACCGTCGAATATAAAACACAGAACACTAAAATATTTTTCAATGCGAACACGCAATCACCAACTGCAGTGACAGAATAAACTTCTGCGTCACATTGGCGACTGTATTTATGCACTTCAATTCTTTTTTTCTTTTATCCGCGCCGTCTACAAACGCTATTATTTTAATGCAATGTCGAGAGAGAGATTTATGCACACGCAAACTCTTAATAACTATTTTTTAGAAAATCTCCGAGCTCATCTGTACTACATCCTGTTATTATGTCCACTTGTCAAAGAAAAAGAAGATCTCAGTATTTTTCTTTAATTATTTTCTCTTGAATACTATATAAACTATAATTATCTGCTCATAGTAAAAAATAGTAAAAAAAACTCACAATTAACGCCTTGTACAGTTTATTTTTTTAAAACTGCTTATCAATATTTTTGTTCTGCTCATATTTTTTTAAATTGGATGAAAGATCATTTTTAACATAAGACAATAATTTTTCATAAACATTTAAAATTATCTGAATTTTTTTCTTTAATAACTTGAACTAATAAACGTCCTATTCTAGTACATACACATTATTTAGCTATATTATAGAACTCGTGATTATTGATTAATTCGATTAATCAATTAATCGTTTATAGTAAATGCGATTATTCGATAAATCTTTAAATTGATTAATTATTTAATCCAATTTTTCTGATTTATTAATATATTTATTTAATGATTTTTATCTTTTAATCAGTTATAAGTTAATAAAGTTAATTAATACAATAAAAAAAAGGTTTTTACACGAGCAAATATGGATGAATATGTATAATTACTGTATTTAAATATAAATTTTACAATAAATTCATGCAAGACGTTTCGTCACTTACTTGTGACTTCTCAATCGCTAAATTCAATACAATTACATATAATAACAGTCTATAAATTTCATCTTAAAGTTATAGTTGGTCTTGTTGGCAATGTAAAATATATTAATATGTCCATGTTGTTCGTATTAATTTCGGTGGTCGGTAATAATTAATGTTCGATCTGTGTTAACAATAGCGTACTTGACAATAGCAGTTAAACTTTTATACGGATTTTATTAGATATAATTAATATTAGTTAAATTGAGAACACCTTTTACATCTTTTTATTTTTTGCCTCGATCTCCATAATAGTGTTATTTTTTATCGACTATTAGGCTGAATATACGCAAAATCTCTCTCTCAATCTATATATATTATTTGGAAAAAGATGAAATTTTTTTATATTTTGTTTATTTTGTCTAAAATCGGGAAATAAGCCTTGTCTAATAAATCAATATCATCTATAAGTTTCAAACTGTTTTTTTGTTGTTTAATGTGTATTGTTTCTGATATTAATCTTTTGTAATAATTGCTTTTACAATCTAAAATTTTAACGTCATCTTTTTCTATAGCTACTGTAGTATTACCTTTGTCTGCGTGGGTGAAAATTATGTTGGGATGTTCTCTGATGAATTTCTTAGTTTCCTTCGTTAAATTGATTAAGCTTTTATCTTTGTCGTCGTATGTGATTTTTGTAGTCAGAAAATTGTCAAGTTCGTTAATTATATTATTTCTAATTTGTATTCTTATATTGATGTCAATCCTAATTATAGAGCTTTCAACATTTTTTATGCATTTATAGATAATTTGGTCTTTATGTGTTGAAACTGATAAAGAAAATTTATTGCCTAATTGTAACAATTATGTGACACATTGCGGAATATGAACAGTGGTTGTATTTAAGAACCATTTTTTGTTGGTGTTATGTATTGGATTTGCAGGCAACTTATTAAATTGGCCTGGTGTAATATGAACTACTCGCCAATTATCACAATAATTTATTAAAGTTAAGTTATCAATAAAGTAACAATGATTATATATTAACATAAACAAATTATTTATTATCTGTCGAATTAATTATTTGTTCTCTGCATGTACTGATAATAAGTATATATACATACTTGATAATAAATATATATATATATATATATATATATATACATCGTATAATATAAAATATAATGTATCATTGACGCAGCTATGTTGTAGATATAATTATTATCCACACGTACACATATGGATATATCAAAAAAATTTACTGTAACGAAATAACTTTTGCATAAAAAATGGACAACAGATGATTATTATTTCTTAGTTGTTCCGCCTATTTTCGTATATTACACATATTTATAATAGCAACTTATATGCATACATACATATTGTATGCATACATTTATTGATCTTTGAGGTGAAGAAAGGAAAGAATGTTTCATTGATAAAATTGCATTTGAGAAAATCCTTTTATAAAAAAATAATCATTTCTGTTTTATGAATAACAACAGACAAGATATATTTAAATTTATATATGTAGTTGTTAAAATACATATATTTTAATGCGTCTTGATAATGAAGGCGAATCTTACAATTAGTGTAAAATATACGACACACACTTCCAGTTTTTATAATTTTAAATACATTTCTCTATTCTCTAATAAATAATTCGGATATCTCGTGTTTTATACTTAACGCGTTCCTCGAGTCGCATCCTTTTATGATAAAAAAATGCATCCTGAGTATCAGTCGAATCGTCTACATATTGTAGCTTGAAAGTAATGACTCGTTTCTCAAATTTCAATTAGCGCTATTGACTTTCTGGATGTTTAGATATAGCTTGCCACCTAATGGTGTCGTTACGGTAGTTTTTGGATCAATTACCATTGGTATCAAAGTCCTCTTGGAGGGTGTCACTTCGTATTTGCTCAAAATTTTTATAACCCCAAGTTTCGTTTGCAACAACCCCAAACGTATACCTATTAGAAACATTGCGGTAACAAAAATTCTTAGTAAAAAAATATATATATCTGAAAATATGCCGATAATAAAAAATTAATTGATTATATTTTAAAATTAATTCGATTGCCTTACCTATGCATGCGTTCGGACCTTCCCCGAATGGGAAGTAGGCGCCCGATGGTATTTTACGTTTGTTCTCTTCGTTGAACCTCTCCGGATCGACCTTCTCCGGGTTGGGAAAGTATTCCAAATCATGGTGCATGCCGAGCATTGATATATAAACCGGCGTACCCTTTTCGAGTACCAGATCAGAATTCGGCATCTTATAAGTCTTCGTCGTTACTCGGTCTAAGAAGGGTAACGGCGGATACAACCTCAATGTTTCGGACACCACCATGTCCAGATATGGTAGCGATAACGCCTGACATAAAAATTATTATTATTATATATATATATATATATATATATATATAATTTAAGAAAATATAATATAAAATATAATAAAATATAAAATATAATAAATATAATAAAATATAATAAAATATAATAAAATACAAAATATGAATATAACAAAATATAAAATATAATAAAATATAAATATAATAAAATGTAAAATATAATAAAATATAAATCATACTAAAATATATTATATCATGATATGATATTGTATAATCATTATAAGCGTTTACGTACCATGTCATATGTGATGTTACCATTGGCTTTGTTGAGCGCGTCAACGATTTCTTTCCTAAGTCTGTTTTGAATATCTGGCCGTACCGAAAGTTCGTATAAAGTAAAAGCCATTGTTGTCGAAGAGGTTTCAAAACCGGCGGTGAAAAAAACGGCTGCTTGCGCTACTAAATCGTCACCGTCAAATTCTAAAATTTAAATCTACTCTTTAAACTTTTGGACCTTTTTACTTGCTTAAATATAATTAATGATATTTTGTATGCTCTTATAAAAAATCATCATCTTTTTATACATAAAATTGTGAAATTCGGTAAAAAAAATTGTAGGAAAATTTAAAAACAAGCGTTTTATAGGTAAAATATAATTTATAAAATATGAGTAAAAGTTTTCGAGAAAATTTATTTATCAAGATTTAGAGCATCCAAAATAAGTAATTTTGAAGATATATGATATTTTTTGCCGCGTTACAGCAATTTGAAACTAGCATAATTTTTAGAATGGAAAAAGTGTTCCTTATTTTTTTTTAGTAGTATAATATAATATTTTACTTACTGAATCCTTCGAGATTCTCATGACTGTGATTTTTTCTCAGTTCGATAAGAATATCTATAAGATCGTTTCTCTTCACGCCAGATGCAATGCGTTGATTGATGACTTCCCAAAAGACATTGCGTAGGAAGATGCTAGATTCTTTGCCGAACGTTTTTATACCGGCCAAACGAACCACTTGCGGAAAGAAAAATAACGCGAGCAGCTCGAAACCGCGGATATAGCCATATTCGAAGATCTTTCTACCATTCATCCGGAACTCGGCGTCCGGATTGTTCAACGAATTTACATTGAGTCCGTACGCGGTGCATCCTATCATGTCCGTGGCGAATTTGGCGGTTAAATCTTTCACGTCTATCTCTTTTTTCACATCTGCAATCACATTCAGTGAATTAATGTATATTATTCATACACGAGAGTATATTTTTTTGACTTTTATTTCAAAAAATTTATTCAACATTTTTATTAAGAGTAGAATTGAAAATATACTCTATTGAAAAAAATATGAAATTTGCTTTCATTAAAAAAATATTTATACATATATGTATATAGACCGCAGGTGCAATTTAATTGGATAAAATTGTTGTAAATTTTATTGATTATTTTTTGTGTACAAATATTAAAATATAAAAATTTATAAAAATAATCAAGAAATACGAATATTTTATATAAGAGGTATGATATATATTATACGTAGTATTACTTTCTGTTATCTTGATTATCTTATCATTTTTCTTATAAATATGTAAACATTTATTTGATTATCGAAGAATATACGAATATATATATGTGTGCATTATGAAATATTTTGTATTTTATTATATTACTTTGACTTTTCTCACTTGTTAACAAATAGAAAAGTCGAAATTTATTTATCGCAATTTTTATCGTTAAATTCTTTGTATCTCGACATTATATATATTTAAAAAATTTTTTTGTACATACCGTCTACTTTCAAAGATTCTAGATGCGTGTCTAGATTCTTAGCGCATTCAAGCATCCACTCGAACATTTTCTTCAACTTGCCGGACGTAAAGATTGGGGTCAACTTTGTTCTTAATATCTTCCAAGCCGGATTTTTTAGGAAGAAGAGATTAGTGTAACCCAAACGATCATTCGGATCAGCCGAGCTGTATCGATCATCAAAATAATTGAAATCCTTTACTAAAACATTCTTGACGACTTCTCGATCGCGAATCAAGAAGAAGGGTTTGTCTAAAACGTAGAAGCCGATGTATGGTAGCCCCTTCGCCTGATTGTAAAAATCCTTCATGAGATAGCCAGGTGATTTCTTTAACAACGCGCATTCAGTAAAATTGCCTAAGAACGGCGTCGGCGGACTTATTTCCGAAACGCCTCGTTTTTTCCAATAATTGAATTTGCGAGTCATGTAAAGGTAGGCGGATACGATGAGAGTTGTCAAAATTATTATGCCGTCCAGGCTCCAATAAGCCGTAATGAGTGCCATTTTGACAGCTTGTGTTTATAAAAAAAATGTATTCTTATTGTCTACAAAAATAGAAAAGAAATGGATTATATTTTATCGTTTTGTGGAGTAAATGAATTTTTAAATAAAATTTTTTAAAGAATTTATGAAATATAAATAAAAAATTTATTAAATATAAATTTTGTTAAATACAATTTTTCTCAAAAGTTTGAAACAATATTATTAAAACTGTTATGTGTAATAAAAATAATTTATATCAGTAGCTAAAGCAATAAATATCTATGAATAAAAATTAGATATGTATATACATTATATAAGTTTCAGTTTTCAAAAATTTAATATCTTCTAAAACAAAATCACATGTTTTCCTGACATTAGTTCACTATTTAATTTACTTTTAACAACTAAGTAGTTCTCAACATCAAATAAGATGTTTAAAATTAGAAGTTATTGCGCAAACGGCTACGATTTTACTAGCCGCGATGACAGACTCAATTTAAATGCGACATAAACTTTATACAGTGTTATAAAAGTACCGGAACAGCAGAATAACTCGAAAAATATGAGTTCTAAAATAAATGTTAAGTATTGGGTTTTCATGATTTTTTCCTGGCTATCTGATGGTGACCTTAGCCAGAAAAAAATCATATAAACTTAGTACGTAGCATTTTATCTAGGACTCATATTTTTCGAGTTAGTCTGCTGTTCCTGTACTTTTATAACACCTTGTATGTATATATACATTTCGGATATCCCTATTTTTTTTTTATGCAATATTACTGGCGAACCGTTATCATTTAGCGTTGCTCATCTTATATGCACGAAACTCAGTATTTTAAAATTTATGTCATAACGTTTTTATAAGAAATATTATATTATATATATTACGCACTATTTTAAAATAGTTTTAATTTAATAAATTTAATCGTAATATTGAAAGTTATTAATATTTTTGTAACAATTAATACATATATATTCAAATTATTGTTTACCGATTTTAAATGTGTTAAAGAATATATTCAAGTTCTATTTTTATCTGTGCCAGTTTAAATATATAAAATGTTTTAATTGATATATGTAATTACGATTAAATTCACGTAAAATAATGACAACAAACGTTAACATAAAACACGTAGAATACATAGAATATACGGTTATAAAAAAAGAATTTTGTCCTTTTATAAGATAATAGATGGTCTATAACAGAAAATATCAATACGTACTTATTAACTTACAACGAATAATAGTTATTAAAGCAAATTCTCTTACTAAACTGATAATTTATTTGCGAATGCTTTTATATACTTACATTTACGTAATAACGAACTCTGCTATACAATAAAATTGCTGCGTGAATTTATTTGAATAATTATTAAATAATTATTCATCTTAGTAATATTTGTTCGATTTTTCCTTTAATATTGCAACAATATTATCGTTAAATTCTCAATCAATTTATGATCCGTTGAATATTTATTATACTTAATAATATATTTATAAATAATTATAATGTATACATAATATATTTATCTCTATTAATTTTATTAATATTACACTTTTGATATAATATATACATTTATTAGTAAAGAAATGCATTGGTATACTAAAATTGAAAAGCGTTTCTTTCCTTTGGAATCGAAATGCAGAGACGAGACTCCTTTCCCGACTACGCATTAACTTCAATGTATAAATATATGCAGTTAATGTGGAATTTACATGCTTATTGTTAGTTCAAAGTATTCATCTAATGTGTGTCCGTATCATAAATGCTGTTTAATAAGTTTTTTTAATAAATAATGCGTGACGGCTCATTAAGCAAAATGTTTACAAACTTATATAATCTTGACAAATAAATATATATATATTGTTACGTCCTCCGGACGTTCTTTCTCGCAAAAGACGTCTCTCGCACACACTCTCACTCACTCGCGGCTCGCGAAATAAATACACTCTCTTATGAAGAAATGATCCTTTATACAATGATGAAATACAATGACTAATGTACACGCGAAAGAAAGAAGATTGCTCTCTGGTCAAGTCACGTCCGTACGAGATGACAGCTAGACCAAAACTGTCATGGAGCCTGAAAACAACCACCGGGCGGTTGTCAATAAACAACCCCCCTTAACGATGAAGCTCCACGACACAAGGGATGATATTCAGGGGATGAAAGATCAGGGACGTAACACTGCCCCCCTTCTTCAAGATTGTCGTCCCGACAATCAAAAACAGAGGGCTATCCAACGCTGTACAATAATTCTGCATTCCGATGCCGACCTCAGGACTCCGACGAATTTTCTTGTTCTACCCTGGGCTCCTGCCACAGGTTACCAAACAATCCGCCATTCTGGATCCCGTCGCACATCCGTTGGACTATTTTCGCCAATCCAAGTCCACAGTACAACTGTATCAATTGTCGATTCCAGGGCACCGACGAGTCTTCCTGCCCTACCCTGGGCTGCTGCCGCAGGTTACCGAGCGACTCCGTCAATTTGGTCCCAATCGACTTTCAAAATTCCTTGAAGATAAGTCCCAGTTTTCCTTCGTCCTCCGGTTCAGACAAGGGGGGGGGGTATCTTCCGTGGACCTATCGTCCCTCATGGACTCCCCAAGTCCCTGTCTCGGCATTTGCCCAAAGTCCCGCGGGAAAACCACGGATCAAAAACCGCGGGCATGACAGTCTTCTTAGAGTAGAATAAAGACGGATGAAGATTTTCTCCCTCGAAGACTAAGCTGGGAGATTAATTTTTCGAAGACTCTGTAACGAAAAATAAAATGCGCAGTAACTTATTCTATTTTTTTTAAATTAAAACATCTCCCCGAATTTTTAAATGAAAATCGACATTTTCGGGCTCCAATCTACTTAATTATTTTTCTAAACTTCTCTCGAGAAAAGGAGCTAATCTGTCTTTCTTTCGTAACCCTCCCCTTGAATTATTTTTATGGCTTTTGCCCTTTCAATTGCCAAACTCAATGAGGTTATATTTTCTAATTGTAAAGTTCGTTTGACAAAATTATCATATATCGCTGAAATGAATTGCGCGCAGGCGATTTTATCTCGGATTTCGTGTGGGCACTCGGGATACGCAAAGCGAACCAATCTTTCAAGTTCCGAACCTAATGTTGCCAAATCTTCCCCAAACTTTTGTTTCCGATTTGTAAATTGAACGTAATAATTTTGTGATAAGAGTCCTTCTCCAAAACGCAATTCAAGTTTTGATTTTAATTCGTTGAATTCTAAATTGGACACGTCTTCTACCGTCTCTAATACTGAACGCGCTTTTCCCCTCAAATTCGAAGCGAGTGCAACAGTCTTTGTTGTATCATCCCAACTATTCGCTTGAGCAATTAAGTTAAACTGCGAGAAAAATTCACGAAGTGATACTGTCCCGTCATAAGTATCAGGTTTTAATTTGTACCCTAATATCGCGCGAAAATCGTTCTCCCTCTCATTTAAAAAATGCGTACCCGAATTTCCACACGTTCTATTATTAGAAGGACTTAGCTGTAGATTTTGGGGCCGGGAATGAATCTCCTTCAAGGCTAGAAGTTCCTCGTCGTGACGACGCAGCATCGCCGCAATTTCGTCCTCTCGACGAGTCTGTTCCTGTCGCATCTCTCGCATTTCAAGAAGGAGAACCCGAGCTGTAGATTCTGTTACCGCCGGTTCTCCTGCGACTTCCGGTAACGAGCCCGTTTGCTCTCCTGATTCCTCGCTGCCAGTCGTTCGAGACGGAGCTTGTGAACGGGTAATTCTCGGGGAATGTATCATTCTCGACGTTTCCGTTCCGCTGCGGTGAGATATTCCTTCGATCCGATCCCGGACGAGCCCCCAAAATGTTACGTCCTCCGGACGTTCTTTCTCGCAAAAGACGTCTCTCGCACACACTCTCACTCACTCGCGGCTCGCGAAATAAATACACTCTCTTATGAAGAAATGATCCTTTATACAATGATGAAATACAATGACTAATGTACACGCGAAAGAAAGAAGATTGCTCTCTGGTCAAGTCACGTCCGTACGAGATCACAGCTAGACCAAAACTGTCATGGAGCCTGAAAACAACCACCGGGCGGTTGTCAATAAACAACCCCCCTTAACGATGAAGCTCCACGACACAAGGGATGATATTCAGGGGATGAAAGATCAGGGACGTAACAATATATACAGAATGTTAAAAAAGTGTCGCATACGCTTAGTACCATTTGATAAAGAATAAATGTCTAATACTATTTTTTGATTTGATGAATAATTTCACCGCAATTAATTATTGTAATCAGTCAATCAGCTTGGAGTTATAAGAGTAAGTCAGGGACGGGCGCGCGAAGTTAGCTGCGACGCGGCGGCAACCGCGCTCACGTATGATACGCAGTTTTACTTTTTTATAGCATAAACAATATTCCATTTAATATGAAAAAAATTAAATAATTAATTGTCTTACAAAATATAAATAAAATCAATTTATGTTAATACATAAAAATAATTCGGCGAATTAAAATTATGTCGAGACAAAATAAAAATTCAAAATTATTATTATGTGGCAATATAATTTCTACTTATCAAATTTTTATTATGTGGCAATATAATAATAATTCCATGAATTAAAATTATATCGCGATATACAGATATTTTGGTGAATTAAAATTATGTCGAGACATAAAAATAATTTGATGAATTAAAATTATTTCAAAACATAATAAAAATTTTGGATTATTATTATGTGGCGATATAATTCTAACTTAAAGAATAATATTGTAATACATATTTTAACATTTTGCCATTTTGTAGTCTTTCTCTTGTGACTGGAGATTTACGTATTTATTTTTGGTTTAGCTTTTCATTTAGATAACTATGTTAGCATTTGTAAACATTCCGTTTTTTTTACTTCTGCTTTTGTTAACATAAAAAATTACTATAAAGCCATAATGTGTATTTATTTATGATGAATTTCAAATAATTATCCTTAGATTGGACCAGTATTCTTGCCGGAAAGATTAAATGGTTTAAATTATCTGGACTTTTTGCGTGATGAGTTGCCAAATTTACTTTTTCCTCCCGCTGCTATCGACGATATGCCGCGATTTCGACGTAACATCATTTTTATGCATGATGGATGTCCAGCGCACAATGCAGGTTACAATTATTATAAATTATTAAACATATTTGAAAACATAATTTGTTTTAATAAACATTTTCAGGTCTCAATCAAATAACAAATTAATGTAAAGTTTAAATTTTTTTAGTACAACTTATAAAGAATTTACAGCTATTAGTATTAGTTTGCAATATGTGTTTTATATCATAAAATACTAGCTTCTGAGAGTTTCTAAACTTCTGATTTTTAATAAACACATGACGCTTTGCTATTATTTCAATGTTTGTATTTTTGCAATTTTTTGTTTTTAAAGAAGTTTTATTTTATACGGATAAATATTGTTTTTCGTAGATTAAAATTATGTTTGACTAAAAATTGCATGCAAAAAGTGTATAAAATACCGTACATCAATGCAATAACAACAATTTTTTATTTAATCAAATATACTTTTCAATCGATTTTTATTTCACATAAATGATTTTTGTATTAATTCAATTTTCTAATTGATACCTTTATAAATATCATTAATTATTGGTTCTAAAATTGTTTTAATTAATTATTTAATTTTAATTAATTATTAATTTTATTGTTTTAACTATAACAGCACTACTTGTCCGAGAATACTTAAATAATACGTATAGAAATAATTAGATGGGTCGTGGAGCACCTTTCTGGCAATGGCCACCAAGATCACCAGATTTGAATCCTTGTGATTTTTTCTTGTGGGGTACGCAGAAAGAGAAAATTTATTTTAACCGCATAGAAACGCAGGACGAATTAGAAGAACGAATACAAAGAGCGTTTGCTACCGTACAGCGGCGGCATATAAAGAATGCCCCAGAAAGCGTTGCGTACAGTGCAATTAAATGTTTAGAATTGAATGGTGTACCAACATTTAATGTAAAAAAAATCTCCATTGAATAAATATATTCATTCCTTTTACTTTGTCAAACCTTTATTACATCGCATACTACTTTTTATTAAATAAGAAAAATAATTGCAGCATAATTTTAATTTACCGAAATATCTGTATATCGCGATATAATTATAATATAATTAATCGAATTATTATTATGTCGCCACAAAATAAAATTTCGATAAGTAAAAATTATATTGCGACATAATAATAATTCCGAATTCTTATTATGCCTCGACATAATTTTCATTCACCGAATTATTTTTATGTTGTGATATTATTTTAATTTATGGAATTATTATTGTGTTGCCACAAAATAAAATTTTGATGAATTAAAATTATGTCGATACATAATAAGAATAGAGAGTTACTTTTATACTCAAACATAATTTTAGTTTATTGAACTTTTATTATATGTTTCGATGTAATTTTATTTTACCGAAATATCTTTATGTCGCGATATAACTTTAATTCATCGAATTATTATTATGTCGCCACATAATAAAAATTCGATAAGTTGAAATTATATTGCCATATAATAATAATTTCGAATTTTTATTTTGTCTCGACATAATTTTAATTCACCGAATTATTTTTATGTATTAACATAAATTTATTTCATTTATATTTTATAAGACAATTAATTATTTAAGTTTTTTATATTAATGGAATATTGTTTATGCTATGAAAAAGTAAAACTGCGTACCATACGTGAGCGCGGTTGCCGCCGCGCTGCAGTTAACTTCGAGCGCCCATTGCACCCCTGACTTATTCTTGTAACTTCGCGTTGATTGACTGATTACAATAATTAATTGCGGTAAAATTATTCATCAGATCGAAAAATAGTATTAGACGTTTATTCTTAGATTTTCATTCTCTATCGAATGGTACTGAGCGTATGCAACATTTTTTTAACACCCTATATATATCAAGATTAAGATATCATATTTTTAGACGTATTTTATTTTTGTGTTTTAACACACTGTTGCAAAACTTAAAAATTTTTGAATTTTTAAATCGTTTGCAATATATTTTTAATCATTCTTAATAAATTATTTTTTTATAAATTATTTTAATAAATTATTGATGTGTATCTTAAGAAATTAATAAAATTTTTTTTTATATAATTTTCTTTCTGTAAAAAAATGTTTTAATTTTTTTGTAATAAACATCAATAGATACACATTTTAATATATAGTTACAATAATTAATAGCAGCAAAATGTAAAACATGTGTATAATACAATTACGCAACATATCATATTGATAACACATTACTTTTGTGTTATTTCTATATCTATATATTCCAAATTATATATAAATATACAACTATATTTTAACAAAGTATAATAAAATAATTTAACAAAATCAGATAAAAATTTTATATTATTTATTTAAAAATAAAAACGAGTCAAAAAAGCACATTAAGGGGATCCTAAATGCACGGGCGAACTCCGATAGGGTCGATAATGAAGATTTTTTAAATATAATTATCGACAAAACTCTACAGATGTCGCAATAAAAAAGTTGTCAATCGACACACACATACATATACAGGGTGTCCCATTTTATATAATTTATAATTATATAAAAATTATATATACACAGGTTGTTACACATACATATACACATATGTATGTGTGTGTGTATTTATACAAGGTGTCCCATTTTTACTACCCCTAATATCTCTTTGTTTCAATGCATTTTATAATAAAACAACAAAAGTTATACGGTTTCAAAGGAACTATAAAATAGTACCATTAGTGTTGACCTTGCACAGTCATAAAGATTACGTGAAAGTCACTATCACCTGATAAGTTATAAAGTTTCAACATTGCAATATCGCTTCTGAGAATTTTGCGCACATGCAAACTGCATCTGGGGTAAAATATTTTGTACAGTTATCAGCAAACGAATAGATCGCCTGTGGAATTATTTTTTAAAACAACCAGCACACGAATAGATCGCCTCTGGAATTACAGTTTTAAAACAACCAGCACACGAATAGATCGCCTCTGGAATTATTTTTTAAACCAGCACACGAATAGACCGCCTCTGGCACTAACTACTATAAAAACTATAATAATAATTATCAATTATACATGAAAAAATAAACAAAGGATTGCATTATCTTTCAGATAAAAAAAATTGAGAATTGCATTTTAATAAAAAAAAATTAAAATAAAAATTAAAAATAAAAATAAAAATTGCATTTTAAACGTCTATTTGAATGTTCTTATAAAATTACACCTACATACATACATACATACAAATATATATATATATATATATGTATATATATATTTATATACAGGGTAAACCATTTTAATCTTTGCACTAAAATTTCTCAAAATTCAAAAGTTTAAGACAAAAATGTTTCAGATAAAAGTTGTATGGTTTCAAGGGGGACATAAGATGGTGTCATTGATTTGACCTTGAATAGCCATTTGAAGGTTACGTGACGGTCAACTTCAATTTCTTAAATAGAACACTATATTTTTTCTTGCATACTTTTATAGCTGACTTTAAGATCTTTCCAAAACACTACAATAAAATATTTTTTCATTAAGTATTTTTCGAGTTATAAGGCTGCAAATTTGCAGTATTTTGACATAAAATAGAAAATATCTTGGGAAATATTCATTTTTCGATTATCATACCTTAATACTTTTATGCACAGAATAATGAGACGAATCAATTGGTGTAAAGAAAACACATAGTTGTCTTAAAGAAAAATTATCTAACTGCTTATTGCAATTTTCATATTTTTTTTAAAGGTAAATATGTGTTTTCTTTACACCAACTATATATATCAATATATATGTATCAATATATATATATATATATTAATACGATGTTCAGCATAACAATACGTACGATTTTTGAAATGTTTGCAACAGTTTAGAAAAAAATATATATTGTAAAAATTGATCTGTTTTGTGCAATCTATTACAAGCAATAAAAAATGAGGAAAAAAAATTTTTATAAAAAAAATTAGTGTTACCTTGAATTTTTTTTAATAAAATCATATTTTTTTATATAAATCGATTCTCAATATTCTGCATAAGTTGTAATGTAGGATGGCCAAAAAAAGCGAATAGCTTATGAGATATATTATACTTTCATAATGTACATAAACTATGAAATATCTCATGAAATCATTTTCTGATTATTTTATTCCAATTTTAAATCAATTGGTGTAAAGAAAACACAGATATAAATAAAGATATAAATTGTAAACCAGCAGCTACATATTTTCTCTAAAACTCAAATATCTCGTAAACTTTTCACTTTTTCACAATTTTATCTTTATAATTTTTGATGCAGAATATTGTAACAAATTGATTTAGATTGAATATGATGCTTTTATTTAAAAAAAAATTATGACATTCATTTTTTCATGAAAACATTTTTTTTTAAATTTTTCTGTTACGTAATAGCTTTGAAACAAATTCATTTGTACAATATAAATTTTTTAATTATCAGAAACGTCTCAAATATCATGCGCACTATTATAATATATATATATATATAATACATACAGCATACATAATACTGTTACATACAGCACAAATACGCAAAATATTACATACCTATTTATTATGCACATAAATGTATATAACGATTAGATAGACAAAAAAAAAAGAAATAGAAGAAAAAAGAAATAAATAGAAAGAGAGCGAACGAGTGAGCCTTTTTATAAACGTCGACAAGCAATATATTATTATGTATGTATACATGTATGTGTTGTAACCGTGGATTTTATATTGTCCGTCGGATCGAAAAGGATCCGGGAAATCGGGCCGATGTAAGTGACCGACGGCACACCTTCGGCGCGGAAAGCGGGAAATTCTCGTAAACACAAAAAAAAATATGTTTGGTTGGGCGCCAGGCGCGAGATTCGCGCCACTCTGAAATTTCCAAATCGATAAATGACCTTTACAATCAGCAAAGTATCCCGAAAATTTCCGCGACGGCGATAATCGACTCGCTCAGATCGTCAGGGGGTAGAGGGGGGAGTTCGGACGGGAGAGAGGACGGAATTCGAGAGAGGCTATTTGAAATCGCTCAAATATAACAAACATTAAATATATTTAGACACTGATAAACGAAGATAGACAGAAAAATAATTGTATAAAAACTTGAGTACAATAATAAAGAATATTCTAACAAATATTCTACAAAAATTAAATCATGAATCATTTTTATAAGTATATAATCATAAATAATTTTTTAAATCGTAAAGTAAGAACAACTTCTTTTTGAAAAACAATCTTATTAAATATAACTATGTAAATTTAAAACATTTTAATTTTTGTTTCTATAAAAATTTAATAATTCTCAGAGTGATAATAAAAATACGGATATTTTGAAAAATATGAAATTTTCGCAAAATGCATTGTCACATATAATTTTTGTAAAATCGTTTTATATCTCTCGCCGTTTCAAAGATATGTTCAAATATATAAAGTTTGTTTTTCAAGATAATGTTTACAGAAAAGATTATCTTATATATTTTAATTGAGATTTATACAAGACATTTTGCGTAGTCTTTTTATATTATATTTGTTAATTAATTCAAAAATAGAAAACATATACGAATATATAAAAGAGGGACACGCAAAACGCCTTTTTATAAATTTTATCCTAGTTTTTGTAATCAAAGAGTCTCGTTTTAAGAAAATTTCAGTAACCGATTTAATAAGATTATTATATAAAAAATGCATACAAATGCACATTAATTGGTAAATTTCCCGAATACTATTACAAAGTAAAAAATTAGTGTAAAGATAGTGTACCTCGAAAATATAGTGTATATGGAACAGAAATTCGATTAGCAAATTGTTATGTAAGTTATTAAAGTGACTATGATATTATATATCAACAATGACAAATCATTTATTAATTGACCGATTAATTATTTGTTTTCAGCATGTACTGATAATAAGTATATATACGTACTTGATAGTAAGTATACATACTTGTTTGTTTTATCGATTGTGAGTTCAATTTTTTATT
This sequence comes from Nylanderia fulva, assembly GCF_048542155.1. Taxonomy (NCBI): domain Eukaryota; kingdom Metazoa; phylum Arthropoda; class Insecta; order Hymenoptera; family Formicidae; genus Nylanderia; species Nylanderia fulva. The sequence goes on along the minus strand of NW_028190379.1, from coordinate 627,691 downwards.
TACACATATAATTATTTTGCATAATTTTCCGTAATTACAAATTTTTAATTGTATCTCGTACGCAAAGTACATATAACAATGTAATAAAAAATTATTTATCAAGTACAATTTAAAAATAATTAAGTATTTTTCTTTAAATAAAATTTAAAAAATGATAATTAAAAAATATTTTTGTAAAATGTATGTATAGTATAAAATATGATAAACATTGACGCAGTTATGTTGTAGATATAATTATTATCCACACGTACACATATGGATATATCAAAAAAATTTACTGTAACGAAATAACTTTTGCATAAAAAATGGACAACAGATGATTATTATTTCTTAGTTGTTCCGCCTATTTTCGTATATTACACATATTTATAATAGCAACATATATGCATACATACATATTGTATGCATACATTTATTGATCTTTGAGGTGAAGAAAGGAAAGAATGTTTCATTGATAAAATTGCATTTGAGAAAATCCTTTTATAAAAAAATAATCATTTCTGTTTTATGAATAACAACAGACAAGATATATTTAAATTTATATATGTAGTTATTAAAATACATTAATTTTAATGCGTCATGATAATAAAGGCGAATCTTACAATTAGTGTAAAATATACGACACACACTTCCAGCTTTTATAATTTTAAATACATTCCTCTATTCTCTAATAAATAATTCTGATATCTCGTGTTTTATACTTAACGCGTTCCTCGAGTCGCATCTTTTTATGATAAAAAAATGCATCCTGAGTATCAGTCGAATCGTCTACTCATTGTAGCTTGAAAGTAATGACTCGTTTCTCAAATTTCAATTAGCGCTATTGACTTTCTGGATGTTTAGATATAGCTTGCCACCTAATGGTGTCGTTACGGTAGCTTTTGGATCAATTACCATTGGTATCAAAGTCCTCTTCGAGGGTGTCACTTCGTATTTGCTCAAAATTTTTATAACCCCAAATTTCGTTTGCAACAACCCCAAACGTATACCTATTGGAAACATTGCAATAACAAAAATTTTTAGTAAAAAAATATATATATCTGAAAATATGCCGATAATGAAAAATTAATTGATTATATTTTAAAATTAATTCGATTGCCTTACCTATGCATGCGTGCGGACCTTCGCCGAATGGGAAGTAGGCGCACGATGGTATATTACGTTTGTTCTCTTCGTTGAACCGCTCCGGATCGAACTTCTCCGGGTTGGGAAAGTATTGCAAATCATGGTGCATGCCGAGCATTGATATATAAACCGGCGTACCCTTTTCGAGTACCAGATCGGAATTCGGCATCTTATAAGTTTTTGTTGTTACTCGGTCTAAGAAGGGTAACGGCGGATACAGCCTCAATGTTTCAGACACCACCATGTCCAGATATGGTAGCGATAACGCCTGACATAAAAATTATTATATATATATATATATATATATATATATATATATAATTTAAAAAATATAATATAAAATATAATAAAATATAAAATATAATAAATATAATAAAATATAATAAAATATAATAAAATACAAAATATGAATATAACAAAATATAAAATATAATAAAATATAAATATAATAAAATGTAAAATATAATAAAATATAAAATATACTAAAATATACAATATTATATCATGATATGATATAATCATTATAAGCGTTTACGTACCATGTCAAATGTGATGTTACCATTGGCTTTGTTGAGCGCGTCAACGATTTCTTTCCTAAGTCTGTTTTGAATATCTGGCCGTACCGAAAGTTCGTATAAAGTGAAAGCAATTGTTGTCGAAGAGCTTTCAAAGCCGGCGGTGAAAAAAGCGGCTGCTTGCGCTACAAAATCGTCACCGTCAAATTCTAAAATTTAAATCTACTCTTTAAACTTTTGGACCTTTTTACTTGCTTAAATATAATTAATGATATTTCGTATGCTCTTATAAAGAATCATCATCTTTTTATACATAAAATTGTGAAACTCGGTAAAAAAAAAATTGTAGGAAAATTTAAAAACAAGCGTTTTATAGGTAAAATATAATTTATAAAACTTGAGTAAAAGTTTTCGAGAAAATTTATTTATCAAGATTTAGAGCATCCAAAATAAGTAATTTTGAAGATATATGATATTTTTCGCCGCGTTACAGCAATTTGAAACTAACATAATTTTTAGAATGGAAAAAGTGTTTCCTATTTTTTTTCAGTAGTATAATATAATATTTTACTTACTAAATCCTTCGAGATTCTCATGACTGTGATTTTTTCTCAGTTCGATAAGAACATCTATAAGATCGTTTCTCTTCACGCCAGATGCAATGCGTTGATTGATGACTTCCCAAAAGACATTGCGTAGGAAGATGCTAGATTCTTTGCCGAACATTTTTATACCGGTCAAACGAATCACATGCGGAAAGAAAAATAACGCGAGCAGCACGAAACCGCGGATGTGCCCGTATTCGAAGATCTTTCTACCATTCATCCGGAACTCGGCGCCCGGATTGTTCAACGAATTTACATTGAGTCCGTACGCGGTGCATCCTATCATGTCCGTGGCGAATTTGGCGGTTAAATCTTTCACGTCTATCTCTTTTTTCACATCTGCAATCACATTCAGTGAATTAATGTATATTATTTATACACGAAAGTATATTTTTCCAACTTTTATTTCAAAAAATTTATTCAACATTTTTATTAAGAGTAAAATTGAAAATATACTCTATTGAAAAAAATATGAAATTTGCTTTCATTTAAAAAATATATATACATATATGTATATAGACCGCAGGTGCAATTTAATTGGATAAAATTGTTGTGAATTTTATTGATTATTTTTTGTGTACAAATATTAAAATATAAAAATTTATAAAAATAATCAAGAAATACGAATATTTTATATAAGAGGTATGATATATATTATACGTAGTATTACTTTCTGTTATTTTGATTATCTTATCATTTTTCTTATAAATATGTAAACATTTATTTGATTATCGAAGAATATACGAATATTTCGTGCATTATAAAATATTTTGTATTTTATTATATTACTTAGAATTTTTCATTTTTTAACGAATAGAGAAGTCGAAATTTATTTATCGCAATTTTTATCGTAAAATTCTTTGTATCTCGACATTATATGATATTTGAAAAATTTTTTCGAACATACCGTCCACTTTCAAAGATTCTAGATGCGTGTCTAGATTCTTAGCGCATTCAAGCATCGACTCGAACATTTTCTTCAACTTGCCGGACGTAAAGATTGGGGTCAACTTTGTTCTTAATATCTTCCAAGCCGGATTTTTTAGGAAGAAGAGATTAGCGTAACCCAAACGATCATTTGGATCAGCCGAGCTGTATCGATCGGCAAAATAATTGAAATCCTTTACTAATACATTCTTGACGATTTCTCGATCGCGAATCAAGAAAAAGGGTTTGTCTAAAATGTAGAAGCCGATGTATGGTAGCCCCTTCGCCTGATTGTAAAAATCCTTCATGAGATAGCCAGGTGATTTCTTTAACAACGCGCATTCAGTAAAATTGCCTAAGAACGGCGTCGGCGGATTTATTTCCGAAACGCCTCGTTTTTTCCAATAATTGAATTTGCGAGTCATGTAAAGGTAGGCGGATACGATGAGAGTTGTCAAAATTATTATGCCGTCCAGGCTCCAATAAGCCGTAATGAGTGCCATTTTGACAGCTTGTGTTTGTAAAAAAAATGTATTCTTATTGTCTACAAAATAGAAAAAGAATGGATTATATTTTATCGTTTTGTAGAGTAAATAAATTTTTAAATAAAATTTTTTAAAGAAATTATGAAATATAAATAAAAAATTTATTAAATATAAATTTTGTTAAATACAATTTTTCTCAAAAGTTTGAAACAATATTATTAAAACTATTATGTGTAATAAAAATAATTTATATCAGTAGCTAAAGCAATAAATATCTATGAATAAAAATTAGATATGTATATACATTATATAAGTTTCAGTTTTCAAAAATTTAATATCCCTTTCTAAAAAGTGCATGTTATGTATTCTCGCAATATCTCGAATGTATTGTTGCCTTTTTATCGTGATGCCGATTGGTTGTTGGTTTTTGAGCATTTCGTGCGCTATGACTTGATTCACTCGTATCCTCGTATGTTGGTTATACGATATGACTGTCAAACTGTCATACTGATAAACTGTCATACTGATAATTAATATGAAAGAAATTAAATAACACAAGCGCGCGCTGAACAATTTTCTATTACAAAGGTAAGGTAATTGTAGCAATGCAAGTATAATTAAATATAATATAATATAATATAAATATAATATAGTAACCTATTTATAATATGGTAACCTATTTAAATTATGATAATAGAAAGAAAGAAAGTGACGGAGATTAATCGAGAGAAATAGAGAAAGGAAAAAGGAGGACCATAGAAAAGAAAAAGAAAGAGAAAGAAGAGAAAAGAGGATTCGTAAAAAATAAAGAAAGATAAAAACAGAAGGAAGGAAGAAGGAAATATACAATATTAGGTAAATAAATTTATTTTTTATAAATTTAATAAGTGTATAAATATAAATATAAATATATACATATATATATATATATATATATATATATATATACATATATTTATATAGGGCATATCACCCATAAATCAATCACTTTTTTATTTGCTTTATTTTTTTTATGTTTTTGCATTTATTGAAAGTAGTAGTTTCCATGATTTGAAAATATTCTGTGTGCAAACTTTTGAATATAAATAATATAATATAGTAACCTATTTATAATATAGTAACCTATTAAAGAAAGAAAGTGACGGAGATTAATCGAGAGAAATAGAGAAAGGAAAAAGGAGGATCATAGAAAAGGAAAAGAAAGAGAAAGAAGAGAAAAGAGAATTCGGAAAAAATAAAGAAAGAGAAAAATAGAAGGAAGGAAGAAGGAAATATACAATATTAGGTAAATAAATTTATTTTTTATAAATTTAATAAGTGTATATATATATAAATATAAATATATACATATATATATATATATATATATATATATATATATATACATATATTTATATAGGGCATATCACACATAAATCAATCATTTTTTTATTTGCTTTATTTTTTTTATGTTTTTGCATTTATTGAAAGTTGTTTCCATGATTTGAAAATATTTAGACATTCTTGAATAGTAGTATTTTGCAATTTCATACCACCGTAACGATCATATCAATTTTAATTAAATTTATTTTTTTCCCTCAATGAGACTCCTTCGATTATTTTCTAAAAAATTGATAACATTTGCGACTTAAATACAAAATTTTTGAGCCATAAACAAAGAGGGGATTCAAATAATTTCAACTTTTTAACACCATTTTTTGAAATTTTTTTTTCGACAATTACATTCCTTAATTTTTTATATTACTCCAATAAAACAGAAAAAGTTTACAAAAATAATAATTATTTAGTTTAAAATGTTAGTAGTCGAAAAATAATTTTAATATTATTTATAACTATTTTTTTGCTATTTTGCTCGAAATAATGTTTGTTAATTTATTAGACGACTCGTATCGAAAGAAAAACTTTGCAAATAAAAGACTTTAATTAAATATAATACATTTTATTAAAAATTATAACAAAGAAAAAGAAAATAATTAAAAAATAAATTATTTTAATAAATTATTTAAATTATTAAAAAATAAATGTTATGTTATAATTTTTAATAAAATAAGAGCCAAATCGCGGATGATAGTGCGTTTATTTCCTTAGGGGAGAACAGAGGATGTATTGAATTAAATCTCTTGTAGAGATTATTCCAATTTTAAATCTTGGCCGTGACCAAGTAAAATTTGGTGCTTTGTGCACAAGTATTTAATTCTAACGAAAAAATTTAGTTTCGTTGGGATAACGTACTGTCATCCGCGATTTGACTCTTATTGCCTGTCTTACACTTTAAATTTATGTTTTATTTAATTAATGTCTTTTATTTGCAAAGTTTTTTTTTCGATACCAGTCGTCTAAGAAATTAACAAACATTATTTTTTAGCAAAATAGCAAAAAAATAGTTTTAAATAATATTAGAATTTTTTCTCGATTATTAATACTTTAAAATAAGTAATTATTATTTTTGTAAACTCTTTCTTTTTTATTTTAGTAATGTAAAAAATTAAAGAATGTGATTTTAGGAAAAAAATTGCAAAAAATGGTGTTAAAAAATCAAAGTTATTTTAATTCCCTTTTTACTTATGACTTAAAAATTTTGTATTTAAGTCTCAAATGTTATCAATTTAAAAAAAAAATCGAAAGGATCTCATTAAGGGAAAAAAAATAATAAAATTGTTTTGAAATACATAACTCAAGTATGAATAGAAAGAAAAATCTAAAAAAAAAATCATGGAAACTAATTTTGGAAACTACTTTTAATAAGTGCAAAAATATTTAAAAAATAAAGCAAATAAAAAATGTTTATGGAAAAAAGTGGTCTATTTGTGTGGTATGGAATGCCCCATATACATATATATACATATATATACATATATATATATGTTAATTTATAGTTTATAAATTATATATATAACAGAGAAAGAAAAAAAGTGACGGAGAATAATTAAAAGAAAGAGAGAAAGGAAAAAGAAGATTAGTGTATATGAAAACTTTCTAGGTAAACTATAATTTAATGAAAAATAATGTTTCATTTAAAAAATTGAAAGTAATTTTTATATAATCTTTAAATGAATTAATCACATTGTCTTACGTCCCCCTCAAAGATAAAACTTATACAAAATATTTTTTCTTAAAATGTTTTATTTTTAAGATAAGCAATTGCATTTTTAAAAATAATAGATCTAAAATAATAACCTGTATATATAAAATTAATATGTATAATATGTAAACGTTTTTATTTACAGTTAAAACGAACGAAATATAAGAAAAATATAAGAAAGAGAAGGAAAGAAAAATAGAGAAAAAGAAAAAAAACAAAGAATATATAAATAAAAAGGAACTGAAAGAAAAATAAAAAAATATTATAATTATAATTAATAAATATTATTAATAATATTATACCTATATATATATTTTTAGTATAAATTATTTCATGATTTACTGTTATTTAATAGTTACTTAATAGTTTAATATATGTTATTTAATTAATTATTTAACATGTTATTTAATATTATTTAACTTGACTTAATTTAATTTAATTTATTTATTAATAATTTAATTTAATTTAATTTATTTATTAATTAATTTAATTTAATTTAATTTAATTTGATTAATTATTTTTAATTTAATTTAATTTAATTTGATTAATTTATTTTAATTTAATTTAACTTAAAACATATAAACTAATTAATATTTATTAATTAATATCGCCTATTAATATATAATTATATTATAATATAATATATTTATACTGTACATTAATATAAATTTGTATTTATAATTATTTATAAATAAATAATGATGACAATGATGACAATGATGATAATGATGATGATGATGATGATAACAATGATGACAATGATAATAATAATTATAATGATAATGATGATGATGATTATGATTATGATGATAATAATGATGACAATAATGATGATAATGATAATCTTGATTATAATATTGATTTTAATTTTTGTATAAAAACTTTAAAGTTCACAAATTAATATTTAATAATTTAAAAGATTGAATTTTAATAGCTTATTCAAATTTTAATAATCAATCTATAATATTATTTTAATATATTTAATATATTTAATAAATTTTTGTTTATTTTTGCATTAAAAATTTCAAAAATTAAACTTTTTTAAATACCTAACTTATAAATTTTATTATTAATTTCTCTTTAATTATTATTAAATATTCAAGTAAATGTATTTTCTTATTTCAATTAGCATATAATATATTAATCTGTGTGTTCGGTATATATATATATTTATATTTTTAAACTTTATAAAATAATTAAATTTTAATAAGTTTACGATCAATTTATAAATTAATATTAACGACAACGTTCTAAAAAAAAAAGCAGAAAATCAATATCGTCGTAATCAAATTATAAAAGCATTAAATAATGTAACAAAATCAGTTAATCGTAATATTTGTGTTGCTGGTACATCACGTGATAATCATATAATAATAGATTTAGATGAAGAACAAAGTTTTAAAAATCTTAAATCAGTGTGTCAACAATCTTTTGCAGAACGTCAATCTTATTATCGATCACGGCAAAAAAATCAACCTCGTTTAAATAATGATGATATAATATTAATTAATAATATTGTTGAATATTATATTGGTTCTATGGATGTATCTTGTATTCATTGCAATGCAAAACATTTTGCGTCTGAAAAAATATCTAATAGAGGAAGCTCCTTTCATGACTGTTGTAATCATGGTGCAGTATATTTACAACCATTACCTGAATTTCCACAATTAATTCGTGATTTATTTGATGGGACTCATGTAAAATCTAATGATTTTTTTCAACATATTCGTAGTTATAATAGTTCATTTTCGTTTGCATCATTTAACGCTAATTTAAAGAATTTTCAAAATAGACGACCTGGTCCATATTGTTTCAAGATACAGGGACAGATATATTATCAAGTTAATACAACATTATACGCTGCACAAAATGAAAGTCCTACTTATGGTCAACTTTTTATTGTGGATGCAAATGAAGCAATAGAGCATCGTCTTAATAAAAATTCATATTTAGATTTTAAAATTTTACAAAATCTTGAATATATAATGCGAGAAATTAATGTATTTTCTCAGTCTTATCAAATGATGGGTGAGGAATTAGAAAATCAACGACGTTTAGAAATGGAATCTGGTAAATTGTTACCGGAATTACAATTATCATTTATTTTAAGACCAGGTATGGATCGACGTCGATATAATGCTCAAAGAACTAATGAAGTTGCTGCTATTTTTTGTATAACTGCTGATGGGGAAATTCCAGAATCGTACGTTACAATACGTAATAGAAATACTAAAACTTTACAAAAAGTTAGTATTATGGATCCAAATGTTGAACCATGGGTATATCCATTGTTTTATCCATATGGTACTCAAGGATGGCATCGTGATTTAAAAAAATTAAATAGTGATAGACGAATAACTAGAGGACAATATATTAAATATCGTATGGCTATTCGTGATGAATTTAACGTTTTTTTACTAGGACGTCGCTTATTTCAGCAGTGGCTTGTAGATAGTTATGTTAAAATGGAAAAAGATAGAATTGATTATTGTAAAAATCATCAAAAAGAATTACGCAGTGAAACATATCAAGGTTTAAAAGACTACTTACAAACTACGGCGAATAACTTGAATGGTCGTATTGGAAAAATGATTATTCTTCCTTCAACATTTATTGGATCGCCGCGTAATATGTTACAAAATTATCAAGATGCAATGGCAATAGTTAGTAAATTTGGTAAACCAGACCTTTTCATTACCATGACTTGTAATCCAAAATGGCGAGAAATCGAGGAAAACCTTTTACCTGGTCAACAAGCTTCTGATAGACCTGATATTTGTGCTCGTGTATTCAATATAAAAAAGGACTATTTAATTGATTTAATCGTTAAACAAAAATTTTTTGGTGAAGTAGCAGCGTTTGTGTATGTTATTGAATTCCAAAAACGTGGTTTACCACATATTCATATGTTAATTACTTTAAAATACAATTTTAAAATAACAACTCCACAAATTGTTGATAAATATATTTCTGCTGAAATTCCTAATCCATGCGAGAATCGTATTTTACATGATATAGTTATGAGACATATGATTCATGGACCTTGTGGTGATTGGTGTTTGGTAGATGGATGTTGTTCGAAACATTATCCAAAACCTTTTCTTGAAGAAACTAGAATGGATGAAAATGCTTATCCTTATTATCGTCGCCGAGATAATGGTAAAAATTTCGAACGTCCTGGCGGATATATAGTCGATAATCGTTATGTTGTTCCATATTGTCCTACTTTATCGATTATATTTAATAGTCATATTAACGTTGAAGTAGTTTCAAGTATAAAATCAGTTAAATATCTGTATAAATATATATATAAAGGACATGATGTTGCTGCCGTAACTATTGAACCAATAATAGAAAATGTAATTATTGATCATGATAAAATACATAATTATATCGAAGCTCGTTATGTTGGACCTGTGGAAGCCAGTTGGCGTATTCTTGGTAAGAAGTTACAAGATAAAAGTCACGCTATAATGCGATTGCCAGTCCATCTTCCTAATGAACAAAATATTATAATTGAAAATGAAAATATTGATGACGTTATGATTTCTGCTTTAAATCAGGTTACTATGTTGATAGATTATTTCTCATTGAACATACGCGATGAGGAAGCAAGACAATATCTATATATAGAAATTCCACAACATTATACATTTAAAAAGGAGAAAATTAATGGCATAAATGTATCGCGTTGGGCTAAACGTAAAAGTCATTATAATTGTGTAGGACGAATGTATTCCGTTAGTCCAACACAAACAGAATTATTTCATTTACGATTATTATTACTCACAGTAAAGGGAGTTACAAGTTTTAACGACTTAAAAACTGTAAATGGAGAATTGTGTCAATCATTTTCAGCAGCATGTTTGGTTTTAGGTTTGATCGAAGATGATGATGAATGGATACGAGCTATGAATGAAGCTGTTGAATGGATGATGCCACGACAACTTCGTAGATTATTTGTACGTATATTATTACATTGTCAGCCATTACATCCTGAAGAATTATGGGAAAATTTTAAAGTAGCAATGTCTGAAGATTACGTTCGACATTTTGGTATATTACAAGGACAAAATAAAACATATATTCAAATCAATGCTTCAGACTGAAGGTAAAAGTCTTGCTGATTTTCCACAAATGGAACAATTAAATGAATATGAAGAAGAAGAGGATTATATGACATTTGAAAAAATCATGGAAGTAGGTAATAACCAATACAAACAATTAAATGATAAACAAAAAGAGATAATCGATATTATATTAAATAGATTTAACAATAATAATAATAATAATAACTGTTTTTATATTGATGGTCCTGGAGGATCAGGTAAAACATTTGTATGTACAACTATCTATCATTTAGCTAGAATTAAAAATAAACGCGTGTGTACAATGGCTTTTACTGGTATTGCAGCGACTTTACTTCCTAATGGAAGGACAGTTCATAAGATATTTGGATTGCTCGTTCCATTATTTGTTGATTCATCATCTTCCATTAAAATCCAATCAAAAGCAGCTCAATATTTAAAAGAAACTGATATTTTTATTTGGGATGAAGCACCAATGGCACCACGATATGCTTTAGAAATTATGGATCGAACATTGCGTGATATTATAAATAATGACTTTCCTTTTGGCGGAAAAATTGTTTTATTAGGTGGTGATTTCAGACAACTTTTGCCTGTAAACAACATGCTACTCGAAGTGAAATTGTAAATCTTTCTATTAAATTTAGTTATACTTGGAAATATTTTAAAAAATTCTCTTTAATACAAAATATGCGAGTTCTTCCAGAGGAAATTGATTTTGCTAAATTTCTATTAGATATGGGAGATGGATTATTAAATGATTTAAATGATAATATAGAAATTCCTAAATGTTGTATAGTATCTACAAATGTTGATATTGTGGAAGATATATATGGTGATTTAATACGAAAACAAGAATTTGTTAAAATTACTAAATGTGCGATACTTTCTGCAAGAAATGTTGATGTAGACGAAATTAATAAAAGAGTTGTAGAACTATTAGGTGTAACTGGTGAACGAATTTATACAAGTATAGACTGTACTGTAAATGGTGACAATGGTGACATTGGTGAAGCTTTGTTACCAGAATATTTAAATAGTTTATCTCCACCATCTCTTCCTCCTCATGAATTACGTTTGAAACCAAATTGTATCATTATGTTGATTAGAAATCTTAGTATCAATGAAGGTCTTTGTAATGGCACTAGATTAATGGTTATAGAGCTTGCAGACCATTTATTAAAATGTAAGATTTTAACAGGTGACAAAGCAGGAGATATTATTTTTTTAAATCGTATAATATTATATTGTGAAAATGTATATCCTTTTACTTTTTCTAGAAGACAATTTCCGATAAAATTAGCTTTTGCTATGACAATTAATAAATCACAAGGACAGACATTTGAAAAAATCGGATTAGATCTTCGTAAATATGTATTTAATCATGGACAACTTTATGTTGCCTTTTCACGAGTTCGTTCTTGGCAAGCATTAAAAGTTTACATTGGGAATCAACGAGATAATAGATACGTTAAAAATTATGTATATAAAGAAATATATGTCTAGCTTTATTGTTTTTTAATATATATATATGATAAAAATAATTTATGTGTTAAAATGATTATAGTAATTTAATTTGTAATTTAATTTGTAATTTTTAAACTGATTATAAAATAATTAAATATATTCTATAATATCAAAAGTGTGTGAAAAAAAGGAAAGATAATTAATTATTTTTCTAATTTAAATTTTATTAAGAAAAAATTCTAAATTTTGAACATAATATAATTTTATATTTTTTCAATTAATTAAATAAAATATAATGTAAGTAATATTAATTAAATAAAATATTAATGGAACGTAAAGAATATTATATATTTATATTTAATTATATTAATATATTACATTATATAATATTATTATATATTATATTGTATAATATTATATTATATTATAATATTATATAATATAATAATTCTTATTTAATTAAATTTATTCATTTTTCATGTGATAATTAAGCTAACAAGTCGCATGATACATCCATCATCATCCGGGCACGGTAAATTGAGATTACTTCAGACAAGGAAGAATAAAGAATTTTGTACTTGAACGAGAACTCATTATTTTAAATTGTAAGTCTTTTTTAGCGGTATTCTGTAATAAAAATTATATTAATATAATATTATATTTAAATATTAAATTTAATTACATATTATTAGGTAAAAATAAAATACACTTAAAAAATATACCAAAAGATAAAGAAATAAAAAAAAAATAAAAGAAACCAAAAAATAAAAAATTTACTTGTTTTTTTATTCTTATTAATTAATTGATAAACTGATAAAAAATAATTTTTTTAAATCTTAATTTATTTTATTATATTATTGCATAAATAATTATTAACTTTTTAAAATTTAATAATTAATATCTTTAATATCTTTAAAAAAATATTTATATTTAAATAATCAATTTACTTTTTTTGAATCTTCTTCAACTTTTCTCTTAATTGGCAAATATACGCTTTTTAACAGTGCCTGTAATAATATGTGCCCGTCTAATTTTTTTATGTTTTTAATATCTTTTACGAGTAGATATATCGGATTATCTTTTAAAAAAACAAATTTTTTAATTAAAATTTAAGTTTACTAGGTAAGTGTTCAGTAATCACATTGTAAACCAAAATAAATATATATATATGCACATATACATAAATTTCTAATTTACATTTACATAATAATGTTCTCAAGTTATTTTGATAATAATTATTGATCCAAATAAAATAATATATCTCACATTTTTATGTTAGCACGCAATTCTTTTCAAGAATGAGATGAGGAAGTCCTGAGATTATTATCTATATTAAAATTTTAATTTATAATAGATTGGAAAATTTTTGAAAATAAAAGATGTTTTATTTCCACTGACTAAAATTCAATATTAATCAGTGAAGAATTTTGTTGAAATTTTATACAAGATCCAATTCGCATATATTTTGACTTCCGTTTAAGTCATATAAAATTTTACAAAATTGTTTTTACTCAGAAATTCAGATACAAATAAAAATTGTTATTTTTATGAGTTTAACTACATTTTTTGTGTACACATTAAAAAAAACTAAAATATGTTATGCAAAAAATATTTTACTATATAACCATCGAAAAAATTTGTGCATATAATGTAGACATACTTGGATTACTTATGTTTTTAAAAAAGATATTAAAAATACATAATAAAATATTTAATGCGTGCATCCAAATGCATGATCAATATTTTATAGACAATTTTATACAATCTAATTAATGTTTTATTTTTAGTTTCTAATTAATCAAATATTTAATATTCTATATATAATAATTAATCAAATAATCTAATATTTTATATTGCACCTCTTTAAAAAAATTTATTTCTAAAGTATTTGTTTAATTATATAATATAATAATATAATAATATAATAATTAAACATAGTTTCAATCACTTTACTTTTTAAATATATTGCATTTTTATTTACTTTAAAATATTTATTGTTTATTATAAATGAAGCAAATGAATTAAATATAAACTTTTTTCAAAAATAGTGAATCTTTATTTGTTTTAAAATGTTTATTACTCAGCGCTATAGAAAAGTTATATATTTTACTTATAATCATCAATTATTTATTTTATCAATTATTTATTTATTTTTGTAAAACTGGCTACTTTTGGTGGTCCTAGCTTAAACACCATCCAAATAAATAAGTGGATAAATAAATATCAGATTTTATTATTTATTACTTTATTTGTTTTTATGTTTTTTTAGTTTTTTACGTTTGATTATTTTAAATATATATATTTAATTAAATATATTCTATAAAAAAAAATGATTCGATTGCCAGTTGAAGAATAAAGTTTAATTAAATATATACTATTATATCAAAAGTGCAAAAAAAAGGAAAGATAATTAATTTCTTTTTTTATATAAAATTCTATTATTTATATAAATATTCTAGCTAAATAAATAATAAAATTATACACAATTTTTGTTGCTTTAACTATATTTAAGAAAAATATATAATTTTTATATGATATTTTTTAACCTTTAAATACGTAATTTACTTACTCATTGTCAATTGATTCGACTTTAGATTTATCTTTATCACTTAATAAATTTTCAACATCTTATTGTAATGTTTCCAAATCTTCGCTGGAGGAACCCATTTTTTATATATTATTTTATTTTTATTTTTTATAATAATTTTTTACTTATTTTAACTTATAGTTTTATTTCAGAATTTCAAAGATTGAAAACATTAAACATTTGATATCTCGTTAATTTTTGTTTAAATTACCAAATTCAAGAAGTTAAAAATTTAATATATATATATATATATATATATATATATATATATATATATACAGGATGTGTCATTTTAAACGTGCACTCCACATAACTCTTTTAGTTTTGATTTTAGAGCAAAATGTCTCAGACATAAATTATTTATAAATTTATACATAAAATATCATTTTGTAAAATGTAGATGAAAAAATATTTGGCATATGAATATACATATACATATATAGTTATCATCCTTGTTTTGTATATATCGATAATAAATAAAAAATTTTAATATTATTTTTATTTTTAAAACAAATTAGTTTTTATAACCATAATATTACTTCTGCTCTTATTAGCTTTTTATATGTGTAATACTTTATTTGAATTAAAGAGCATTTAATTAGTATATTGTTTTAAAATAAAATTTTTTAAAAATAGTTTATTATTAATGTATATAGAAATGGAGGAAAAAAGATAATATATAATTAAAAAATACTTCTCTCTTTTTCTCATTTTAAAAGATTTTTTTTATATAATATATAAAATATAAAAAAAAATATTACTTAATACATATATATACATATATATATACATATATATTCAAATTATTGTTTACAGATTTTAAATGTGCTAAAGAATATATTTAAGTTTTATTTTTATCTGTGCCAGTTCAAATATAAAAAATGTAATTTAACATAAACTAAGTTGATATTAATTTAACACTGTTTTGTATGTTTCGCTGCTCGCTAATAATGGTGTTATTTTGTAAAATTGCAAAATTTTAAATCATCGATAAATATTGTAGTTTTCATTTCTAATTGATATATGTAATTACGATTAAATTCACGTAAAATAATGACAACAAACATTAACATAAAACACGTAGAATACATAGAATATACGGTTATAAAAAAATAATTTTGTCCTTTTATAAGATAGTAAATGGTCTATAACAGAAAATATCAATACGTACTTATTAACTCACAACGAATAATAGTTATTGAAGCAAACTCTCTTACTAAACTGTTAATTTATGTGCGGATGCTTTTATACTTACATTTACGTAATAACGAACTCTGCTATACCATAAAATTGCTGCGTGAATTTATTTGAATAATTATTAAAAAATTGATGTAAAAATCTCTGACGTCACCAGATGATAATTAAAAATGGTAGTAATTTAATCAAACAACTCTGGCTATTTAATAATCTTTATTTAATATTCACGACGTTTCGGCCATGGGTTTCGGCCTTTATCAAGTGCTAAAACACAACTTTCTATATAAAAACTTAATTTCTGATCCTAAAATGTGACATGATATAATGTGAAACAATTAACTAATAGTTCTCATAGTTATATGTATATGTATAACGTTATATTTATAATGAATAAATTATGCAAAATATCACAGAAGTTCAATAAGCAATATTTATGATAATCCTCGACATAATTATCTTGCATAATTTTCTGTAATTACAATTTTTTATCTGTATCTCGTACGCAAAATACATATAATAATGTAATAAAAAATTATTTATCAAGTATAATTTAAAAATAATTAAGTATTTTTCTTTAAATAAAATTTAAAAAATGATAATTAAAAAATATTTTTGTAAAATGTATGTATAGTATAAAATATGATAAACATTGACGCAGTTATGTTGTAGATATAATTATTATCCACACGTACACATATGGATATA
The DNA here is from genome assembly GCF_048542155.1 of Nylanderia fulva. Taxonomy (NCBI): domain Eukaryota; kingdom Metazoa; phylum Arthropoda; class Insecta; order Hymenoptera; family Formicidae; genus Nylanderia; species Nylanderia fulva. The sequence goes on along the minus strand of NW_028190379.1, from coordinate 610,905 downwards.
TCAAAAAAATTTACTGTAACGAAATAACTTTTGCATAAAAAATGGACAACAGATGATTATTATTTCTTAGTTGTTCCGCCTATTTTCGTATATTACACATATTTATAATAGCAACTTATATGCATACATACATATTGTATGCATACATTTATTGATCTTTGAGGTGAAGAAAGGAAAGAATGTTTCATTGATAAAATTGCATTTGAGAAAATCCTTTTATAAAAAAATAATCATTTCTGTTTTATGAATAACAACAGACAAGATATATTTAAATTTATATATGTAGTTATTAAAATACATTAATTTTAATGCGTCATGATAATAAAGGCGAATCTTACAATTAGTGTAAAATATACGACACATACTTCCAGCTTTTATAATTTTAAATACATTCCTCTATTCTCTAATAAATAATTCTGATATCTCGTGTTTTATACTTAACGCGTTCCTCGAGTCGCATCCTTTTATGATAAAAAAATGCATCCTGAGTATCAGTCGAATCGTCTACATATTGTAGCTTGAAAGTAATGACTCGTTTCACAAATTTCAATTAGCGCTATTGACTTTCTGGATGTTTAGATATAGCTTGCCACCTAATGGTGTCGTTACGGTAGCTTTTGGATCAATTACCATTGGTATCAAAGTCCTCTTCGAGGGTGTCACTTCGTATTTGCTCAAAATTTTTATAACCCCAAGTTTCGTTTGCAACAACCCCAAACGTATACCTATTGGAAACATTGCGGTAACAAAAATTCTTAGTAAAAAAATATATATATCTGAAAATATGCCGATAATAAAAAATTAATTGATTATATTTTAAAATTAATTCGATTGCCTTACCTATGCATGCGTGCGGACCTTCCCCGAATGGGAAGTAGGCGCACGATGGTCTATTACGTTTGTTCTCTTCGTTGAACCGCTCCGGATCGAACTTCTCCGGGTTGGGAAAGTATTGCAAATCATGGTGCATGCCGAGCATTGATATATAAACCGGCGTACCCTTTTCGAGTACCAGATCAGAATTCGGCATCTTATAAGTCTTTGTCGTTACTCGGTCTAAGAAGGGTAACGGCGGATACAACCTCAATGTTTCGGACACCACCATGTCCAGATATGGTAGCGATAACGCCTGACATAAAAAATATTATATATATATATATATATATAATTTAAGAAAATATAATATAAAATATAATAAATATATTAAAATATAATAATATAAGAGTTTTAATAAGGCTCTGTAATATAAATATAAATTTAACGTATAAGACGGGCAACAAGAGCCAAATCGCGGATGACAATGCGTTATCCTAACGAAACTAAATAATTTTTCGTTAGAATTAAATACCGGTGCACAAGGCACCAAATTTTTACTTGGACACGGCCAAGATTTTAAATATGAAATAATCTCATATTTTGAGATTTAATTTCAATACCCCTTTATAACCCCCCTACGGAAAATATAATAAAATATAATAAAATACAAAATATGAATATAACAAAATGTAAAATATAATAAAATATAAATATAATAAAATGTAAAATAAAATAAAATATAAAATATACTAAAATATATTATATCATGATATGATATAATCATTATAAGCGTTTACGTACCATGTCATATGTGATGTTACCATTGGCTTTGTTGAGCGCGTCAACGATTTCTTTCCTAAGTCTGTTTTGAATATCTGGCCGTACCGAAAGTTCGTATAAAGTAAAAGCCATTGTTGTCGAAGAGGTTTCAAAACCGGCGGTGAAAAAAGCGGCTGCTTGCGCTACTAAATCGTCACCGTCAAATTCTAAAATTTAAATCTACTCTTTAAACTTTTGGACCTTTTTACTTGCTTAAATATAATTAATGATATTTTGTATGCTCTTATAAAGAATCATCGTCTTTTTATACATAAAATTGTGAAACTCGGTAAAAAAAATTGTAGGAAAATTTAAAAACAAGCGTTTTATAGGTAAAATATAATTTATAAAACTTGAGTAAAAGTTTTCGAGAAAATTTATTTATCAAGATTTAGAGCATCCAAAATAAGTAATTTTGAAGATATATGATATTTTTCGCCGCGTTACAGCAATTTGAAACTAGCATAATTTTTAGAATGGAAAAAGTGTTCCTTATTTTTTTTTAGTAGTATAATATAATATTTTACTTACTGAATCCTTCGAGATTCTCATGACTGTGATTTTTTCTCAGTTCGATAAGAACATCTATAAGATCGTTTCTCTTCACGCCAGATGCAATGAGTTGATTGATGACTTCCCAAAAGACATTGCGTAGGAAGATGCTAGATTCTTTGCCGAACGTTTTTATACCGGTCAAACGAACCACATGAGGAAAGAAAAATAACGCGAGCAGCTCGAAACCACGGATATAGCCGTATTCGAAGATCTTTCTACCATTTATCCGGAACTCAGCGTCCGGATTGTTCAACGAATTTACATTGAGTCCGTACGCGGTGCATCCTATCATGTCCGTGGAGAAATTGGCGGTTAAGTCTTTCACTTCTATCTCTTTTTTCACATCTGCAATTATATTCTGTGAATTGACATATATTACTTATACACACAAGAGTATATTTTTCTGACTTTTATTTTAACCAATTTATTTTAAACAATTTATTCAAAATTTTTATTAAGAGTACAATTGAAAATATACTCTATTAAAAAAAAATATGAGTTTCTCTTTCATTAAAAAAAAAAATATATATATATATATATATATATTTTTTTTTTTAATAAAAGGAAAACTCATATTTGCGATAAATAAATTTCAACTTTTCTATTCGTTAAAAAGTGAGAAAAGTCAAAGTAATATAATAAAATACAAAATATTTCATAATGCACATATTCGTATATTCTTTGATAATCAAATAAATGTTTACATATTTATAAAAAAAATGATAAAATAATCAAGATTACAGAAAGTAATATGATACAATATAAATTATACCTCTTATATAAAATATTTGTATTTCTTGACTATTTTTATAAGTTTTTATATTTTAATATTTTTACACAAAAAATAATAAATAAAATTCACAACAATTTTATACAATTTAATTGTACCTGCGGTCTATATACATATACATATATATAATTATATTTATTATTTTTTGTGTAAAAATATTAAAATATAAAAATTTATAAAAATAATCAAGAAATACAAATATTTTATATAAGAGGTATAATTTATATTGTATCATATTACTTTCTGTTATCTTGATTATCTTATCATTTTTCTTATAAATATGTAAACATTTATTTAATTATCAAAGAGTATACGAATATGTGCATTATAAAATATTTTGTATTTTATTATATTACTTTGACTTTTCTCACTTTTTAACGAATAGAAAAGTTGAAATTTATTTATCGCAATTTTTATCGTAAAATTCTTTGTATCTCGACATTATATATATTTAAAAAAATTTTTCGAACATACCGTCTACTTTCAAAGATTCTAGATGCGTGTCTAGATTCTTAGCGCATTCAAGCATCGACTCAAACATTTTCTTCAACTTGCCGGACGTAAAGATTGGGGTCAACTTTGTTCTTAATATCTTCCAAGCCGGATTTTTTAGGAAGAAGAGATTAGTGTAACCCAAACGATCATTCGGATCAGCCGAGGTGTATCGATCATCAAAATAATTGAAATCCTTTACTAAAACATTCTTGACGACTTCTCGATCGCGAATCAAGAAGAAGGGTTTGTCTAAAACGTAGAAGCCGATGTATGGTAGCCCCTTCGCCTGATTGTAAAAATCCTTTATGAGATAGCCAGGTGATTTCTTTAACAACGTGCATTCAGTAAAATTGCCTAAGAACGGCGTCGGCGGACTTATTTCCGAAACGCCTCGTTTTTTCCAATAATTGAATTTGCGAGTCATGTAAAGGTAGGCGGATACGATGAGAGTTGTCAAAATTATTATGCCGTCCAGGCTCCAATAAGCCGTAATGAGTGCCATTTTGACAACTTGTGTTTATAAAAAAATGTATTCTTATTGTCTACAAAAATAGAAAAGAAATGGATTATATTTTATCGTTTTGTGGAGTAAATAAATTTTTAAATAAAATTTTTTAAAGAATTTATGAAATATAAATAAAAAATTTATTAAATATAAATTTTGTTAAACACAATTTTTCTCAAAAGTTTGAAACAATATTATTAAAACTGTTATGTGTAATAAAAATAATTTATATCAGTAGCTAAAGCAATAAATATCTATGAATAAAAATTAGATATGTATATACATTATATAAGTTTCAGTTTTCAAAAATTTAATATCTTCTAAAACAAAATTACATGTTTTCCTGACATTAGTTCACTATTTAATTTACTTTTAACAACTAAGTAGTTCTCAACATCAAATAAGATGTTTAAAATTAGAAGTTATTACGCAAACGGCTACGATTTTTACTAGCCGCGATGACAGACTCAATTTAAATGCGACATAAACTTTATACAGAATGTTATAAAAGTACCGGAACAGCAGAATAACTCGAAAAATATGATTTCTAAAATAAATGTTAAGTATTGGGTTTTTATGATTTTCTTTTGGTTATCTGATTGTGACCTTAGCCAGGAAAAAATCATATATACTTAGTACGTAGCATTTTATCTAGGACTCATATTTTTCGAGTTAGTCTGCTGTTCCGGTACTTTTATAACACCCTGTATATATATATATATACACTGCGGATATCCCTATTTTTTTTTATGCAATATTACTGGCGAACCGTTATCATTTAGCGTTGCTCATCTTATATGCACGAAACTCAGTATTTTAAAATTTATGTTATAACATTCTTATAAGAAATATTATATATACTACGCACTATTTTAAAATAGTTTTAATTTAATAAATTTAATCGTAATATTGAAAGTTATTAATATTTTTGTAACAATTAATACATATATATTCAAATTATTGTTTACAGATTTTAAATGTGCTAAAGAATATATTCAAGTTCTATTTTTATCTGTGCCAGTTTAAATATAAAAAATGTAATTTAACATAAACTAAGTTGATATTAATTTAACACTGTTTTGTATGTTTCGTTGCTCGCAAATAATGGTGTTATTTTGTAAAATTGCAAAATTTTAAATCATCGATAAATATTGTAGTTTTTATTTCTAATCGATATATGTAATTACGATTAAATTCACGTAAAATAATGACAACAAACGTTAACATAAAACACGTAGAATACATAGAATATAAATAAATATAACAGAAAATATCAATACGTACTTATTAACTCATAACGAATAATAGTTATCGAAGCAAATTCTCTTACTAAACTGTTAATTTATCTGCGGATGCTTTTATACTTACATCTACGTAATAACGAACTCTGCTATACCATGAAATTGCTGCGTCAATTTGATTGAATAACTATTAAATAATTGATGTAAAAATCTCTGAAGTCACCAGATGATAATTAAAAATGGTAGTAATTTAATCAACCAACTCTGGCTATTTAATAATCTTTATATAATATTCACGACGTTTCGGCCATGGGTTTCGGCCCTTATCAAGTGCTAAAACACAACTTTCTATATAGAAACTTAATTTCTGATCTTAAAATGTGACATGATATAATGTGAAACAATTAACTATGATATTTAATTGTTTCATAGTTAATTATTTCACATTATATCATGTCACATTTTAAGATCAGAAATTAAGTTTCTATATAGAAAGTTGTGTTTTAGCACTTGATAAGGGCCGAAACCCATGGCCTAAACGTCGTGAATATTAAATAAAGATTATTAAATAGCCAGAGTTGGTTGATTGAATTACTACCAATATTAAATAATTATTCATCTTAGAAGTATTTGTTCGATTTTTCCTTTAATATTGCAACGATTTTATTGTTAAATTTTCAATCAATTTATGATACGTTGAATATTTGTTATACTTAATAATATATTTATAAATAATTATAATATATACATAATATATTTATCTCTATTAATTTTATTATTATTACACTTTTGATATAATATATACATTTATTATAAAAATACATTGGTATACTAAAATTGATAAGCGCTTTTCTCCTTCGGAATCAAAATGCAGAGACGAGACTTTTTTCCCGACTACGAATTAACTTAAATGTGTAAAAATATGCAGTTCATGTGGAATTCACATTCTTATTGTTAGTTTAAAGTATTCATCTAATGTGTGTCCGCATTATAAATATTCTTCAATAAGTTTTTTTAATAAATAATGTGTGACGGCTTCATAATCAAAATGTTTACAAACTTATATAATCTTGATAAATAAACATATATATATATATATATATTTATATTAATCAAGTATATGAATGCATTATTTACAAATTTCTATTTTCTGCATCTTGTACGTTATATGTATAATAAATAAATTATGCAAAATATCACGCAAGTTCAATAAGTAATATTTATGATAATCCTCGACATACTATCTTAGATATAAATCATATATTTCATCATTCGATTTAAATACATTATGTACAAATTCCTATTTTCTGCATTTTCTACGTTATATGTATAATGAATAAATTATGCAAAATATCACGGAAGTTCAATAAGCAATATTTATGATAATCCTCGACATATTATCTTAGATATAAAATAATTGATAAAACGTCTTTTATAATAAAACACTAATTAATCACAAAATAATTAATGCTTTTATATTAATGTGTACGCAAAATTATAACTGTATCAATTAATTAATTTTTTCCTCAATATTTTTTCTTTAACATAAGACAATAATTTTTCATAAACATTCAAAATTATCTGATTTTTTATTTACAACTTGAACTAATAGGCGTGCTTGTACACATTACTATATTTATATAAAAAAATTATTTATTATTACATACTTGCATAAAACGATTTATATAATTAGATATGGACGTTGATCGTTCTTATTGTTATCATTATCTTGTATTATAAAAAAATATAAAACAAGACAACCGTTTATGTAATTTTATCAATTCTTTCAATAATTATAGTTTGCTTTGTGTTGTTGCGAAATACAAGTCAATAATAAAGAATATTCTAACAAATATTCTACAAAAATTAAATCATGAATCATTTTTATAAGTATATAATCATAAATAATTTTTTAAATCGTAAAGTAAGAACAACTTCTTTTTGAAAAACAATTTTATTAAATATAACTGTGTAAATTTAAAACATTTTAATTTTTGTTTCTATAAAAATTTAATAATTCTCAGAGTGATAATAAAAGTACGGATATTTTGAAAAATATGAAATTTTCGCAAAATGCATTGTCACATATAATTTTTGTAAAATCGTTTTATATCTCTCGCCGTTTCAAAGATATGTTCAAATATATAAAGTTTGTTTTTCAAGATAATGTTTACAGAAAGGATTATTTTATATATTTTAATTGAGATTTATACAAGACATTTTGCGTAGTCTTTTTATATTATATTTGTTAATTAATTCAAAAATAGAAAACATATACGAATATATAAAAGAGGGACACGCAAAACGCCTTTTTATAAATTTTATCCTAGTTTTTGTAATCAAAGAGTCTCGTTTTAAGAAAATTTCAGTAGCCGATTTAATAAGATTATTATATGAAAAAATGCATACAAATGCACATTAATTGGTAAATTTCCCGAATACTATTACAAAGTAAAAAATTAGTGTAAAGATAGTGTACCTCGAAAATATAGTGTATATGGAACAGAAATTCGATTAGCAAATTGTTATGTAAGTTATTAAAGTGACTATGATATTATATATCAACAATGACAAATCATTTATTAATTGACCGATTAATTATTTGTCTTCAGCATGTACTGATAATAAGTATATATACGTACTTGATAGTAAGTATACATACTTGTTTGTTTTATCGATTGTGAGTTCAATTTTTTATTTACACATATAATTATTTTGCATAATTTTCCGTAATTACAAATTTTTAATTGTATCTCGTACGCAAAGTACATATAACAATGTAATAAAAAATTATTTATCAAGTACAATTTAAAAATAATTAAGTATTTTTCTTTAAATAAAATTTAAAAAATGATAATTAAAAAATATTTTTGTAAAATGTATGTATAGTATAAAATATGATAAACATTGACGCAGTTATGTTGTAGATATAATTATTATCTACACGTACACATATGGATATATCAAAAAAATTTACTGTAACAAAATAACTTTTGCATAAAAAATGGACAACAGATGATTATTATTTCTTAGTTGTTCCGCCTATTTTCGTATATTACACATATTTAAAATAGCAACTTATATGCATACATACATATTGTATGCATACATTTATTGATCTTTGAGGTGAAGAAAGGAAAGAATGTTTCATTGATAAAATTGCATTTGAGAAAATCCTTTTATAAAAAAATAATCATTTCTGTTTTATGAATAACAACAGACAAGATATATTTAAATTTATATATGTAGTTATTAAAATACATTAATTTTAATGCGTCATGATAATAAAGGCGAATCTTACAATTAGTGTAAAATATACGACACACACTTCCAGCTTTTATAATTTTAAATACATTCCTCTATTCTCTAATAAATAATTCTGATATCTCGTGTTTTATACTTAACGCGATCCTCGAGTCGCATCCTTTTATGATAAAAAAATGCATCCTGAGTATCAGTCGAATCGTCTACATATTGTAGTTTGAAAGTAATGACTCGTTTCACAAATTTCAATTAGCGCTATTGACTTTCTGGATGTTTAGATATAGCTTGCCACCTAATGGTGTCGTTACGGTAACTTTTGGATCAATTACCATTGGTATCAAAGTCCTCTTCGAGGGTGTCACTTCGTATTTGCTCAAAATTTTTATAACCCCAAGTTTCGTTTGCAACAACCCCAAACGTATACCTATTGGAAACATTGCGGTAACAAAAATTCTTAGTAAAAAAATATATATATCTGAAAATATGCCGATAATAAAAAATTAATTGATTATATTTTAAAATTAATTCGATTGCCTTACCTATGCATGCGTGCGGACCTTCGCCGAATGGGAAGTAGGCGCACGATGGTATATTACGTTTGTTCTCTTCGTTGAACCGCTCCGGATCGAACTTCTCCGGATTGGGAAAGTATTCCGAATCATAGTGCATGCCGAGCATTGATATATAAACCGGCGTACCCTTTTCGAGTACCAGATCGGAATTCGGCATCTTATAAGTTTTTGTTGTTACTCGGTCTAAGAAGGATAACGGCGGATACAGCCTCAATGTTTCGGACACCACCATGTCCAGATATGGTAGCGATAACGTCTGAAATAAAAATTATCACCTATATATATATATATAATTTAATAAAATATAATAAATTCTAAATATAATATAATATAAAATATATTATATCATGATATGATATAATCATTATAAGCGTTTACGTACCATGTCATATGTGATGTTACCATTGGCTTTGTTGAGCGCGTCAACGATTTCTTTCCTAAGTCTGTTTTGAATATCTGGCCGTACCGAAAGTTCGTATAAAGTGAAAGCAATTGTTGTCGAAGAGGTTTCAAAACCGCCGGTGAAAAAAATGGCTGCTTGCGCTACTAAATCGTCACCGTCAAATTCTAAAATTTAAATCTACTCTTTAAATTTTTGGACCTTTTTACTTGCTTGAATATAATTAATGATATTTCGTATGCTCTTATAAAGAATCATCATCTTTTTATACATAAAATTGTGTAATTCGGTGAAAAAAAAGTGTAGGAAAATTTAAAAACAAGTGTTTTATAGGTGAAATGTAATTTATAAAACTTGAGTAAAAGTTTTTGAGAAAATTTATTTATCAAGATTCAGGGCATAAGTAATTTTGAAGATCTATGATATTTTTCGCCGGGTTACAGCAGTTTGAAATTAGCATAATTTTTAGAATGGAAAAAGTGTTCTCCTTTTTTTTCAGTAGTATAATAAAATATTTTACTTACCGAATCCTTCAAGATTCTCATGACTGTGACTTTTTCTCAGTTCGATAAGAACATCTATAAGATCGTTTCTCTTCACGCCAGATGCAATGCGTTGATTGATGACTTCCCAAAAGACATTGCGTAGGAAGATGCTAGATTCTTTGCCGAACGTCTTTATACCGGTCAAACGAACCACATGCGGAAAGAAAAATAACGCAAGTAACTCGAAACCGCGGATATAACCGTATTCGAAGATCTTTCTACCATTTTTCCGGAACTCGGCATCGGGATTGTTCAACGAATTTACATCGAGTCCGTACGCGGTGCATCCTATCATGTCCGTGGCGAATTTGGCGCTTAAATCTTTTACTTCTATTTCTTTTTTCACATCTGCAATTATATTTTGTGAATTGACATATATTACTTATACACAGGAGTATATTTTTCTGACTTTTATTTTAAACAATTTATTCAAAATTTTTATTAAGAGTATAATTGAAAATATACTCTATTGAAAAAAATATGAGATTTCCGATCATTAAAAATAAAAAAATAAAAAAAAATGTATATATATATATATATATATATATATGTATGTATATGTATATAAACCGCAGGTGCAATTAAATTGTATAAAATTGTTGTGAATTTTATTTATTATTTTTTGTGTACAAATATTAAAATATAAAAATTTATAAAAATGATCAAGAAATACGAATATTTTATATAAAAGGTATGGTTTATATTGTATCATATTACTTTCTGTTATCTTGATTATCTTATCATTTTTTTAATAAATATGTAAATATTTATTTGATTATCGAAGAATATACGAATATTTTGTGCATAGTGAAATATTTTGTATTTTATTATATTACTTTGATTTTGTTCACTTTTTAACGAATAGAGAAATTGAAATTTATTTATCGCAATTTTTATCGTAAA